>NC_056743.1:129691925-130029425 GCF_019279795.1 Protopterus annectens | reverse complement strand
ACTTGGGATTTTATGTTGTTGCGTCTTTCGGTTAGGGGTTGCCACAGCGGAATTCCGGTCTGCTAATGATTGGCAGTAGATTTTTACGTGCCGAGTTGCCTTCAACGAAGGTATGCCCATTCACGCATGTCTCCACACAGAAGACGCTCTAGCTGAGAATCGAACAGGACAACGTCTTACTGTGAGGCGACAATGCTACCGCAGTACTTGGGATTTTATGAATATGCTGTAATGGACTGGCATCCGATTAAAAGTGGATCTGTGCTTTAATTAAATTTTTTGCTGGCATAAGTTTTTACTTTGTGTAATTTATTTGTTAACTGGACACAAGTGTCCCTTTTCTGAGGTGGCTCAGGAGCACGGTCTGGTTAAATGGCTTGCCCAGTGTCTCACAATAGGGAAACTGCAACTGACAGAATCAAACCATAGATTACAGGAAGAAATGTATTATGTATTTATAGCCTTAATCCCCTGTGCTGCTACACTTTGTCTCCCCTGTGACACTAAACAGGATAAAGCATGCATCAGGAAATGAATTTTTCTGCCTCTCTTTATAGGTAACACCCTTCAGAAAAGTCTTTACCTATTTTCTCAAACTTTAAATTATACAGATGGATCAAAGCTGAAGATTCCCTTTAGGTGATCAATTTCAGCAGGCAAGCATTTATTGTACTGGCTTTTTTATGTACTTTGCCACTTGAAAATTTAAAAAAAGTTTACATTTATAATGAAGTCAAGCTAAGAATACTGATGACCTGAGTGAAGGCTGTAGAAAGATGTAGAACCAGGGCAGTTTCTTTTGGTACATTTCATTTAATGTCAGCTAACTAGTTAAAAAAGTATTTCCAAACTTTTATGTTGTTTGCTAACCAAGTACGTTCAAGCATTCCCAAGTGTTTCTTTTCAGAAGCAATTTGCAAGGCCTATTTTGTTAAGGTGACTTATTCAGCGTCACAGATTAGGCAGTCAAAGACTGAAGAACTCAAACCATGAAGTGCAGGACTTCTTATCAGTAGCAGTTGGAAGCCTTAATCCACTGTGCCACTGTGCTAAACTGCTATACCAGTCTTTACTTGCCAAGATATAATCCACACAACCACCACTGCTTGATCCTCCAAAAGAATGACTCCGCAGGCCAAAAATGATAATTTAAAGATTTATTAAACAAACAAACCAAAGTCCTTTTGTCTTTTACTGCATGGACTAGGACTTCTTCAGAATCTGTTTCATCCCCCAGTGATGCAGACAAATATAGGAATTTCCTGATCAGGAGCTGTGAAAGACACCCCAAAAGTTAAAAAGTAACAAAAGTAAGAGCCAGAAATCACATAAAAATGAATTTAAGCAACTTAGGAAGAGACAGGTTTCCTGATCAGGAAATCCATCTATTTGTATGCATCACTGTAGAGTGGGAATACGTTCTGATGAAGTTTTGATTCATGGTGTAAAAGACAAAAGCACTTAATCTTTGATCTATTTTTTTACCTCTGCAGTCTTTCATGTAGAGGCTCAAATTCATGGGAGTTATGTGCACTCATTAGTAATTTCTTGAACCAAATTGCTAGGCAGTTGTTTATTTTCATTATAGTCCCTTCTTACCTGAAATATTATATACTGCATGCCTTTAGTATTGCTTCAGACTTCTGATATTGATATCCTGACAGCTTTGCTGGCCCTACTTTGTAGATTCTTCTTCACTTTAACATTTTTTTTTCTCTGTAAGGCCTTCAGGTCCATCTAAAGGGTTCAAAAGAAGGTATTCATAATCATTGCATTTAGGTGTAAAAGCAATCTCTGCAAGTTTCGGATAAGCACAGCTTCTACACAATTCATAGATGCTAGCTGTGCTAACGTGTGGCAGCTTTTAATAACAGTATGCAAATGAAGAGTTAATGAGACTCAACTAAGAAATGGTTTAAAGCTTCTAATGACAATGATCTCGCTTCCTGCCTGTTTGTGATTTGGTCATTTCATGATGAGATGTAGCACTGTGCTAACAGACATTATTAAAGGCAAACAAAACACCTCTTATATCTACTTTGATAAGGATGCTTGCTGTTGCTGCCAGCCTAGGTATTTCTTGGTGTGAAATTCTTGCCTTGGTTGAGACAAAACCACTTATGCACAGCGCCACTCACTATCCAAGAATGTACAGATGTAGGTGAAGAATAACTCATTATAACTTTGAAAATCAAGAAATTATTCATAGATTTAGAGTGAACAGTGATTTTCTAAGCGCTTTATTGAATTTCTATGACCCACATATGGGAAGTCGGGGGATGGGTGACCTTCCTATACTTGTGTATACTAAGGTATGTATAGCCCTCACTACACTTGCCTTAAGGATCTTCCAGAGACAGAATGGGGGTTGGTGCCTTGAGAATACTTCAGCAGTTTCTTGACTTACTCATGGCATGTGTAGATGAGTGTATTAATCTGCCAATGTCACCACATGACAGTGTCTGAACCATTTGTGCCTTCTGTGGGATGGCACAAATCCCTGAGGTGCTTGGTGTGAGAGATTTCACCCATGTTGCTATTAGGGTCCCATCATGAACACAGGAGGAATGGTACTAAAAATAAGAAGGGCTGCCAATCCATCAACTGCCAGATAGTGTATAATGCATGGGGGTGCATCACCAGTGTGTCAGCCCAGCATCCTGATGTGCCCATGATTCCATTATCTGGCACACAAGCTCACTCTGTGACTTCTTTCTGCATGGTAGAATGTCTCATGGCCATCTTTTGGTAACGTAAAAACTTTTCTGTAATTATGTAATCAGTTATACTTTGGAAAATATATAATTTAGTAGTAAACCATCTTTCTCTTTTTGGATCTCTTCCCCACTTTACTTTTCTTCTGCTTTCCAGGTGACACAGGCTACCTACTCAAACTGTGGTAAATAAAACCTGTACATAACCCTACAGGAGCTGCTGAAGAAAGGTACAACACCCCGCCCCACACAAGGATTGCCATCAAGTGAGTGTTTGGCCTGCTAAAAACCATTCCATAGATGACTCTGCGGGTGCCCATCAGTATGACCCTGCTTCAGAAACATGATTAGGTGCTGGTCTGGTAGCAAACTACATCTCCCAGTGTAGGTCATATGTTAAAAATCAAGATCCCATCTGACTGAGTTGGAGGTAATGCAGATGACTGTAAAATATCCCATAGCAACCATTGAAAACAGTAGGTGTCCTTTATTTATATAATTTATATAAATTTTTACTTGCAACATATTCACATATTTACAAATCTTTACAAATATCTACATATATATATATATATATATATATATATGTGTGTGTGTGTGTGTGTGTGTGTGTGTGTGTGTGTGTGTGTGTGGATTCTCTTCATAATCTCAAAAGACTGAAATCTCAAATTTCAGTTTTAGAAGACCATGAAATCGAATCCACACAACACCACAAGCCCAAAACCGTAAAATGTAAAACACCAAAAACACAGCAAACACCAGACCACACATATACCACAACACACACACACACCACAAAATAAATAAAAAAAACCAACACACATCCACAAACCTACATCACAAAAAAGCAGGGGGGCAAGCCCCCCCCTGCACCCCCATGTAGGGTTACCACCTCTCCCACTTTGCAACCATGAGCTAACCCTAATGTCCGTGATGACTGCAACTGTGAGGGCATGAGTTATGGTAAGGGGATAGCTTTACTAACTATCCCCTTATGCTAACCCGTGCCCTAACCCTGAGGTCCGTGACTATCGCACCATAGTGGAGGACATAGCTTGTTTTTTATGTCCTCCACGGTACTGCGGTGTTTTTGGTGAAGTCCACTTATGCAAAAGTTCACTTTCATTGAAGTGAACTTTCGCAGAAGTGAGGCTTCCTATTACAAGTTCGAAGTAGTGAACTTTCGTTCTTGTAATAGGAATCCATATATATATATATATATATATATATATATATATATATATATATATATACATACACACACACACACACACACACACAAATATATTTACATATATTCACACATTTCCTTATAATAAAACTAAAAGTTCATCCCTATTAGACCCCCATTCCTTTTTCCATAATCACCATCTGATTTTATAAAGTAATTTAATTTATTCTTTCATTCTATAGAGTTATATAACTCATATGACATAAAATAACTTTTTATCTATTCTTTTAACATATCCTTTACTTATATTCTTATAATATCCATATTTAATCATATACATGTTTATTGTATCCACTTCTTTTATATCTTTGAAAAAAATATTCTTTACATACATTTCCCCATAACTTTTTTATTGTTTTACATTTCAAAAAACATATTCAGTACTTACTTCTTTACAATGTAAACACAGTCTATCACTTTTCTTTTTATATAGCATATTTCTTTTTACTGGTAATTTATCTATTACAAGTCCCAAACAAAAAATCTTGACATTCTACTCTGTGATTACATCATTTGCTTCTTATTTGTATACCTTTATTTTTTTTTATCTGTTAGATTTTCCCATAGTTTTACATAGCAATGTTTTATCATTACATCCTTATACCATAATTTTCTTTTCTAGCCCATCAATTTTTATTTTCCACAATTTTTTTTTCTTGGTATCATTTTATTTCTTCATTTATACACTCTTTTCTCTTTTGTACCATACCCCTAAATGTATCATACTTGTACAGTTTTTACTTCTAATCTTTTTTCTTTTTCATTTTTCTGCTTTAAGCAGCACATACCACTGGGTTAATTAAACCTAAACCTCTTTCCACTTTATTTACATACAGAACTCCTCCTTTTACTGGTATAATCCAGAACCCCATATAAATGAAAAATATATTTGCAATTATTCCTTTTCAAATACTGTTAGCAACATAAATACACGTAAGTATTCTATTTTAGCAATCAGTACTGAATTTATCAAATAAACTTTTTTCTGAATTTTATATATTTTTTATTTTTTTATTTTACATTTGTTGACCGGGCTAGTCCAGCTGGATATATGTCCATTTTCAGCAGAGGCCCGGGGAGAAAAGCTCCTCGAAAACACAGTAAAAAATTATATATAAAAACAATATTTCACAGGTACAAGTACAATACAATATTAAGCTATTTTATACATGATAGATTTTACAGATGTGCGTAGATTAAAATATAAGGAAATATGTTCACTTCAAAACACATTTGATTGCAGAATCATATGACATGAAACTTTTGTTAATATGGTAGGTAGTCTTAATGACATTTTAGGGATACTGATAAAGATTTTAATCAATTTTAATGTATGGTTTTCATAGGCAATTAGTATATACAGTTAGTAAGACGTGTCTTTGTAAGAAATAACATGAGTAGTTAGTCTGGGTTCACACAGTGGCATAACCAATGGGATTTAAGGTAGGTTTTAAGCCTAATTTTAAATTGTGTTAGTGAAAAAAGGGAGGTCAGGTCACTGGGGAGAGAGTTCCAGGTCTTACCCACGGTATTAGAGAACAAAGAGTCACCAGTCTTATTGTAGGTTTTGCCTATTTGTACTAATATTTTATTAGATGAGCGTAGGGTCTTAAGGTTGTTGTAGGGGGTGATAAGGTTGGTAAGAATTGGTGTGTTATTAGGCTGGTACAGGATTTTGTAGGCAGATGTTAATTGTTTAAATAGAAGTAGATTTGGCAACTCTAGCCATCCTAGTTGTTCATAATTAGTACAGTGATGAGTTCCGAATATAGAGCCTGTTGCAAATCTAGCAATATTGTTGTAGGAGACAGCCAGTTTGTTCAAGTTGTTTTTTGAGAGGTTAGTATATATAGGGGAGGCGTAAAGGAGGGTGGAGATTAAGTGGGTCTGGGCAATAGTAGATCTTGCTAGTGGGGTAAGAAAGGGTTTGATTCTATAGAGGGAGCCTAGGTTTTGTTGACTGTTTTTATGGTACAGTTAATGTGACTATAAAAGTTAAGGTTATTGTCAATTAGTACCCCTAAGAGTTTTGTGGTAGAGTCAGGGGATATGATGGTTCCATTGTTTGATGTAGCAGTAAAGTGTAGTGGTGTGGCCCTATGGATGGGAGTAAAAAGTAGGAGTTTGTTTTTTTGGGGGATTCAAGATGGGGCAATGGTGAAGAAACCATTCCTCTACTATGTTAAACACTTTTTGGGTGAGGGACTGAAGGTCTGATGGAGTCAGAGCTGAGCATATTAATGTGGAGTCATCTGCTTATTGTATTACGGTAGCTTGAAGAATTACAGTATGCAGGTCTTTGATAAAAATAGAAAATAGAAGAGGTCCAAGTATAGAACCTTGGGGGTCACAGAGTGCAATGGGGAGATGGGGAGATAAGTTGTTCTCCCACAGAACTGCTTGTTGCCTATTGTTTAAGTAGGATTGAAACCATTGTATAGCCAGTGCATCTAGAGATAGGTTTTTGAGTATGTTTATGAGAAGTTGGTGGTTAACCATATTGAAGGCTTTAGAGAGATCAATAAAGAGGGCTGAGGATAGAGTGTTGTTATTGCGATTTTTGTTTATACAGTCAGAGAAGGATAAAAGGGCAGTAGTAGTGCAGGGGGATAATATGTGAGATCTCCCAAATAGATTGAATAGTTCCCTCAGAGATTGTTCTGTTAATCAGAATGGAGATGGTGTAGGCTATGGCATTTGCAGCTTTTTGCAGATATTCTGCAGGAAGGAGATCCACTGCGGTGGTGGTAGGTTTGAGTTTTAGTAACAGGGTACGGATAAAGGATGTAGGGACAGGTTTGAGATGAAATGAGGGAGGTAAGGTAGTATTAGAGGAAGTCAGAGATGAGCTGTCAGGAGTTAGTTGATTGGCAAGAGACTGAATGGTCTCAGTGAAGAATGTGTTAAAGGTACTTGCAATTTGCTTTGGATTGTCATGGTCAGTACCTCCTGGGGTGGGTGTGACAGAATGGCCTGGGTGTAAGAGTGTGTTAATCCCTACCCAGAAGTTTTGTGGTTTGTTTTGCTGGGTATGTTGGAGTTGAATGTAATAGTTTCTGTCTGACAGAATGGCTTTTTTTTGTATCATTTCTTAGCTGTCTGAACATTAAGTGATCCTCTGGGTTTTTAGTAGTAAGCCACTTGGCCCAGATTTTATTTCTGAGGAGCATTTTTTGTTTGGTCCCTTTTGAGAGCCAGGGGGCAGGTTTACTCCTAGTTCTAATGGCCCTTTTTGGAGCATGGAGGTCTAAAATACTTAAGAATTTAGTATTAAAGTAGATTACTGCTTCCTCTAAAGGTAAGTTTTTGAGGGGTGACCAGTTGCATGCTTTAAGTTCAGTTTGGAAGATACCAGGGTTAAAATTTTTGTTACTCCTTATTGTTCTATAGGTAATTGGGCAAGGGATGTGAGTCTTAAATCTAATTATGAAGGTGAGTGCATGGTTATGTTATGGGTCCCTCTCGACTGGATAGAATTTGGGCCTGGATAGGGATGTATATCTCCATCTATTAAAGACTGGAGTTGAATTCTAAGTGTAAGTTGCAGAGGTTTACATGTTAAGAACAGAGATTTCTTAGCTTTTGGCCTATAGTATCTGATGTGAGTCAGTCAGTGATATTTTGCTGGTAGGTAGACTATTGTGCTGGGTGTGTTTGAATGGCTTTGAGCGTGAACTAATGGTGTTGAGGAGGTTTGCTTTGTTGGGTAATGAAGGTTTATGTGGTGGAGTTGTTCATAAAATGTAAGTAGATAAGATATAGTAATAATAGGTATGAGGGAAGATAGAGTAGGATTTTCAGGTGTGGAGAGGTTGATATGAATGACATTATGGCAGGGTTGTATATAGCGTAAAGATAAGGATAAGTTAGGTGATTTACTAGGTGAGACTTGGATGTGTTGGTTCTGGCACTTTAAGGATGGGATGTTATGATTGGTGGTTATTGTAGGGGGTGTGGTTTTGTAAATAAATGTAGGAGCTCTGGGGGGGCGGGTGGGAATTGGGGGGGCAGGGTAGGGGAGGGGAGCGGAGTGAGCCCGCAGGGCGAACGGAGTGGGATAGAGCCAGTCAAGGAAGAGGACCCCAGGAACAATCAGTGAAGTGCTGCCTGCTGTGGTAAGGTGGAGATTTGTGTGGAGGAGAGTGAGTTATTGTGAAAATAGAGGAGTGAGCAGGTCTGGGATAACGAAGAAAAGAAATAAGCAATGTGTCTGATAAGTTATATTTCAGAACAGTGAGATAGATTTACAAGGCACATACTAGGAGAAGGATACCATCTAGTGGACAAGGATAAAAATGCAAGTAGTTTTACAAGAGTGTTGTCAGGTCTAGGAGTAAAGGAGGGTAAACAGGAGTTAGCAACAAGGACTACACGTGGGTAGTGTGATAAGGTTTAGGAGAAAAAAAGATTAGAGTAGAGTAAGATTGCTGGCTGTCCTGACTAGGGAGCAGTCTTCAGTTACATGGAATTATATAATTCAAGTATAGTATTTACTACAAAAGTTGTAACACATACTTTCTTGGTTCCTTGTGGGAAAGAGGCTTAGGGAGAGGATTGGCTCTATTCTTTAGTTCAGGTAGAGACCAATAGTCTTAGCATAAGGTTTAGTTCTTGGCCTTCAGGCAGGGCAGATTCTCATTCCCTAGTTCAGGGCAAGCAGGGTGGAGATCTGGGTAAATAAAGGGAGAGAGAAGACAAAATGGTAAGGTAAACAGAGTGTTAGTAGCTGGCCAATTAGCAGTAACACAATACAAATATTAGATTAAGTGGCAGTACCAACAAATGGTCAGAATGGTAATGATGTGGCTGTTAAGTAAACATATTTCCATATATGAGTATAGGTAAATGCATTTAGATAATTCAGCACTGTAAAAAATTAGAATATAATCAATTCAAACACATATTAGGTTCATAGAAGAATAGGAAAGGTTGTATATGGCTTGACATACAAATACATTTCTAAGTAGTCACTAATACCTAGGGACTAGTTAGGATCTCAGCATAGTTTAGCAGCAGTATGAAAGCAGAAAAAAACTTGTTTAACGCTTCTGATACAGTATAGTTACTATTCATAGACTAAGAGGCAGTGAATATATATAACACTTAACCACAGTTGTAGAAACACAGAGCATATAAATAGGCCAGCTTAATACCACACAATCCTAAGCATACTTTGTAGAAAAACAGTTGTTATAGCATAATTTGTCAAGGTAATCATCTATGCAGGCATTTACCAAGAGCGTAGCATATTATGTATTATATGTGAGCCGCCATATAAGTAGAAATATAACAAGTCCCCTGTATATAACCAGACAGCATTAAAAGTACTGGAGCAGGTTTTCTACTGTAAAAGTAACAGCTTTCTAATAGCATAATTATCTTGAATGCTAATTTATATGTTCATCAGAAAAGACAGGTTTATTTTATTTATTTAATTGTAATGTTTTCAGCCCACTGAATTCTACCTCCATCTTTGTTCCAAAATGTATACCTAACACAGAAATTTCACTCATTGTAAAATATATACCCCTTTATCTTTATCACATCACCTAAACCTTTACTTTTCTCTTTATTTGTGCAAAGTATTTCTTTTTTCCATTTTTTGTTTTTTACAATTATTATGTCATCTGCATATAACAGAACTGGCATTTTTAACCCTCTAGGTGTTATTATACCCCACCTCCTTCATTTTTATAATTTATTTCACATACTATAGCAGTCATAACTAATGCAAAGAGTATATAGCTCATTGGGCATCCCTGTCTTACACCATTCTTCATAATGCACCCCTTGGCTTAACCATCCATTTACAAGTAGTTTTACTTTATCATTACTATACAATGGCTTATATAATTTCCTAACATATTCACTGATATTACATTATTTCATTACTACCCATAAGATTTCATGTCCAATTGTATCAAATATCTTAATAAAGTCTCCTGTCATCATTTTTGCTTTTTCGTTTCTATTCATATCAGCCACAATTTCTCTATCAATAATTCTTGACAACCCTTCCCCTTCATGCTACACATACATATATGATTCACTTCATAATCTGGAAATACTGAAACATCGAATTTCAGTATCTCGAAACTCAAAAAGAAAACTCAATTGCCGCACAGCTCCCTGGAGTATCCTGTAGCAAGCGTAGTCACAAAATCACAAAAGATAACTAGTCAGGATACACCACGAGACACCTTCTTCAGCGAAAAGTCTTTATTCAAATAGATATTCCAGTAGATAAACAGGTAAGGATAAGCGCTTTCGCTTGCTGCTGGCAAGCTTCTTCAGATCAATGTTCATGTATTTTTTCAGTGGTTTATATAGCAAAGCAGTATCTGCTAATCATATCATTAAGCAATTCATTATGCAATTAAGAGGTATCCTTAATTGAATATCTCATTACTGGATCAAGCATCTAAAGATCCAAATTGCTACAGTAAAAAGCTGAATGCATCTCTTCGCTTATCTCTATATAATTAAATGAATCACTGTGTTGTATCTATATTTATAACCTTGACATATTACTGGAATTAAAATATTAAAATAAAATGAGACAAAACGAAACAAAACAAAACGAAACAAATCAAAGCAATCTGGCATGCATATAACTGAATGGCACTTCAGAGTTAGTGAATATATCAGTTAATACATTCCTATTAACTAAAAATTCTTGTACTTTTCTTGACATAAATACAAATTGAAAATGTCACTAAACTATCTCATATAAATGCTAATTGATTCATCATCGTGGGTCTTCTATGTGATCCCAAGACTATTTCATGCACTTACAAACTGAATTTTCATAGCTTAGTGGTATCTAATGTAATATAGCGTTTAGTGTACTAAAACTCACGCTGTTACTTCTGTAGCTGCTAAGAGAAGCACTATCACATAGCCTTCGTGTACAAAGTTATACCAACTCATGCTGGAATATGTATGTAAAAATGCCAAATGTATATAAATAAATAAATAAATATATATCTGTACATAAAAATTCATAAAAATTCAATAAATTCATGATTCAATGTATCTATCAATTGACAGAAGAGAGGCTAGCTGACTTCCATCTGGCCTAGAATGAATATCTCTGTAAGGAACGACTTAACTAACTAAACTCTTTGAGCCTCAATCTCATGTATATATAAAGTGCTATGTGCTGATTGACCTAGAACGCTGAGTGTCAAATTTTTAAAAGCATCCCAAATGAGTATATGTGTTGCAATGATCGTGTGCCTGAAAAAATTGCTCGTGGTGTTATTCAAGAACTCACAGCCATAACTGTTTACCCCATTAATTGTCTAGAAGTGTGGAGCGTGATGTCATTTACTTAATTTCTACTCTGAAGTTAATTTTAATGAGAATATTAATCAATTCCTGCACAAGGGAGCATCTCCTCATTGTTGTCCCATATTGATTCTACTATATAAGTGTATGGAGTTCAAATGTTCACTTACAATATAAAAGTATTCATGGACATAATGAACTCTTATCTTGATGGAATGTTTCGGTGGTGAGCTGGTTGTATATTTGTATTCCTGTGTTTTATTCAAAAGGAGCATCTCCTCACTTACTATCCCATGCTTATTCTGCTTTATAAATGCAAACCGCTCAAAAGTCCTATTGCAATATAAATATATTCAGGAGAATGATATATTCTTACCGAGTTTAAATGTTTCAGTAATGTGCTGGATATGTCTCCTGTATTCTGTGACTATCTGAAATTCATGTGTTAAATTATTAAAAAATATATTAAAATGACACAAATACTAAGAATATTCTCAGAATCTAGAACTAGTATGTATAAGATTATGCTGGCTTAATCACCAAATCAAACCCATTTCCTCAGTTTATTCTAGGAATGGTTTTATTGATACATAATTATTTATGCCCGGGGTTCTATGTGCTCCGGATCTAAAAATCCATTCCATCTCTAGCTTGGCTAATGCTCTCTCATTATCACCAAGTCTTGGGCTAATTTTGATGTGTTGTAGTACTCTAAACTTAAATTTGTACATGGAATTCAAACTAATATGCTTGGCTAATGCGTTCAGCTCATTTTGTTTGCGTATGTCATATATATGATTGTATATACGCTCTCTCAGTTTCCTCTTGGTGAGGCAGACGTAGAAAGCAGAGCATGAATCGCAATTAGCCATGTAAACTAGGTTCGTGGTCTCACAATTAGTAAAACTTCTAGGTGTGAAATGAAAATGTCCATCTGGGTGTGCATATTCCTGTATAGAATTAATATGTTGGCACATGCTGCATTGATTGCATGGAAATGTTCCTATTTTATCGAATGATCTATCTTGTATGTGAGGGATGACATTAGAATTGCAAGAAAATATTGTTTTCAGATTGTCACAAGTCCTGAAAACAAAGCTCGGTCTATCACCTACTATTCCCCTTGTATCAGCTGTAATCCCAAGAAGGTTCCAGTGTTTGGTTATAATCTTCTTGATTTCATGTATATCATTTGTATATTTTAATATAAAATTAACTGTAGTGTTCTGCCAATGGTGAGTAGAGAGATGACCATTCTCTACTTCCTTGGATCTTGTCTTAATCCTCCCTGGAATAGTGTGTCTATCATCATCAGGTATAACGCTATTCCTCATGTCTTTAACTTACTTTTGTAACCTCTGGCTATGAACAGTCTCTCCATGTTATCCGCTTCTATTTTCAGTGTATCTGTGTCCTTACATAGCCTGGTTAACCTCGAAAATTGTCCTTTCATGATACCTGTAAACATGTATCTCGGGTGCATGCTGCTATATTCCAAGAGAGTGTTCCTCCAACAGGCTTTTCTAAACAGTCTGAAGGACAATTTATCATTGATATCATAAAAAAGGGTTAGATCTAAAAAATTCACCTCTCTATAGGAGTGTTCATGTGTGAATTTAAGAAATGTGGTGGTCTTTTCTAAATATTCCATGAAACTGTTCAGTTCTGCAACTGTCCCGTCCCATGCCAAGATCGCGTCATCTACGAACCTCCTATAAATACGTATGTTTTTCATCCAGATACTATTAAAGACATGTGCCTGCTCCCAGTGATATAATACCAGATTGGCATAGGAATTTGCACATGGGGTGCCCATAGCGACACCCCATGTTTGTAGATAGTATTTATTGTGAAATGTAAACACATTGCATTCTAATACCAATTCTAATAGCTGGTTTATTAATATCTGCCTGTTCCTAGAGAAATTACTGTTGGTTACTAAGACTTCTCTCACTGCCTGTGTTCCATAATCATTAGGGATGCACGTGAATAAATCACGGACATCCAGGGTGACCAGGAGCAGTTTCCCATTCCTCTTTTCCAAAAGGTCGAAAGATTCTAAGTCTTTCAACAAATGCTGCGTGTCTCTGAGGATAGTTTGTATGTTGTTCACTATTGGCCTCAACATTTTTTCTATAAAAACAGAGATGTTATACGTGGCCCATTGTCTGCCAGATACTATTGGTCTCATGGGTATGGGTTCTGTTGCTTTGTGTATCTTAGGCAGACCTTTTAGTACTGGTATTAGAGGTTCTTTAATATATAAAAAATCAAACATCTCCCTACTCACTTGTCGACACATTAAAATATCATATAATTCTTCACTGACATTACTGATTATTCTCATAACCCCCTCAAGTTGCAATTCTTGATATGTGCTGTTATGTTGTAGGGTATTTTCTATGTTAGTCAGATATTCATCTCTATCAAGCACCACTACTCCCCCATCCTTATCAGCATTTGTGATCACTATATTACTATTCTCCTTCAAGGTGTTCATAGATTTGTACTCAGCTTTTTCAAGGTTAAAAAATCTGTTTTTAACATGTTTGTCAGCATACATCACATAAAAATCCTTCTCACAAGATTTTACAAAGCATTCAATGTCCGTTGGCAATGTTGGTGAAAAAGTGCTTCTACTCTTAAATACATTGTCTGTATTTTCCGTTGACTTGGCTTTATTGCTGAAAAGCAGTCGTAACGCTACTTTTCTTGCAAAAAGCCTCAGATCTATGAGAGTCTCAGACAGTCTGCTGTATTGTGATGGGACATAGTTCAGCCCTCTGTTTAATAACGAAAAATCAGATGCAGACAAATTAAATTTAGAAAAGTTAAAAACCAATAGAGTCAATTCCAACTCCTTTTGGTGTTTTTCTCGTACCTGCTTATTGAAGATTTCCGTTTCCTCGGTCCCCGACTTACGGATCTCCCCCTTGTCATTGGGTATGTCCTGATTGGAAAAGGAGCCTCCATATTCCTAATGGATGTCGCATGATTCTTTCTAATGGTTCCTGTTCTTACGGAATCATCTGTGGGTTTAAGGGCTAACTGATTCGGTGGTGGTGTACTTTCATCGGTATTGGCCGTGAGAGTTTCTCTGTTATCATGGGTGGATTCTGCTTCGTAGTTCATGTTCCGGTCCGTTGGCGCCAAACTTGAATCTCCTGCTCCTCCCATCTCTGGCTTCCTCTGTTGCGGATGAAATATCCGTTCACTCTGACTAGCGTTGTTCTCATTGCTTCTCTGCCACACAAATACGTTGCCCATTCTAAAATCTTGTACATCCCTGGTCAATTTCTTTTGTTTGATGCCTCTCAGTTTTTCTCCATACAGTTTGATTTGCAATGAGATGTCATTTAATTTCCGAGTGTATATCTCTGTGTTGAATCTCTCCACGATGACATGGTATGCTGCATCGATTTCTCTCTGCAGTTCATTTTCTATAGGTTCAAAGTAGTCAAGTAACAGTTGAATATACTTGTTGCTTAATTCAAGGTTTAGATCTTGCCATTTTTTAAGAAGATCTGGATATTTTTGTCCATATGTTGGCATGCACAAAACGCGCATGCCTCTCGGGACAACCTTAAAATTAGACACGCTTGTAGGTGTTTTCTCTGCCATGAAATTCTCTGATACTTATATAAATTGTTCTCAAGTTCTCTTAACACTAAATAAAAATCAGTCATATTGTTTTCAGAGACATTCGTAGTCGGCATATTAACAGTCATTTCCGGAAAGTCTAAACTCAACAATGGATTACCTTTACTAGGCAAGAAAGCTTCAATGCCTAAGGGACCCATTCTATGGGTCGGGTTGTAATCTAGTTCAATGGTGGTGTTCTCCATAGCGTGGAAGAGGCAGCAACAAACAAAAGAACTCAAAAAGAAAACTCAATTGGCGCACAGCTCCCTGAAGTATCCTGTAGCAAGCGTAGTCACAAAATCACAAAAGATAACTAGTCAGGATACACCACGAGACACCTTCTTCAGCGAAAAGTCTTTATTCAAATAGATATTCCAGTAGATAAACAGGTAAGGATAAGCGCTTTCGCTTGCTGCTGGCAAGCTTCTTCAGATCAATGTTCATGTATTTTTTCAGTGGTTTATATAGCAAAGCAGTATCTGCTAATCATATCATTAAGCAATTCATTATGCAATTAAGAGGTATCCTTAATTGAATATCTCATTACTGGATCAAGCATCTAAAGATCCAAATTGCTACAGTAAAAAGCTGAATGCATCTCTTCGCTTATCTCTATATAATTAAATGAATCACTGTGTTGTATCTATATTTATAACCTTGACATATTACTGGAATTAAAATATTAAAATAAAATGAGACAAAACGAAACAAAACAAAACGAAACAAATCAAAGCAATCTGGCATGCATATAACTGAATGGCACTTCAGAGTTAGTGAATATATCAGTTAATACATTCCTATTAACTAAAAATTCTTGTACTTTTCTTGACAAATACAAATTGAAAATGTCACTAAACTATCTCATATAAATGCTAATTGATTCATCATACTTTGTAGAAAAACAGTTGTTATAGCATAATTTGTCAAGGTAATCATCTATACAGGCATTTACCAAGAGCGTAGCATATTGTGTATTATATGTGAGCCGCCATATAAGTAGAAATATAACAAGTCCCCTGTATATAACCAGACAGCATTAAAAGTACTGGAGCAGGTTTTCTACTGTAAAAGTAACAGCTTTCTAATAGCATAATTATCTTGAATGCTAATTTATATGTTCATCAGAAAAGACAGGTTTATTTTATTTATTTAATTGTAATGTTTTCAGCCCACTGAATTCTACCTCCATCTTTGTTCCAAAATGTATACCTAACACAGAAATTTCACTCATTGTAAAATATATACCCCTTTATCTTTATCACATCACCTAAACCTTTACTTTTCTCTTTATTTGTGCAAAGTATTTCTTTTTTCCAATTTTTGTTTTTTTACAATTATTATGTCATCTGCATATAACAGAACTGGCATTTTTAACCCTCTAGGTGTTATTATACCCCACCTCCTTCATTTTTATAATTTATTTCACATACTATAGCAGTCATAACTAATGCAAAGAGTATATAGCTCATTGGGCATCCCTGTCTTACACCATTCTTCATAATGCACCCCTTGGCTTAACCATCCATTTACAAGTAGTTTTACTTTATCATTACTATACAATGGCTTATATAATTTCCTAACATATTCACTGATATTACATTATTTCATTACTACCCATAAGATTTCATGTCCAATTGTATCAAATATCTTAATAAAGTCTCCTGTCATCATTTTTGCTTTTTCGTTTCTATTCATATCAGCCACAATTTCTCTATCAATAATTCTTGACAACCCTTCCCCTTCATGCTACACATACATATATGATTCACTTCATAATCTGGAAATACTGAAACATCGAATTTCAGTATCTCGAAACTATGAAACCGAATCAACGAAACACCAAAACTACAAAACCTGAGCCCAAAACCACGAAATTCAAAACCCCAAACAAACCGCATACACTGCACCATACATACACCACAACACCCACATCACAACATAAACAAAAACTACACACATACACACATAAGCAGGAGGGCAAGTCCCCTGAACCCCCCATGTGTGGGGCTGTGCCCCCACACCCCACCTACTTATATATACTAACTCTGAGATTGCACAAACAGGAAACAAATGCAAACTCATACATACACATTCTCCAGTCCCTCGCACACACATCAAACATATCAGCACACTCAAACACACTAACTCCCACTCAAATCCTTTAAAAAACACTCACTTACCTGACAAAACACCTAGATCCACACATGGCACCACACACCATAAACACACAATCCCAGACATCACATAGCATAAGGCCATAACCACAAATTTGAGAAATTTGAATTTGCGATTATGATCTTTCACTATTTTAAACATTCAGGTTTATAGTCTCGAGATACTGAAATTCATTTCAGCATTTCGAGATTATAAACGGCTCCTATATATATATATATATATATATATATATATATATATATATATATATATATATATGTATATATATTTATAATATTTTGCATTTTAGTTTCAAATCCCTTTTGTATTATTTGCATAACAATCTTATAATCATTATTATTCAATACTATTTTTAATTGTCTTATATCTTTCTTCTTCCATATGAATTTAAATATTCCACTACATAATTATTTTTTTGCATAAAATCTTAATTTAACCATTCATTCAAAATCTTTAATTTTTTTTTTTTTGCCAATCCCTTAAATGCTTATCTTATTCCAGCTGGTCCTGCAGCTGATTCTACATTTAATTGTCCTAATACTTTATCTAGCTCATATAAAAAATATTTTTCTCCAGTTCCTGATCTTATTAAACAGCAATGGTCAGCAGCAGGCAAAACAGCAGCATGAGTTGCTTTTAATGCAGCAGCAAGAGATAAGATTTTTTTTTTTACATCAGTACTGGCAAGCAACTGGATATTTCTGTACTTGGGCTAAACCTGAAAGTGTTGTTTTAATTTTCTGTATCACTGTCCCTGAAATGTCAAAGGCAGCATTAGTGCAATCAAAAATTAAACATTCGGGGAGGGCGTGGCCAAGATGTCAGAGTGAGAACAGCACTTTCCTGATGATCTGCCTGTAAATGTTTGTTTCTGACAAGATTTTCTTACTTTTACTCAAAAAAACTTGAAGATTATTTTTCAAAAGTCTTCTTTTTAATGAAAAAAATCTAAACTTCTAGTGATTTTTTCCTCACAACATACTTGTCAAAACGTCTACAGCTGTATACAGATTGCTGCAGTTATGAGTCATTCAAAATCCTCAGTTCAAGACAGCTCCATGAAAAAAGAACTTCAAACTATAATTACCAGTATACAAAACCTTTCGACAAAAATCGATAACTTGAAAAGTATTATGGAAAATATGAAGAAAGTAAGAAACATGGGAAGACTTGAAAGAAATAACAAAACACTCAGAGCAAATATCAAGCATAGAAGAATCAGTAAATGAAATAGATGGAAGACAAATGGAAAGTGACAAATCAACTTCCTTTTAAAATAAAACAACTCATTAGCAGAAAAAATAGAAAACTATAAATCAAGATCAAGAAGAAAGTGTCAGAATCTATGGAGTCCCTGAGAAGATGGAAGGAGAAAAATATGATCCTCTTCTTAAATGAATGGTTGCCCAAGATACTAAACCTACCTGAAGCCCTATCCATCGGAATCAAGAGGGCTCACAGATCACTATCAAATTTCTCTACTTCAAAAAAATCCAACCTCAGTGAATTCTATTATTGTTAAATTCCTATCTACACAAGATAATGACCTAGTACTAAAAACTGCATGGTCGGGAAATCCAATTCAAGTCAATGGAAGAAATATTCGATTTGACAATGACTACACATCTACAACAATAATAAAAAGAAAAGCATGTATTCCTCTCATCAAGGACTTAACAAAAGATGATATAAAAGCCCAGATACTTTTCCCAGCCAGAATAAGAATTACTCTTCCAGATGGACAGAAAACATTCAACAACCTTGAAGAAGCAGACTTTGTTAAAAGAAACAACTTATTAGACAAAGTAGAAGAAATGGACTTTTCTTTATCAAGCCTGAAAAGACAAGCTATCAACGGCAAAGCATCAATAAATGACAAGTCCAGCAAAAAGCTTAAAGGAAAATAAGTCACATAATCTTCACTTTTATTATTTCTAAGTGGATAAAATCCCTTTAAAATATAAGAAACAAACAAACCATAAGGTAAAATCTTAAAATGTACTTATACTAACATATATATTCATTTTGTACGGTCACTTTTCTTCACTCATAATTCACTGCCTCCTTTCTTCTCTCTCTCTCTCTCTCTCCTTTTTTTCTGTCTCTCTTAATATCTATAGAAATGACTGTTACTTGTGAAATAGAAGTGATACTCTCTCTAGTATGGAATTAGAATGGATGAATGAAGCAATCATGGCTGTTAGCTGTTTGTAGGGTGAGAGATGGGGGAACAATTCCATACTGACTGACAGATAACCTTTAGTTAACAACATCAGTATGCAAATGACTACAAACAAATAATAATCTATAATATGGATTATTTTCAAGAAATAGCTTTATATACTTAGAAGGTGTATTACTCATATGAAAAATGCATACTATATGTGAAAAATAGACGTTGGTGGATTTGATTTGATTATCTTTAAATTGAATGTGTATTCTTTTTTTATTATTATTTACATTGAATCCCAGCTTTCTGATTCATGAGTATATTAAACGAAATGCTAGACCAGTTAATTCCAAATCCACTAACCTTGAGATGTTTGTTGGTGCCAGAATTAACTAAATCTTCAATAGAATAAATGTTCGAGCTTCTATGCAGTTTTTCAGTCCCTTACAGCCATTACATGAATGCAGTAACATAAATGTGTGAGCTAGATTACCTCTGAACTTGTGTCGCACATTAATGAACATCCACAACGGAAAAAAATAGCAAAATAATGTACATTGCAACATTCTATGAAGATTACAATACTTTTAAAGTATACCAAACTGTGAGTTTCTTAAAAAATACAAAACAAAGCTGTAATGTATACAATCGATGCTTAATTTCAATAATTTGTTTATATGGCTTAATTTTATGGTGAAGAAGTAGCACAACCTATTTTCTATTACTTACTTTTATTTATTTTTTCTTTAAGAATTATTCTGCTATAACGATTGGTTAATTGGTTTTAATTGGGGGGTATTGGCAGATATTTAAGAGTGTGTTTTTTTATAGACCATTGTTCTGATGAAGTCAACTGACGAAAGCGCTTAACCTTTTGTTGTTTTTTGTATTGTGACAATAAACTGTGTCTTTGTGGTTGGAGGATATTGGCTACGAGGTGAATTTGTTTGGACATTTTGGTTGAGTTTCACCTGTTCTGGCACCGATTCCTGGTCAGTGTTTTTCACGGTGTGTTGTAGCCTCCTCGACCTAACTATGGATACCAACGAATTATCCCCTGTTTTTGAGGATGAATTCGATTCAGTTCCTTTTCCCTGTGGGCAGAGGGGTGAGGATAACAGCGATAGCCTGTTGCAGCTAATTCTGAATTTAACTAATAAAGTGTCCGAATTACAAGAAGCGGTTGTCCGCTTACAAAATACACCAAATCCACCACTTCTGGTTTCCGGCAGTGAGAACCCACTCACACAAAGGGAAGTAAGAGAGGTTTCTCAGGGCACCTCCAATAGATGCAATTTTAGTCAGCAAAACTTGGAATCTATTGATGAAACACAACAAACGAATAACGCAAACTCTAGTAGAGGCGGAAACTGTGTTTTCAATCAAAATTGCGATCGCCTGAGCGACTGGAAGAAAGCGGACTATGGCTTTTTTAGAAATGGGACTGTTGATATTACGGACACACTGGACTCTAGGTTAGTATCCCTTGAGTCTAAGCTATATAAAGTTTGGGCTTTACAGTGTGACAATGCATACCTTAAGGAATGCGTGGAAAAGAAAAGGGTGCCAAAAGGTTTACGTGTTTTTAAATTTCCGAATGGCCTCAAGATGGGGCAACCGGAGGTTTGTGAACTGTTGGAAATGTTCGACAGGCACGGTTTGGAATTGTTGGATTTCATTATAAGGATTAATAACAAGAGAATTGATGAACTTTTAAAAGAAATTGATGAATTTAATAATTATATTTTGAATGATGTAAATTTTAACAAAATTAATTTTAGATACAATAATATATTTGACAAAGTTGAACATGATGTTGGCATTAATATAGATAGAAAAAAGAAAAAACTGCTCAGGGATGATTATGAATATAAATACAATATTGCATATCCTTTGCCTAAGGCATATTGTGACGGTGAGAACACTACTGGTTATACTCAGGTTAATGAGGGAGTAGCAAGAGGTCCAATGCATACGGATAGGCAGAGAATTGGTAACAACCATTATGATTCAGAATTTCCCCCTCTTAGAAGGTCTGCTAGATTATGACACAAAAATAGTTTTAGGGATGAACAAGTTTTTTTAGGAGTACAAGGAGGAGGGGGGAGGAAAAACAGCTACAGGGGACATCCGAGTTGGAAGAAGAACAGTTACCCCCAGTCATAGACAGTGGTCCAGGATCAGAGTTTGTAGATTCGGGGATTATTAGGTCTGAATTGGATGGGTTGCTTTTTACATACAAGAGTTTTAGAATATTCAATTATGCAGGCATTAATATTAATGAAGATTTGTTCCATTTATTTATGAAAGTTATAACATTTGTACCTTCCAATAAGGTTAGAATTAGTGACACTCTGAGTTAAAGCTCTTTGTAAGAAAATTAAATTTGAGCCTTTTATATAAAGACTCTATTAGAGAAACTTACATGGGTGGAACATCTTCATGCTTGAAGAAGAAGAGCTGTTTTCATCCCCCGTTGCATCCACTGTTGAACACCTTTGAAAAAATATGTTGCCAGGAAATATACCAGATATTGAAGGAACATAAACCAAAATTTTTTAACTTAACTAGGACTGAGAAATTATTATTAGAACAACTGAGAAGTGATAACAATTTAAGGTTTATGAAACCTGACAAGGGGGGAGGCATGACTGCCGTTAATAAGGTTGATTACAATAACAAGATTTCTTGCATGTTGCAAGATGAAACTAAATATGAATGTGTGTCAAAGAATGAAATCAATATACCTTATAGGAAGATCAGGTTATTATTAGAGGATTCATTATTTCAAGGGGTGATTAATGAAGAAATGTATAATTTTTTGCATATTGAACAACCTATTATACCAACTGCCTTTGGGATTCCTAAGACTCACAAAAATGTAAGTGATCCACCATATAGGTTAATAACTGCTGGTAATAATAGTGTTACATACCCTTTGGGGGTGTTTGTGGACCGTGTGGTTAGGAAAAGTTTGGTGCCCATTGAGCACATATTGATCGACTCCTGGGATTTTCTAAAAAGAATTAGGAATGAATATTATGGTAATGAAGTGTGTTTTTCCACTATAGATGTTGTTGATTTATTTACTTCAATTCCACACGAGAAGGGTTTAGAGTTCTTCCATGAGGCATTGGTTGAAAAGACTAATTTAGGTAATACCATGATTAATTTTATCATGGTCTTGATGGAAGTCATTCTAAAAAATAACTTTTTCATGTTTGAAGGGGAATTTTTTCGTCAAGTTGCTGGTGTAGCCATAGGTAGCAGTTGTGCCCCCCTTTTTGCAAATTTAGTTATGTATAAATGAGAGACTAACTTTATTTTTCGGAGCTCATTTACAGATAAGTGGTTGGTTTATCTTAGGTTTTTAGATGATTTATTTATTTTATGGAAGGTAGATGGTTCCCACGGAATTTTTTTGGAGTTTTTAAATGACAGATGCGAGTATTTTAAATTTACAAGTTCCTTTGGGTCCTCCAAAATCAACTATTTAGATGTATTTTTGTACAAAGATCTTGGTAAAGGCTGTTTTCAGTCTTGTATTTATAGGAAACTGATGTTTTCAAATTATCACCTTGCCTTTTCTAGTTGTCATCCCTACTATGTTAAAAGGAACATAGTTAAGGGACAAATGGTCCGTGTTGTGAGAATATGCTCTGATATTGATTTTGTGATCTCTGAAACAGACAAGTTGGTTGATATGTTTAGAGCTAGGGGTTATCCTTTGAAGTTTGTGAATGACATTAAGGCACAAGTGGCTAAAAAATGGGGTTTGAGATTTAAACCACTACTTGGTACCACTGAGACTACCCCTGTACAAGATAGTAACACTGGTTTGGACTATACCAAATCTATGGTGTTAATTGAGGGTGAAACATCTGTCCAAGTTAGAAACATTATTTTGAATAATTGGAGTATGTTTAAGTGTAATCAGGATATATGGTCCACTGTTGGTAACCAACCTTCTTTTACTTATAAGGTTAACAGGAATTTAAAAAGTTTATTTGAAAATTATGGGCAGGCAAGGAAAACTAACAACAGGGGGACCACTAAATGTGGTGCCTGCGATTATTGTAAATATATTATTAGTACCCCTTCTGTGCTGTTGGGACCTTACAATATTGAAGTGAGTTTTAGAACAGGGACTTGTAACACTCCAGGAGTTGTTTATTTAGCAGTATGCCAACCGTGTAAACAATATTATGTAGGAAAGACGGAAAGAAAGTTATGTAGGAGGATTTATGAGCACCTATATAGCATTTCTAAAAATGATGAAAAAAACGCACTAGCTAAACACATTAAAGCTTATCCTGATCACTTTTTTTCAGTTTGGTATTCTTGAAGTGGTAGGTAAAGATATAAGAGGTGGGGGTTGGAATAACCAACTTTTAAGGGCAGAAGCTAGATGGCAATTAAAATTGAATGCCACTGTCCCATCTGGTCTAAATGACCACGTATGCATTAAATCTGAGCTTAAATTTAGAGCTTATAAACTGTGAAAGGCAATATGTCCCTTGTTTTAGGTTCCTGTATATCTTATTATATTTTTACAGTTTGACATCATATTTATTGTAACATTATTATAAAAAGTTTTTATATATTTTTTTACATGTAAGGTTTACAACCTATTTTCTATTACTTACTTTTATTTATTTTTTCTTTAAGAATTATTCTGCTATAATGATTGGTTAATTGGTTTTAATTGGGGGTGTTGGCAGATATTTAAGAGTGTGTTTTTTTATAGACCATTGTTCTGATGAAGTCAACTGATGAAAGTGCTTAACCTTTTGTTGTTTTTTTGTATTGTGACAATAAACTGTGTCTTTGTGGTTGGAGGATATTGGCTACGACGTGAATGTGTTTAGACATCTAAACAAAAGGAAAGAATGGGACAATGAATTAATAAAAATACAATCAAAAATTGACGCACTAAAAAAGAATTTAAATGCCAAAGACAAACATAAATCCTGAACTAAAACAAATAAATACAAAGTATATAGAAATATTCAATCACAATATAGCAATAAATTTAGAAAGACTTAAATTACAATCTTACTCAGTTAATCCTAAAAACATACATAGGTTAGCAGTTAAATCAAAAAATTTAACAAATGACAACTGCATAAAAGAAATTATAGATAATTCCAGAAATAAACCTAAACATGTGACTGATTTAAAAGAAATTTTAGAAATTTTAGAACACATTACGAAACAGTGAATATTACTAACTTGGATTCTAGTAACAATGTTCAAAAAGATAAATTCTTTAAAGAAAATATCAATAAAAAGGTAACAAATGAGCAAAATACCAAATTACATAAACCAATATCATTAAAAGAACTAAAGGAAAGTATGCAATACCTTAAAAATAATAAAGCTCCAGGAATAGATGGAATTATAGGAGAAATCTATAAACTACTTCCAGATGATGCCTTAAAGATACTGGTAGCAGCTTTTGAAGAATTCAGAAAGAATGGAAAACACTTTCCTTCATGGAAATATGCCATTATCTCACCCATCTTAAACCATGGCAAAGATTCCAAATTAGTAACATCTTATTGTCCTATCTCACTACTGAATGTAGATTACAAAAGGTTTACTTCAATTCTTGCAAAAAGACTAAATCAATTCATGCCACAACTATTAGAAGATGACCAAACAGGATTCATATTAAACAGGAAAGTTCAAGATAATGTCATCAGACTCTTATCTTTAATAGATCTTGCAAATAAGAGAAAGAAAGAATTGTCAATTACTAGTCTAGATTTGGACAAAGCTTTTGATTCTGTAATTTGGTCATATTTGTTTAAAGTTTTAGAAACATTCAATTTCTCCCCTGATTTTATAAAATTATTAAATAATTTATATGAGAACTCAATATCTTACATTAAAATTGGAGCTTTTTTATCAGGACAAATTAAAATACTAAAGGGAACTAAACAAGGTTGCCCATTGTTGCCTTTATTATATGCCTTATCAGTGGAACAATTAGCAAATTACATAAGAACTAACACAAATACAGTGAGTTTTTCGATTAATTCAAACTATAGCTCTAAAATACAATTCCTTGCTGATGACATTTTGTTAACCACTGGAGATATAGATGCGTCAATAAATTATATTATTAGCTCCCTAAAAATGTTGAAGAAATTTCAGGTTTAAAACTCAACAGTAATAAAACTGAAACTATATTGTTAAATAAAAAAATAAGTATGGTTCTAGAAAAATATAATAATTTTGACTGGAAAAATTATACTATTAAATATCTAGGGATATATATATATATATATATATATATATATATATATATATATATATATATATATATATATAAAACAAATTGGAAAGACATTATACAAACAAAATTATAAAAATCTAATAACAGGGATCAAAAAATATTTAAATGAATGGAATGAAATGTTCTTCACTATAGAAGAGTGATTGTCTCTAATAAACATGATCTTACCAAAAATCCTATTCTTATTTCAAACCATAATTGCATGTCCCCCCAAAAAAATTAATAAGACAACTTAACTCTCTACTAACTAAATTCTTATGGTTTCCGCAAAAAAAAACAAGAATAGGGTATGATTGGCACTCTACAGATTGGGAAAAGGGTGGAATTGCATTCCCAAACTTAGAACTTTATGCTGAATCAACTATACTTAATGAAATGAGTCAGTGGGTAACTTATAAATACACATCTAATTGGAAGAACTTGCATAAAGCTATTTTGTTTACTAATATTGATGAATCAGTAAATAATGACTTTCTTACAAAAAACAATAAGATGTTTCTAGTTATAAAAAATAGTTTATAAAGAAAACAAAAATGAAAGATTTGCTCCTTACATTAACTATATACTAAATAACTTTAAAAAGATAAAGAACGGAAATCACATGACTAGAATGTTTTTATTCCTAATGTTCCCAATAGCACATACAAGAAACTGTCTAGACTCATTCAATATGAAGAAAATACTAGATATGAAAGAAAATGGTCTAGTATTTTGGCACCAATTCCTCAGCACTAACAATATATATGAAGCAAACAGCCTTATAGCCAGATATAATAAAATCAAAATAATTGGTTAAACATTCAGATCTTTAGGGAATATTTAGTATATGAATTTAAGACAAATCAAGTGACTAACATCTCTACACAACCAAAGATAATATCTCTCTTTTGTGAAATAAACACAATAAATAACAATGAGGGATTTTCAGTATCTCAGATATACAAAATACTAAGATCAGATTTACAAATATCTGAACACTCTTTATGGAACTATATAGAAAAAATAAATAAATCTACTTTCCTCTGAAAATGAAAGAACGTTAATGCTTAAATCAGTTAATAACACAACATCATCTCCTATGTGGAAGATTTTTACCTGGAAATGTATTCATAGGATTTACATTACCCCTCATAAAATAGCATTGATATCGGGAAAGACTAAAATAACACAAACAATTATCTTGGATGAAACTTAAAAAATTATTGGATAAAATGTAATTAAACTAATGGAAGTATATTCATGTTATGGGCACTGTATATAGTTGTTTTTATGTTAAATTGTTTAAATGATGTAGAAATCTTTTGTATTTTGTGAAAATCAATAAAAATAATGTTTCCAAAAAAAAAATTAAACAATCCTCCTAACTGCATTTGTAAGACAAATCTGTACTGCAGAAATTGATGACTGCAACCCTGTTGTTTTGCTACATAACACACTTCTCAGCTGTCGCTGATTTTGCCTCATATTTTTGTTTTGTCCCTCATATGTTGATTGATTTTCTAATAAGTCACTGATCAGTAATGCTAGGCATTAGTGTTTCATGCTTTATGTGTTCTGGAAATGCATGTTGATGCAAAATTAGTTATATTAACTTTAAAGTGAATTCGAGCAATATTTAAATTTTTAGATGTTGGGACTTTGTCCTTCGATCATTTTTGGCTTTGTTCTGAATTCTTTTACAAAGACATTGAGAGCTATATGCACATATATCCCAGTGTATGTTGTATTATACAGGGCTTTTTGTTAAACAACAGCAAGTCAGAACATTAACATGCTTTTAGAGCAAATCTTTATTCAATGGGTAAATAATAAACAATTACTGCTTAACTCCTGCAAAGCAGCAATAATAATAAAGGGTAGTTTTGCTGGCTTGTCCTCTGTTGTTGCGAGGGGTTTCTCTCTGTGATAAAGAGCACTGGTGGGAAGGAGTGGAGGCACTGGCCATGAAAAATAAATAATGAAGGAGGAAGCAGAGGCGTACCTAGTTGTTCTGGGGCACAGTGCCATCTCCCAATCTGCCCCCCCCCCCACTGCCCCAGACTTGAGGAACTGAGGAGAGAAAAAAAAAACAATTCTTTCATTTAAACTCTAGTGACTGCTTACCACATACAGCACTCCATTTCATAGAAAAGCTTGTCTTTCTTTTTATACTGTAACAAACTGCTTGCTACAAATTATGACACACATGGAGCCACAAGTGCTAAGATATGCAGTTCTTAAAAAGGTATACATAGTCTCTTCTTTTAAACTATAACAAACCACTTGCTACATTTGTAGCAAGCAGTTATAGTCTGGACCACATGACGAGACCTATGTATTTCAGTTCTTAACAACTGCTCTTCTTTCTTTTTAAACTGTTGCAAACTACTTGCTACATTTCTCACAAACAGTTGCTACGGTTTATGCCACACATGTAGCTACACTGGGAGCACTAAGCACCTCAGTTCTAAAAAAAGATTAATTCCATAAAACTGTAGCAAACTGTTTGCTGCAGTGCATGTCAAACATGAAGTGCTAAGTGCTTCCGTTCTCACTTCAAATGTATTACCAAGATATTAATGCCTGTATTCTCTGTGCGGAAGAATCCCTTTGTCCCACATTAGCTATGCTACTGTGAGAAAGAAAGAAAGAAAGAATTAAAGAAAAGAAAAGAAAGAACGCAGATGAGGACATAAGCATACATGAAAGACTGTTGATAGGAATCCAGGAATAAATAAGACAGAGTAAAGAAGACAAAGAAGAAAGGAGGAGGTCTAAGTGAGACTGTTTGGTAGGATAATATTAGATGACCTGCAATGGTGCTGCCCTCTGTGCAAACTGGCAGCTGTTTGAGCAGTTATAAACAGTGGAATATTATGGACAGCATTTCCTATATAGGATGTTATACTGGAGAGGTTTGCTTATATACAGGGCACAGGAAACCACATTTATGCATCTTTTATACCAGCAGGATGAAAGACTTTTACACAGTTAATCCATCAGACCAATCAGATGAACAAACAGTAACCCTTCCACCAGCAGTTCTCAACATGGATAGGTTGAGTCAGCCCTCTGCTCCTACCAGAATGCAGAATTAATCGTTCTTGATGTAAAACAAACTGGATCTGAGATCAAGTGCAGAAACAAGGGGTAAGTGGCTAGGCTTAAAATGGCCCACAAGGGCAGTTAGCCTACCACTAATCTATGATCCTATGATATATGAAAGGTAACATTAAAGTTAGTGAGGAAAATCACCACAGTAATGCAAACTGAGCAGTGGTGCTGGAAAGATTATCGGTGGATGGTGGGAAGACTCACACTGTGAACAATTAGGAAAAGTATAAACCCAGACAAAATGATAGGGAGAAAGGCAGAGTGAAAGAGGAGAAAGAAGAATCAAAGATGATGATGATAAAGAAATCAAAGAATGCGTCAGGGAGTATTATAGAGTATTATAGAGACATTTATACAGAAAAATAAGGAGAACGCGAGAGAGACAGGATGGGGAAAATTTGGGAAGGGAACAGAACTGGAACAGATACAGAAGTAGACATTAAATGCGGGCTTTACCAAAGGGGAAGTTAAAGATTCTATTCATAAAATGAAGGAAAGAAAAGCAGCAGGCACAGACATCTGGATTTGGTGTGGTGGGAGGATGGAATGGATATGGTAGTTGCTTAATGAAGAGTATAACAGGGTACTAGAATCAGAATTAGTGTAAAATAGCATGACGTAGGCATAAGTAACAGTAATACCAAAAGGTAAAAGTGTTGGGATAAAAGTAGATTATCAACCCATTTTATTGATCAACACAGATATAAATATGTGAGCTAAAGAATTAGCAAGAAGGATAGTTTGGATCCTATCACTGGTAGTATAAGAAGAGCAGAATGGATTCATAACAAATAGGAAGATGGAACAAAACTGATGTAGAACTAGAGTTCAAGTACAGGGAAGAAAAGAGAGGAGCAGGAAAGGGGGGTTGTATCACCCTAAATACTTCATCCATAAGTCATCACGGTCTGCTTACTAGTTTCCCCTCAAGTGTTTGGCAGTGTATAGATACAGTCTGCAGTATAGATGCAGACACCTTGAGCTGACATTTTTCCTGTAAAAGTACCCTTCAAATTTCACCAGTGCCAAGTTGCACTCAGGGCAACTAGTTTGCAGTGACAAGGACTGCACCCAGAGTTGTAAATCAGATACTCCTAACATTACTTTATATTCTCATTGCAACAGTCTAATCAATTAAAAATGTCCTGTTGACATGGATATGAACTTTCCCACTATCACTTTTACCAGCTTGGTGGATATGGGTATCCTGACACAATGTAGAAATTGCTTCATGTCTACTGACAACCAGTTAATTCTCAAACAAACTGAAAAGGTATGTGAGAGATGTATTTCCACAATGTCAATGAAGGCAAAGTGCTCACATAAAAGCACTGCTAATGTCAATCAGATTGTCAGTAGTACACACGCTGCACCCATCACAAACAATTCAAAGCAGACACATAGACTCTCTGCAGCCCTGAATCACTCTTTCAAATCAACAGCCACATCATCACCTACAGCCACATCTCATGGATACTCTGTTTTGAAGGCCCATAAGGCAAGCCACCACACTATTCAATAGTCATCGGAGACTACATTGTGAGATACACTGATGTCACTCTCACCAGGCTGAGTAAAGAGAAAGTCATGGTCAGTTGCTTATCTGGAGCAAAGATCTGCCACCATACTCATGCACACGGATTATTGGACCACAAGTACCAGTATGACTCAGTCATAGTCCATGTAGGTGGAAATGACCTGAGACATACCTCCCTAGACTATATGAAGAGAGACATCAGGGAATATGAGTCCCAGGTACAAGCTTAGCATTAAGCAGAATGTTACCTGCTCCAAGGAAAATGCCAGAATACTAACAGAAAATGGTGGAGTCTAATAATTGACTTAGATTCTGGTGTCATTCTAAGGGAATGCAATATTTGTCAGCATGTAAGGAGATGGTCAACAGACCATACTGCTTTACCAAGGATGGTCTGTACCTCTCCACTCTAGACTTTTAAATATTAGCTAAAACATTGTCCTCCCTCATAGGGTGTTTTTTTTCGGCAATGCCAAACTGAAAGTACTTCCAACATAGAAAATCAAAACCAAGAACATCTGAAGGTGTTATCACTCAAAGCTAGAAGTCTAAACAAAAAACTCCACTCTCTCCAAGCTCCCTTTAACCCAGAGTATGCTGATGTTTGAGCATTCACTGAGACATGGTTTAAAGCCATGGAGTGGACACTGGCAGTACAAGCTACAATGCCTTCCACACATTTAGACCAGCTACTATACAGACTGGGACTAAAGGTGGAGGTGTCTCAATTTACATAAAAAATAAATATACCTCATGTCTCAATTTACATAAAAAATAAATATACCTCAAGGCTGGTGAAAAATCAAGATGTACTTGAGCTTCTCAATGTTCAAAACACCACAGTAAAAATCCCATACCACTTCCTTACAAGCTTTAGGTCCCCCTCTATGACCCAGGAAACCCATACCATGTATTTATGCTTATTGGAAACACTCACAATCCCAACAGATACCATATTCATGGGTGACTTTAATTACTCCACTATTAACTGTAAATCATATACAACACCAAACTTACAGGCACAGAGTTTCTTGAAGTTTGTGAACTCAGGCTCCCTGGACCAGATTGTCAATATACTGACCAGGGGTGCAAACATACTGGATCTTGTCCTTACTAATATGGGAGAACAATGCACATACCCCCAGTGTATTGTCCTCTCTAGTAAGGTCAGACCACAAACAATCTCCTTTGAAGTAAAAATAGGTTCTAAAGATCATTTGCCAAGGTTATAGATGACAGTCAGGGGATAAGCCTTCTTCCCAGGGGTTATTCCTCATCCTGCAGACCAGACTCCTATTTCTACCTGTCCTTCATTGCATGATGTTACAGGGAGTGACAGAACCAATTTTTCCTTTCCAGGGTGAGAGAGATTTTGTTCAAGGACATTTTTAGTGCCAAAGAAAGAACATGCTTGGAGACCAATTCTGTATCTTTCTTCCTAAACTTGTTTGTGATAGTGCCCACTTCTAAATTATGTCCCTTTACAATCTAATACCTCTTCTTCCTGATTCAAGGTCCCTGATAAGACTTATGTTGAAAGGATGCTTAGCATTACATTACTTTTAATCCAGACTTCAGGTGCTTCTTAAGGTTTCTGTGTCTGGATCACTCCATCAGTTCTCTGATTTATTCTTTTGACTATCCACTCACCGAGAGTGTCTACAGAGTGGCTAGTTCTGGTTGTAGCTTGTTGCAGGCTACAGGGTATCCATTTTCTTGTTCCCATATTTAGATGACTTGCTTATCTTTGTAGAGTCTTTTTCAAAGTGTCAGTAATCTCTCACTTGAGCTGGATTCCAAGAGATCATTCAAAAGTCCTTAACTCCTTCACACAGGATTGTGGTCCTGAGAAGTTAGCTGGACAGCTCAGTTTAAAGAACTTTTCTGACAAAGGAAAAATAGATCTATGTCTAGATCTATTTCTAAGATTTTCCATTCAGACTTCAATCACTGCTAGGGAATACCTCAGTATTTTGGGTCTCATGGCAAATATATTTGAGTCTCCTTGTATCCCTCACTGTTCTAAAGCAGTCAGTCATCTCAGGCACTTCAGTCTTTACATGAGGTGCAGTTTCTGATGAGATAAAACTGCATGGTGTATGAGACACCTAGGAAACGATGCAAGTAAATATTCATTTTTGGTCCCTATGGCCTCTTCAAGTTGTTTCAGACAATACCACATTTATACAGTTCAAATGCACAAGCACCAAAAGTACAAGCACCAAAAAGCAGGACAATGGATGCCAAAACAGATAGTTTCCTTTATTTCCACAACGAAACGAAGATGCAAAAGTGAGGTTGAGCGCTTTCATCTAGAATACTAGACTTCCTCAGAACATTGATATTAACAGTTCTCCCCATTATATACCTAAAAAGCCCGCCATTTACATCAATTATCCAATATTGCTTTCTATGTCCCTAGTTGTTAATATTGGTGGTGATAGATCATTGCAGTAGAGCAAATATGGAAGGGGTGGAATACTCCCACTATTTCCATTATTTTTGAATCTTGGAATCTCATATTGACTTATTACTGTCATTGTAATGGGCAGGTTGAAGTGAATAATTTAAATAATTAATAATCCAAACAATACAATACATGCACTACTATTTATATAAAATATCAGAGAACGCATGTATAAGAATGGACAACATTGCATATGAGATATTTTATTTCATCTAAGTGTTTTATTCAAGTGTTTCATGTGGAATTTTTAACACGCATTGTATATAGATAAGAATCATTATGTCAGTAGTAATCACAGTCCATGAGTTATTTTATTTTAATTTTAATTGTTATTACATGAAAATGAATATATATTTTTAATAATATATGCTTAGTGCATAAGTTATGTGTTACGTTTGTGTAAGATGCAGATTGTAATATTATGTAATATAACATATTACTATACTTTTAAACAATGACAAAATGAAGTTCACAAGCAATATTGGATAATTGATGTAAATGGCGGGCTTTTTAGGTATATAATGGGGAGAACTGTTAATATCAATGTTCTGAGGAAGTCTAGTATTCTAGATGAAAGCGCTCAACCTCACTTTTGCATCTTCGTTTCGTTGTGGAAATAAAGGAAACTATCTGTTTTGGCATCCAGTGTCCTGCTTTTTGGTGCTTGTACTTTTGGTGCTTGTGCATTTGAACTGTTTAGTCGTAACAGGACACTCATTTTTCATTGTAGTTGCAATACCACATTTATGTGGCCTAGCTAGAAGAGGGGAGAACCAGGATGTACTCCCTTTGCAGACTAGCCATGTTAGTTTGGCATATAGTTTCATAGCACTATCTCACTCTATAGGCATCCTTCATTCCAACAGAGCAATAATGTGAGACAGACAAGCTGAGCAAGACAAAGCAGACCCTCACATATGGAAACTAGATCGGGGGTCTTCCAAGATTTGATCTATCTGGGGGAGTTCTTCTAGTAGACTCATTTACCTCTTTTCTAAATAATCAGCAGGTAAGATTCTGCTCCAGGACTCAATGCTAGAAGGCCTGCAAGACATATGCCTTTTCTTTTCCTTTGACAGGAATGTTCTATATGTTTTTCTACCCTTTTCCCTGATAATCAGGGTACTTCTGAAGATCAAGAAGGAATCTCCAACTGATATCCAGGGAACTTCTGGAGATCCAGAAAGAATCTTCCAAGATCATTGTGATGACTCCCTTTCTGGCACTAGGCAACAGTGGCTCTCCCTTCTTTTGGAAATGGCTGGTACAATTGCTACAAGCTTCCTCAAAGAATGGATCTACTGACACAAAAACTGGAGTGTTTGATACACCCAACTCTCGGTCAACTTCAACTAACTTCCTGGATGATAGGGTCTTAATTTTCTTTAGGCCCTTGTTCACTGAGTACATGCAGCACGTGCTAATGCAGGCAAGAAAGCCTGCTATTAGAAAATGATATATTAACAATGGAAAAGGTTTTCTAGCTGGTGCCAACAACAACATAATTCAAACCCATTCAGTGCTAGTTGTCCTCTGCTTTTACAATATTTGTGTGAGTTACTTTCCTATGGCCTTTCTTACTCCTATGTCATGGTTCATTTATTTGCCATTTTAGCATGTCTGCCCATGGATCTTCCTCTTTCAAGGCTTTGTCACATCAAAAGTTTTTTTAAAAGGAGTTTTACATAAAAGGCCTCCAAGAAAACCAGTGGCCCCTTACTGGGATCATAATTTTGTGTTAGAGAACCTAGCACGTGTTCCATTTGAACTAACAAGTTTGGCTAATTTGAGGTTCTTACGATAGAAAACAATTTTTCCTGATTACTCTGACCTCTGCAAGAAGACTTGCAAGGTCATATGGTGAGTCAACCCTATTTCATTTTCCACAGAGATGGGGTTTCTTTGAGAACTCATCTGTCTTTTATACCTAAAATAGTATCTGAGTTTACTTTAAGCCAAACTATCCGTTCCTGCATTTTCTTTACTGATATTAAAAATGAGGGAGAAAGGATACTCCATACCTTGGATGTCCTCAGACAACTCCGGTACTATCTTGACAGAACTAAATCTTTCAGATCTTCAGACCAGTTGTTCTTTTCAAGGTAAGAAAGCGGGGCAACCTATGTCAATACAGACTATTTCCAAATTGTTGTCTAAAGCTACTACCTTTTGTTATATTCACCACAACAAAATTTTTTCAGACAAGGTCAAGGCCAACTGTGCCACGGCCTTGGCCTCATCTTTGACTTTTTGGAAAAAGTCTGGATTTTAGAAGTACTCTAGAAGCTGCAACTTGGTCCTCTGTACACATACTTTTAAAAAACACTATCAGCTTAATTCCTTCTCTAGGTCTAGATGGTCTAGGCTGATCTTTAAGGGCTCCTCGACTCTTCTCCTTCCACCTCTCAAATGTAGTAAGCTAGTGTAATCTATCATGTAGCTAAGGATACTGCAGCAATTATCAAAATTATGAACATAGTACAGTCATGTAAATAAACTTACCATAACAATAGATGTTCGAAAGATCACTGCTGCAGTAGCCACTCCCTTCATCCACCCCCTTACTTTTGCTGTGTTCTTTATGTCAGGGTGTGGTTATTTAATTTTTTTATTCTTCCTATCACTGTCCTTTCAGAATTCTGCCTTTCTCTATGTTGGCAGGAAATCTATGAATGGCTTGGCATCCAAACTTATATTTTAGTTAGTAAAACCACAAACCACAGGCCCCAGCCAGCACTTGAATCCAGCAAAAATCAAAATGTATACCACACAGAAACCACAGAAGGATCCAAGGACAACAAGGAATTCCAGTATACTTTTCGTTTATTATAAAACAACCAGGTACATAAACGCTTTTGTAGCAAACCTACTTCATCAGATGTATACTAAAACACATGCAAAGCCTATTATATAATCAATTCAATAAATCACATGACTATCTACAATTAATATTAATTGCAGATAGTCATGTGATTTATTGAACTGATTATATAATAGGCTTTGCATGTGTTTTCTGTGTGTTATATTTTAGTTAGCTCACCTGAAGCTGGTTGACAGTCTGGACACATGAAAGGTGCACTGAAGCTTTGGAATCTGGCCAGCTGCTATATCCTTGGTGGGATATAACCTATATAGCTAAGGTTACAGCAGTGATCATTCAAACATCAACTGTTATAGTAAGTTTACTTACACAACTGCACTTTTTGTATAGTTGTTACAAAATCATCACACATCAATGTCTCACACTCTTATTTTTCTTGTTCAGACATATTGGCATATTATTTCTACAATGCCTAACAGACCTGATGTTTTCTCCCGATTCCCTCTTTTTGGTATAAAAGAGGGCCCAATATTAAAAACCTACTTGAAAGGGCTTCTAAGAAACAGGATGGTAAGAACCCTGTTGGGAATATGGGGAGTTTTAAGTGTGAGATATGTAATCACTGTTAACACATGGCCCATAGATAAGAAATCCAGTTAAATACTATACAGAACTCTCTAACAGCTAAGAAGTATATTAATTGTACATCCAAATGGCTGGTTTACTAAGCATTCTGTCAAGTGTGTTCAGCCTACTATGTGGTAAAAATAGAGAGACAGGTAAAAACTATGGTCTACGAACACCATTATGAAATTTCTAAACATATGGAAACAAATGCACCTTATAAGCATTTGAAAGGTTGTCTTATGGAAGACTTTTATTTTAGGTGTTAGAGCAAGTTGAACCAAACCCAAATGGTGGACAAAGGGGAAAGCTTTATTGGAGCACCATGAATTGTTATGCCAGCTATGGTTAATGGGCAACTTTTGCTGGGTCCTGTATTAAAAATGAGGGCTGCTAAATTGTGATGGAAAATGTATGTAAATTTTCATTCAAATAAAAATAAATAAAAAATAGTTTTAGGAAAAAGTGTGAACTGGGAAAGTACTGTTTGCATGTTTTTAAAAAACGTGCTCTTATTAATATTATTTTGTTGTGAAATTTGTATTAATTTTAACAATGCTAGTTTGGATTTTGTAATGGCAGGAAATGATGTAAATTTTTTGGCCAATGATTGTTCTTTATTTGTGGAATGACTAGCATAAATCAAGTGGAAAACAGCATCATTATTCTGATAAAGTCTTTTAGTAAGATGTAAATGCTAAATTCTGTGGAATCAAAACTTAAGATATATTGTTGTTCTGCTAGTGCTTTTTAGTGGCATGTTCTCAGACTTGCAGCTATTTACCAGGGTCTGTTTCATTTATTTATGTGTGTACTGATCTTAAAGATGATTCAGTTTACATATAATTTTGCTATTTGATGTAAAAATGATTTAGATGTGCTGATCAACAAATATAGTTCTGATGTTAAACCATTTACTTAAAATACCCCAAAGGAACTAAGGATGAACTATTAACATGTTTTAAGTGCCTGAGGAAAGATGGTATTACATCTCATGGGTAACACATTACCAGGATAATTTAGATGACGTAATATCTTATACAATGAGTGTTTTATCTCAGGAACTTAATGTTCCAGTTAAGGTAAGTCTTAAACAGGTTTTGCAACTGTCTAAGTCAGCATTCATATTAAATAAACAATGACTATATTTTATGTTTACCTGGTATATTTAATTACATCTGTCTTCTAGATCATTTTACTAGAAAAATAAGCGTCAGCATTACAGCTCTAACACTATAAATGTTAATATATTAATGCATAAAACTTTGACATTCGTAAATAAGGAGACATTTATTGTTATAAAACATTACATACATGTTGTCAAGTTTGCACCTGTAAACAAAAATGGTGGGAATATAAAACATTAATTGTCCTAATTAATATGTATTTTCATTGTTTCATAGATGATATGCAAGTTCCATAAGGGCTTTGGGAAACAAGTCAGCTTCTAACTCTAATTATAAACTGCATCACCCCCTAATTTTAAACATTTAACTGGCAATATATGCTGCTAGTTAATAGAATTTATAAATGCAATACTCAGAATTATAACTACTGTTCTTTTGAAACAATGAGCCAACATCTTCTCATAAAAACATAAGGCGAAAAGTAGGTCATCTGTGTATTTCCAGTCCTCAGAAGGCATGGCAGTTTGATTTATGTATTGTCTTCATAATTCAGTGCACACCCATATTTGTTTATTTACTAGGATCTAAGATGGCGTTATAACTCACAGTTAAACAAATACCTGTGTTCTGCTTACAGTTCATAGTTTTCTGAAGAAAAAAATCAAGCAAAATCATTAAAGGCATTCCCTTGCATTGCTTTCCCATGTGACAGCTGAATCCCAATATCCCTGATACATTGGATGGCAAAAGAAAAAAGATAAAACATATTTTCCCTTTGTAGTGATCTGAAGTAAAAGGGCTTGTTGCAGGATATATATTTTAGAATGCAAATCTTAAAAAATGCAGTACATTTGTTATACCGAAACAAAACTTCAGAACAGAATCCTTTCATGTAACAGACACCTTGTGCATAGCCCAGATCCATGTATGTTTTGCTAAAAGTTACCATCACTATTTAATGACATATTTCCCTTTCAGTTTTGTTTCCACTAATTAAATAAAAGAAAGTTTTCAGGCTTAATACCAATTAGAGCGCCACTTCTTCTGAAAGCATGGCAGGCAGAAAGAATCTGAAGACCTTCAACTTTAAAATAAAATGCCAGCAATGAGTGCTAACGCTGAGCATGAAGTTATATAAAAGCTTATTCAGCTTATGGAAGGAAACTGTCAGCCATTCTTCTAAACAATATGACACGTTGCCTGCTTTCCAGAAAATAGTGGAAACTTTAGCTATCAGAAATGTTAGTAGAGCCATTCCATAAAACAGAAGATAAGGTTAGAAAATTTTGAAACCAAGGCCAGAAAAAATCTGTTCAGTTATCAAGCATCCCAGAGGGGCTGAGTCCAGTGATGTAAACTTTGATTCAAATGACAGTCCATGCACATAAGGAGCTGATCCGACTTATGTACAGAATGACTGTGAGCCTGCTTTTCTACCCTGAATGTGAGAAGCAGGTCAGTTACAGTACTTCAGTTATGGCACCACAATTAAATGGGCTCCCTTACTGGTATCTTTGTATGCATGAAAAATGTAGCACATCTCTTGTATTTAGGCATAAAACATACACAATTGTGGGCTTACATGGGTACGCAGGGAGGGAGGTAGGACAGGTAAATCCCTCATCTCCTCCCAGGCTGAGACTAAAATAGGTCCAGTAGGATCAGTGTTCTACCCTAGTTACCAAATTCAAAATAAAATAAATAAATGAATAAATAAATGTGTGATGGTTCCCTGACTAAACAACTCCCTGTAGAGGCTTTGGCAAGCAAAGGGCACTAAGAACACTGGTGCAGCAATGTGAGTGGAAAGGAAGGCCATGTACTGGAAAACAAAAACTGGAGACTGACAGGGAGAGAAAGCCCAGCAGCAGCACCAGTATTTTAAAAAATGTGATCCTAGAGAGAGAATACTTAAAAACATAATAGTTTATTTAGACATTTCTATAAAAAAAATCAGTACCAGAGTTTGTACTTTATAAACTGATCATACTTTGATTCACAGATTTCTTATATATCTCAGTATTGCTGGTTTTGTCTGCAGTTGTTATATCACTGTTGTCTCTAAGATTCATAACTAGATGTATGATGTATGTATTCCCTATAGCCAATTCATATTAATTTTGTAGTTTAAGTGCTTTGCTTGTTTTATACTTCTGTTTTCCTAACATAGCTGCTTTGAGGTTTTAGACTGATTTTGATTTTAAACATCTTAAAGCTGATGATTTCAATGTCTTACTATCACTGTTTACTTTCAAAAATAATGATAATACATTTAACAAAAAATCAATGATGGAATGAAAAATGAGAGGACAGAGTTTTGGCTCCCATCCCTGACAGAACATAGAGCGTTTTGCACTCATGCTTCCAAATAGCTCCACCAAGACACTCACAATTGAACCAATGATGTTTCAGAAAGATTATACTCTGAAAACATTATGGACTTCTGGGGTTCAGCTGTTCTTCAATAGTGCCATTATTTATGGTAATAACTGTTCAGTTTTATAATTAGAAAGAAGATAAACATTTTTGTACCATTGTTACAATGGACAAAGAAAACAGTCTATAATTTTGATCATTGTATCTTATTTCTAGATGTGTCTAAAGTGTTCGACACAGTTTATCACAACAAATTCCTACTTCAATTGTCCACACTCGGTCTCTCTCAGCCCACCCCTCTGTGGTTCAAAAGCTACCTGTCCACTAGGTATCAATCAGTAAAATGGCATTCCATGCTGTAGTCTTACCTCCCACTCACTACCGGTATACCACTAGGCACTATCCTTGGTCTCCCCTCCTCAACATTTTCACTAACACCCGCTAGACTTCCATCCAACAAGCCACCCTAATACAATTTGCAGATGATTTCACTCTCATTTGCACATCTGACAACATGGTACACCTGCAAAAAAACAACTCATGAAGCTCTAACAGCCAGTGAAATATGGTTTCATAACTCGCAACTCATGCTCACCCCAAAAAAGACCAGACTACTACTTTTTCCCCCCAAATCCCTCTCTCATGAAAAAAATTAAAGTCCTCTCCCTTGATAATGCAACCATTGCCGTCACTTCTCTTAGCAAACTATTGTGGGTAATAGTGGATGATAATCTAACATTTGACCTGCATATACAAACTTGCATAAGAAAACTCATCAAAATCTAGGGAATCTACAGAGCCAAAAACATTATCACTGAAGCAACTAAAACTACACTTGCTCTACTTATTCCCTCCCCACCCATCTTTATGGCAATCCCATGCTTACTAACCTCCAGGCTTCACAAAAATTCAAACTTGTACAATGTTATAATAAAGTTGCTAAATTTGCAGCACATAGCCCTTTCAGACCCCACCACTGTGCAACACTGAAAAGCCTAAATTGGTTAGAACTGTCACATCAACTAACATATACACAACTTCTTACCACCTATAAAATTATCTAGCACCCATCTGCCTGTCCAGCACTAAAAAAACATTCTACACAACTATGTTCCAGTTGGCCATTGCAATCCAGTGACCAAAAAATTCTGTCAACAGACCTAACAAATCTGCTGGGCATTGTCTGTACTTGTACGAGGATGCTAAAGCTTGGAACTCTTTATTTGCATCCATCAGGTCTATACCCTCCCTCTCATCTTTCAAACACACTCTGAAAGACTTCCTAGCTAAAATCTGGCTCTTTTTCTTGCTAAAAATCAGGATAAACTATATCCCTAAATGGGAACAAGTACCTTTTCATTCCTTATACCTCCTTATTCTCCCTTTTTCACTTACTTCCTTACTGCCGTCTAATTCTCTTCCCTGACTTTATGTCTAAATATACATACCATTAGCCTGTTTTCCCTCAATTCATATTGCAATTCCTGTTTGTATTAGACTAACTTACCTTTAATTTCTCTACAGACTGTCTAAAATTTCTCTAAATAATAAATGATTGTCATATACCGTGTATCGATTATTAACCATTTTTATATTATGTCTAATTTGTTATAATTATTTAAATTGCAGATCTTTTTGTTTTATTTTTTTGAAGATCGTATAATTATTTTTCTTAAAATGTTTTGTATTAATTTGGAGCTATTCTCCCTGGACCTTGGCTGAAAATGAGCTTCTACCCAGTCAGACTTTCCCAGTAATCAAATTTCAATAAATAAATACATGAATAAATATCCTGTTACAGTGACTGCTGTTTATTTCTTCTGTACAAAGATAACTTATGACCTTTTCATAGGTTCATAGATTAGTACTAAGCTAACTGCTCTTGCAAGTCATTTTAAGCCTAGCCAATTATCCCTTGTGAGATTCAAACCCTGCACCTTGTGTTTGTAAGGCAAACATCTTAGCCATTAGGCCACCCTCCCAACCCCAAAAAAGGTATTACTTCCCAGGACTCAAACCCAAGACCTACTACCCTGTAGGTCATGACTCAACCTATCTAGCCAGTGGGATGTTGTTGGCTTCTAAGCATTTAAATGACACGGGCAAGGTGAACTGATTATGCATGCACTTTCAAATAAATTTACGCCACTGCACATTGTTAATAATAGCATTTTCCTTAAGCTAGTCTCATTGTTTAAATACATATCTCATAACTATTGAAAAACTCAAAACTATTAAATACATGCAGCAATTGTTTCTAGGGATTTTTGATTAAAACCATGTCTGTGAAGTATAACTAAACTGGAATACCCATATTCTGATCTTGTTTGATTTTTGCTAAATGTGCATAATTTGAAAACTAGATATAGCTCATGATGGATATTCCTACATTATTACATTTCTGATGCAGCAACAAACTACATGGTAGATAACTACAACAGCTGCTGTTTTTATACAAAAAGATTGCTTTAATAATAAAAAAGTTATTGCCAAATGAAAAAACTCTCAACATTAATATTTACTTGATGAACATTAAATGCCAAAAGCAAGAATAATATGAAATCGTATCTTAGCAAGGAATCAACCTCATAATAATTTAAATCTGATAATAACTTGTCTGCCATGTACTGTAAAAAACAGCACATCAAATGAGTTTGGTCTCCTGTCACCTATTAGTATATTAAAGAGAGCTAATATTTCTATCTCTCCATCTTAAAATATTTTAGTCTGAATTTCAGAAATTTAATTAAAAATGATATAGCTTATATAGACTGCTGATTTAAAAGATCCAAGTGCAATTTTTGATCTGACACTATTTTGTCACTGAATGAACATTTGAAAAATAGAACTAACTGAAAACTTAAGAGAATGCAAATCAAAGATATTCTGGAAATACATACCTATTCACCTTAAAATGAGTCACTCTTAAGAAAGTTGGGGACATCACTAAAACGTTTATTTTCAAGACTGTCTTATTTTTTTATTTTATTTATGTAGTTATTGGTATTATTATTATTATTACTTTTATTATTATTTTAGATAATGATTATGCTTTCCAAACCTGAAAGTATAAGAGCTAATATTCATACTTTCAAACTGTATAAGCAAAATCATCTGAAAGAGAAGACATCATACCCTATATTGCAAAACTGCTCTCCCAGGGAGCTTAAAGAAATTCTAGGCTATGCTGCTGGAGCTAGTATAAGTCTGGAATGTCTTGGACTATTAAAATGTGACCTAACTGTACTAGTACATCATTTTAGAAAATTACAGTTTTCAGCAAATTATTTGCAGACTCGGAAATCCAATTTAAAAAAAGATTATGGTCAAAATTCTGATACATACAGTGTACTGTGAAACACCCCTTGTATTATGTATCATACTGACTGAGAGGTTATCTAATCTGTGTGATGATGGGCTGCTATACACCCAACTAATATGGCTGTTCCCCTGCTCTTCTACTACTCATTTACCATTTCCTACCTCACCTTGAACATTACCCTCTCAGACATGCTGTACATCACTGTCATTGGTCAGCACCCTACCTTTTATGTATATAATACCCCATCTTCTCTATCCTCATCAGATACTAACCACATACTATTGACTTACACGTCTTCCTCCCAGTTGTTTGACCAGGCTGTCCATTGCATTTCCTAAGTGATGCACCATGGTGAGGACACTTAGACCAATAAAGTGGTCACCAATTTGGGACTTCCAAAAAAAAGCCCTTATGATCGACAGTCTTAAAACATACATTCCTTTGGACTACATTCTCAAGATAGTCATCTCACTCCATGACCCTTTCATTCTGAAAATGTAACCACTCCTTCTACAAATGACCACATCAGGTTCAGTTACTCCAGGCTCAAGTACATTGTCTTAATGATTGTGTGCGATAAGCTGAATGAACTGGCTGAACACATAGCACACTACATGCAGACACTGTCTCTCTTACAGAGAACTTGTTAATCCCACAGATCAGTGATGGTAGAATCTCTGAGTCTGACTTCACAAGTTTTAGACAGAACCATTTTCATAAAGAGCCAAGTAATATTATCTCTAAGCATCATGAATGAATCAGTAGATTTTGCAAGTTCCTAAGGTATGAGGCAGGAATCCAAGTATTACAAGCATTCAGGTGAAAACTCAAAAGCTGTTTAAAATTTCAGTCTTTTCATCCCATCCCTCTGAACACCTCCATGGCTCTTAGAAATTACACTATGGAGTGGTTACCTTCAAACAACAAATCAAAATTTAATATCATGGGTGATGTTAGTCTGTACTATGTCCCCACTTCTGATATCTTCTCTCAAGATCAGGTAATCCTGCGTGTCTTGGAACAAATTATATTTCTGTCTATTAATATTAACAAATAATTAGGATGAACAAGTATCTTGAAATAAAATCTGTGCTATCAATCTAATGTTACCAAGGGAGCAGGTATCCTTCCTGTCACTAATATTGATCATAAGCCTATGTTTACTGCTTAGCTACAAGTCAATATTCCCAAATGCCATCACTCTTGTTAACATTAAAAATACCTGGATTATAATAGTCTGTATAATATTTTCTGGTGTCAACCAAAAAACACCTTCCAACAGTTGATAGCACCCTTGATTTCTTTAATGGTTCCATTATAAACATACTAAGTATATTAGCTCCACCCTTCTTAAAAGGTGTCAAAGAAAAAAGTTATTATTCATTCGAAGCTCTTGATTCTAAAGCCCTCTGTGATATCAAGGGTCAGGTTATGGACTCAGTTCATTAAGAATCAAGAAAAATTCCAAATGCTACTTGTGAGGTCAAAAATAAAATAAAAGCACACTCAACTGAAAAGCTCAACATTTTATTAAAAAAAATAAAAATGTGTGCTATTTCATTCAGTTTTTAATGCACTACTTCAGAAGAAAAAATACTCACATTGTGATTAACTTATAGTCAGTTAAAACTGGGTAACTTACTTGACAGTTATGATTGGATGCCCGGCTATAAGTACTGTGTGATTTAAAAGCATTTGCCAAACACTTCCTGAAATCAATGAAACAATAAATAATAATGACAATATAAAGTATTAGCATTTTAATGTCCCTTTTCTTCAAATATCATATAAAATTTAGCAGTCATTCAACCCTAGATACTCCATAGCTTGAAAGGCGAGTCCCAAAATAATTCATTCCATCCCAACAACAAATACCCTACCATCACTATTAAATTGTTGAAGTACATGCATATCCCCTACATCTAGCAAAACAAATTACATCAGCTATATTACAGATTCAGTCTCCCAAACCCCCAGATTCAACCCATACTAGGATTTACAATCCAGGGTCAACTTGAAATATATCTATAATCAACACAAAAGCCACGAGAATGAGTGCCACTATCATATTAGAAACTGCAGGTGCTGATACCTTCTCTTTATCTTCAAAGAAACTTAAGATTTTTGGCCCTTTTATACACAAACAATGGTTCAATGCCCAGCACTTCACACAGGTGTTCATTTCCTAAAACAATATTCCAGGCTTAGATGAGAATATAATTAATATAGTAAGACTCTAAACTATGGGTCACACACATAGCTGAGGATATTGCATACACTAGGTACTCTTATTTGCCACTCAAACCTCTGTTTAAGTAACAATAGCATACCTCTACATTGCACTAGGAACAAACTATCAACATTTTCAAAACTGTTGCAGAATCTGTATAAAGAACATCAGAAAATGTTTTTCCTCATAATACAGTCCCCTTTGTGCTTGAACACTGGCGGCATATACCAACACCTAAAATCCAGATGTAGTTCCTGTACATACAAGCACTGGAGGGATACAGCAGCTCCTGATCTCTAGATGCAGTTCCTGTACCCAAGACCACTGGAGGTATATATATCAGCTCCTGATATCCAAATTCAGGTCCTGTGCTTAAGAATAATGGAGGTATATTACTACCTCCTGAAACCCAGATGCAGTTCCTGCAGTTAAGAACACTGGAGGTATATACCAGCTCCTTAAAATCCAAATGCAGTTACTGTAATTAAGACCACTGGAGGTATGTATATCAACTCCTGATACCCAGATGCAGTCCCTGTACTTAAGACTACTTGCAGTATATATAAACTCCTGATATCAGATGAAGTTGCTGTACTTAAGACCACTGAAGGTATATATAAACTCCTGATATCAGATGCAGTCCCTGTACTTAAGACCACTTGCGGTATATATAAACCCCTGATATCAGATGAAGTCAGTGTACTTAAGACCACTTGCAGTATATACAAACTCCTGATATCAGATGAAGTCCCTGTACTTAAGACCACTAAAGGTATATATAAACTCTTGATACCCAGATGCAGTCGCTGTACTTAAGACCACTTGCGGTATATATAAACTCCTGATATCAGATGAAATTGCTGTACTTAAGACCACTTGCGGTATATATAAACTCCTGATATCAGATGAAGTTGTTGTACTTAAGACCACTGAAGGTATATAGCAGCTCCTGAAATCCACATGCAGTTGTTCTCCTTACCAGTTCTAAATCCAAAAAGGCAGCCGCAGGAAGCCAGTAATCCACACAAATGTATTCCACACAATTTTATTAAAACAGATTAAAATATAAGCACTTTCATCCCAATCATATAAATTTATCAGGAACTTCATCAGATACAAGTCCTAAACTTTATGAACTAGTTTTATACCTGTAACATTCACCTGGTACTAATAAGACTAAAAGCCCTTAAAAGATGAAGTTCAATTCCTAACAGTTTTTATTTTTTAATTTTTTTATTTTTATTTTTATATGTGTTAATTTTTTGTATTTAAGGTAAGTGGAGAACATGTCTACATTCACCAGCATTTACAATTATTAGTACTAGGTGAATTGTCATGTTGTATTCATGTAATTTGATGGGGGTGTGACTTTGTAGGGAAATATCATCTGTGCTGAACAAAGAGGAAAAAGAGTCAGTATTTGTTACAAGTATCCAACTAGCTCATAACGTTTAGGACTTGTATCTGATGAAGTTCCTGACAAATTTATACGACTGGGACAAAAGCACTTATATTTTAATCTGTTTTAATAAAATACTGTCTTCCTGCCTGTGGCTGCCTTTTTGGATTTAGCGTTTTTTGCACTTTATTTTTGGATTGCCCTTACCAGTTCTGGGTGCTGCAAGCAATATTACTGCTGTTTTGTTGCACTTTAATATAATGAGGTCAATTGAGTGACAGCTGTATGAAATACTAGTCAGGTTCGGAGTAGATCAGCTATCGGAGGAAACATGGTATATTTAAAGGCTGCATACAGATAAGGACAAGCAGGTACTACAATATCAGAATAATCCATTACTGTTATCTGACACCGTCAAAGTTGTCTGATCGAAACTGGAGGGAGGACACCATACAATGGACATTTTGGAAGTTTTTTAGAAGTCTATTGTCTGTGTATGGAGATTCTAAGGTTTTATTCTCAGATTTATGTTGGGACATTGTTTTTGGTTTATTCATGGAAAGAAGAAAGGGTGAGAGTTGAATCTAGAATAAAAAAATAAAGAATCTGTGCATAAGGTATTGCTACAGAAGAGAATAGCTGAAGAGTGAAAAGATTAGAGTTAATGAAGACTGAGGAAACCACTGCATGGGTATAGTAGCAGGGGGAAAGGACAGGATGGAAAGGGTGGAGAGAATGGCAAAAGACAGACAGTCATGCCGGAGGACAGAACTGGCATGCTAGTAGCATAATGGGTGGAATGACAGAAAGCTAAGAAGGTAGCGGTACAGAAAATGTTGCGACTCTGGAGTTAGTGTATATAGTAAGGGGCGGGCATAGCCCCTACCTATTTTAAATGTTTTAAACCATAGACATGGATACTTACAAGTGCAATGAATTACTGTTTTCAGAACTCAATATATAACAACACTATGTGGGGGCATATGCCCCCCTTACTATATATACTAACTCCAGGGTCATACTACAGTGGGGAAAAAGCCATATATAACTTTCAGTGAAATAAGTTTCAGTCAACTGAGTTTCAGTGAAATGAGCTTTCAGTGAAATGTCCTAGATCCATAGCAATATATGTGAAGTATAATGTTTCTTATGTTAATATAGTTTTGATTACTTTTATATGAATGTAAATTTGCCTATGTCACAAGTGATAATTCAGTAAGGGTGCTGGCAAAGAAAAAAACTTCATATTATTATCCTGCAAGAATAATTTACTGCATTTTCATGTCTTGTGTCAGCTTTATACTTATAGAAAACCATTCATTATCCTTACATTTATTCAGTACATTGAACTCAAATTCTTTATATCACTTCTTAAAAATATTTTAACCAGTTTCATGGATCTTGATAGTATTCTTTATAGTAAGACAATCTACAAATAATCTGCTTTTTTATTTTTTCTTTGTCCTTCTAGAACTCTTCTTATTCAGTTTACTGAAGTTATTTTTAAAAGTAGATAGCATATTAATCTGCTTAGATCCTTGTTGGAACCCTCTATAGAATACATTTTGTCATTCAAATGTACCTGTCTTGGAAAAATAGACTTTCAAGCTTGGATTTAAGAATCCCACCCATGTAGGTATAATCCATATTCCTCATTTCTCTCTAGTTCATTCTTAACAGCCTAATGTTGGGTTAAATTGATCTTTATCCACAAGTAGGGGCAATCATTCCTAGCTAATATTGTAATTATTCAAACACACAAGGTGCAGGATATTTGTGCCTCTGATGGAGGGATCCGTAATATGTGAGAAGCCTACATTTTGTAATAGATTATTAAAAACATAGAACTTCTAGTTCTCTTAGAATTGGATAAATCAAATAAATAGGACAAAGCGAAGTCCGCTATTAATATGGTATTCTTCTACCATCCCTGAACCAAGTCAGCTAAACAGGATTCAATCAACTTAATATATGCTGTAGCAGCCTTTGAACTGCCATCAATGAACAGAAGCTATACATAAGTTTCAAATGACCTTTATGTTTTCTTATTATTACTGAAACTCTGCCAGCTCAACCCCTCGAGAATCTGCAGTGCCACAACAAATATTTTCAGCAGCAGCAGCAGTATAACTCATGATTTCCCCAAACAGTGAAATTAATTATCCAAAATTCTAACTACGTTCACCTCCCCTGGGATTAATAAAGCTTACCGCTAAGTGAACACTTAGCACATACTTTCTCTATTCAAGAATATCCCTGCCTCATTGCTTGTGCTGTCTAGTCACTTAGAAAGGCTACACTAACTGTAGAGTTAATCTAGACTTAGTGGTAACCTTTATGAATCCCAGCCTTCTCATCAAAATAAAGCATGATTTCACAAATGCTTCTTAAAAAGTAAATCTAAAGTAGTCACATGAGCAATGACTAATAAAATTCATAAATACAAAAAAGTCAAAATATCTTCATTGTCATAATAATCTCAACTTTAAAATAGGTTTAATAGTGGCATTATTATTAACGTCACAGTGTGTGCATGGTGCGATGAAAGGAGTTACTGCCAGCACAGCTAGCTGGAATTTTGTAAATAATTATATGTCATTTGTGAATATCAACATGATTTATATAAGATGCTTGGGTTACAAATGTATTAAAACTGCATGTCATGTGTATATCAAACTGATTTGTACAGACTTGTGTGTTGAAAAGGTATTTGTAAAGTGCTTGAGTTTGGACTGTATCCAAAGTGTGCCGACTGCAGAGAACAGAAATGTGCATGCACTATTGTAACTGTTTAAATGTATATGTTTTAACAGAGGGGTTAACGTCAGTCCAGCAAACTTTTAGAAAAATATCTGAAATTAAATCACATTATAGACTAGGGCAAAAAGAGGCTCTCTCACAGGTTTCAAAGTAGCCACAGACACAAAGTTTGTACTAAGAAGTGTCCTGTATTGTCTTTGGGATGAACTAATCACTATTCTGAAAGCATGGAGAATGCAATTGTTTTATGACTTTCAGCACCTGCCAAGGATCTGAGCAAAAGCCTTGTATGTGTATTTTACAGGTAGGTGCTAAGCCCTGCCAGCTTCCAGCAATGGGGGGTTTGCCTGGGAACTAGAAGTTGGATGACCAGAAATTATGTCATTCTGCAAGGTATCTCAGAGTAATATTTTAGATATTATTTTGAGAAGTTTCTGAGTGAGACAGAGTATTCTGTATTCAGTCTTGGACCTAAGAACAAGAACCATCATTCAGCACATCATCTGCCTTACTCTATTATGTAAGTTATTAGGGAACAGTATAATTCTCTTAGATTCAGTCGGAACTATAGTGAAGCTTACTTTAGCTATTACTTTTATTTGTTTAAGACTGTCTTTCAATGCTGTTTTAAATATGTCCTGTGATTCTGAACTCTGATGACACTGTGAATATATATTTAGTATTGTCTTGTTCTTTTACTATTTATTATCAAATATATTTAAACCTTTCACTGTGGCTGATATTTGTAAAGATATTTAAGCTTTGATAGTACTTGCATATTTATTTGGTGACACTGTGTGTGCCACTCCTAACAGAATTGCTCTTGGTCAAACTAACATTTGTATTAATATTAATATTACACACACATAGGACACCCTTTGTTAAGGGCCATAAAGTAGCTGTCAAGGGGTTCTGGTGGCAGTGGTGACTACCATATAGTCTGGGAAAAAGACGTCAAAAGATGGCATAGTTACTAAACCTGTGCCAGCCTTTCACAGGTGTGTGTGTTTGTGCAAATCAAAATCTCAAACGGTGTGTGTGTGTGTGTGTGTGTGTGTGTGTGTGTGTGTGTGTGTGTGTGTGTGTGTGTGTGTGTGTGTGTGTGTCACATGCTTGGGCAGGGACACAAAGCACTAGTTGGACAGAGAGAGTGTTGGAGGACATGACTTGGTACCCAGGCTAAGGACTCAGCTCTAAGCTGTGACAGTGGGGAGTCTTATTGGGGATCTGGAGAAAGGTAGAGGAACCGGCCCTGGACTGACTGTGGTCTCTGTGTGCTCTTAAGGGAAATTGCACTTGATGCACAGAGCTGCATCTGGAAATACTGTGTGCATACCTGTTATCCTCCCAGTGAATACCCCTCACAGGTGCTAGGGGTGAAGATTGAGACTCCTTGATTACTAGGCCAGAGGTTGTATATCCACACCACATATTGGTTGGCAGTGGTGGGAAATACTGTGTGCATACCTGTTATCCTCCCAGTGAATACCCCCCACAGGTGCTAGGGGTGAGGATTGAGACTCCTTGATTACTAGGCCAGAGGTGGTATATCCACACCACATATTGGTTGGCAGTGGTGGGTCACCATGCATGCATTAAGGCAGAGTTGCTACAACAGTTCATGCTTCTCTAAATTGGTATTCAATTCACCATCTCTGGGGTCTTCAACATAATCTAGCACCTAAATTGCATATTTCTTAAAATTTGAAAATGGAGCAGAATTTCTATACAATCTGTTGCTGGAGTGATTATTTTTGATAAGTAGCACATGCTCACTAGTTTGCTTGTGAGAACCTTCTGCTGTTCTTTTCTTACAGAAGACCTTGCAGCTTGCACATAAAGCAATGTATACAGCCATGATGGACTTACAATTAAAGCAGCCTTTGATACTAATAGTATGTCTTAGCTACTCTGTCATTCTTGTGAGACCTTCATAAATGAAATGACACATTTTACAAAATCCACACCTGCATGTTCCCATTTATTTTGCGCTGTTTATCTGATACTTGTTATCATGTTCTAATACAGATTTTATGAGGTTACCTTTTCTGCACACAAAAAAGTAGTTTTGGACCTAGCACTTCATAAAGATCTTTACTACCTTGAATTATTTTCCATTTGTTACAAACAATTCTTTGTATTTCATGTGCATCCACACTATGACAAAATAAAAGTTTTATATGATTCTGAGTCTACTTCCATCATTTCTGCTATAGTTGTAACTAGTATTCATATTGGAAATGTAATCAGCCTCTTTAACTTTTCCAGATATACTTCCTACCAATATCCTCTCATACCCTGTGCTGGCTAATATGTTTATCAAAGCCTCCAATTTCATTCAAAATTCAGAACCATCAAAAATCAGTTTGGAAAGTCATATAGCTTTCTCCCTTATACCACTGGTATTAATGTACCTAGGATGTCTAATCTAGGTGTGCACATGCAAATAATTACTAGCTTCACATTTTCTAGATACTGTGAGGTTTAAAGAGTTTTCAACACCATTTTTCGTTATCTGTGCATAAAAAAAAACATTCAACCAATTTTTTTCAAAATGTAAAATCTATGTTGCCCTATTAATAAGATCAAATAAATAAATCAGCTACTCCTTATTTTTCTATCTACAACAAAAATATCTATAAATCTAGTATTGATTGACTTTTTTAGTTGATTCTTGATTTATTAGTTGATTGAGAAAAAGTAAAAAGTGTTTTTGTAGACAAAGCATCTCTCCTGTTTGGATAGTAATAAATTAGCATAAGATGAGGCCAAGACAGTTCCCATCACTAGCCCGTTCATGTGCTGATAGTACTGTCTATTAAAAAGAAGAAGTTGGTCTCCAACACAGTCTCTAAACAACTATAAATTAGTTCCACTTTACATGTTAGTACACTTACAGAATTACATAAAAAGAATTAAAGTCTTCTATCATGTGGAATGCATAGATACAAAATGTTACTCCAAAGACACAGGCATAATTATACCCATCTAGACAACATTGTTGTCTTTGTGTAAAATGTCTCAGGTATCCTTAGTGTTTGATTGTATTCTTGCACCAATAGGTTTTTAGTGCCCATCTAAAAGCAAGGGTATGGGCTGAGTTTTTAAAATTCGTGTGTCCATTACTGGCATGATAGAAGGTTTTCCAAATATGTATAAGTCTTGGGGATTCTGAGAAAGGAAACACTATGAAGAAAACCATCAATAAGAAGGTTAGACAAATCTGTATTAGTATAACCATGGTGCAACATATCAAGTAATAACAAACCAGCCCTTTGTCACCCTTAATTTAAATCACTCAAATTTACTTCATTATAACAAAATACATTGCCCAATTGTTCATATATTGTTACTATTTACCAAGTTCAATAACAATCTATCTCTATTGTCTGCTTTCATAAAGTGAATAGTTTCCATATTTTGTAATTCTCTTAGATTGTAATATCTATTTCTAGGCTTTAGTAAGTAACAAGTCTATAATTTTTCAATGATGCTATTATTCTCAAAAAAAACAAAGGACAACATGGTTATAAGAAGTCTATTGATAGTATAATTTTTGTATAAATGACTGAAAACACTTTATGTAATGCAGAGCTATCATTTAAACATACTTTAAATAATGCTTATGGCTCTATAACTCTAAATTATTCAAACTCTCTGCTATGTTCTCTCCGTATGCTGACATAAAAGTTTTCAGTATCTTTTTCACCATGTCTTCCCCTATAGGTAAGTATTACTGTTGGTCTGAAATATCTAGACAATTAAAGTCATCAAACTCCAAGTTATATTTTTAGTGGTTCCCTTCAGGTAAAAATACATTTAGTGATGATATCTCCCATTATAATTGTGAAGGCTGCCAGGCTAGCCAGATAGAATTTTATAGATAATTCTATCATTTGTAAATATGAATGTTGAAATACAAATTGTTTTCTTAAATGAAAGAATATGCTGTGAACTGTTGAACTTAAAACAATGTAGCACCATTGCCATCTGCTGTAAAGAAAGCTAAGTCAAGCATTTCTTGCCTGTCCTTTGAAATTAAAATTACTACATGCTGTCCTTTGAAGTTAAAGATTCAGAGTAATTCTGTTTGGGCTAGCACATTCTTTCTATTGTTTTAACCAAGAGATTGCTAGATTTAAACATGTAAATGTATTTTTATTGCCCTGGTTTCTGCCTAGGTGTAAAAGAATGTTGATGCAGTTTCTGTTGGCCTGGAAACACCAGGAAAGTGAAAGAATGATGTAATGTTTATCAGAACTGCAATTTCAATTTAAACAGAGAGAATCAGAAGGCATTAAGCATTTTTGTCTTGACCATCCAATTCGTCAGCACTCTGCCTATTGTCTTATGTAAGTTATCTTAGACTTGTGTTTTCTTTTAGAGATAGCTAGAAACCAGAATGATTAGACTAAGTGTTTTTCTGTGATGTCAGAACTGTACTACTGAATTATTTCAAGTATTTCTGTGTGATCTCTGAACTCTTTTGACTAGCACTGTGTAATAGAAAGTATTGTCTTGTAGTTTTAATTATTTATTATTAAATAAATAATTTAAAACCTTTTAACTGTGGCTGGTTTGTGTAGAGATAAGTTAAGCTCTAGAGTACACTACATATTTATAGAGTTTACTGTCCAAGTTACTCCAAATAAGCCTTGACTGTTTAGTCACACTTAGCAATTGGATAATAATATTGCACAGTAATAATTGGACACCCTTGTAAGGGTCTTTGAGTAGCTGATAATTATTAGCTGGGTGGTGGCAGGGTACTACCATATAGTCTGCATAAAAGTGGTACAGCTGAAGAACCTGTGCCAGCCTTCCCCAGAAGTGTCTGTGTGGTTGTATAAACTCTTATCTTAAAGTGTATGTGTGTCAGCTACTTGGGCAGGGACATGAAGCACTGGTTGGACAGAGAGGGTGCTGGAGATTTTAGCTTGCCCAACTAGGCTGAGATCTGGACCCTATAGCTGTGCCAGTGAGGGGTTTTATTGGGGACCTGGAGAGCAAGGAAGTGACCAGCCCTGGACTGACTGTGATCTCTGTGTGATCTTAAGGGAAATTGCATTTCAGTGTGTGTATTTGTTGTCCTTTCCTCATATATGAGACACCCTCTCTGGTATTAGTGGTGAGGATTGAGGCTCCTTGATTGCTGGGCCAGGGCATGGGCATCACAACCATAATAATTCCCTGTGATCATCCTGACATAAAATATTAGGGGGTATACCTCATTGTGAGAATTTTACATTGCGTTAAAACTTTAGTTCTTATACAACTGGCAGTACAGATGTATTCACATAACCTTTGCACAATCATGGAGCTCACCATGTCAGCAAACTGATACATTTCTTTCTCAATACACACACACACACACACACACACACACACACACACACATAGACACTAGTATATTAACATGCTGAATTTCACATACTGTTCTATATACTGAAACCAACAACAATGCAGGACATTCTCTGTATTCCACTGCATTGCTAATAGCTGGAATAGCTGGAATGCCTTCTCACTCCACTAAAAAACAATTTGCAACCCTAAAGACTTTAAAGGCCCACTGAAGCAACATCTAATAGATAAATGGCTTTGCACATGTGCTCACCCCTGGCTAAACTGCTACTAATAAACTGTAAAACATTTTGTCATAACTCTGTCATGCGCAAAATGTAATATACAGTTATCACAACTATATCCTCCTCTATCATCTCATATCCTTTATCTTCCTTGTGCCCCCTTTCTTTCTTTGGGCTTCTCTATCTTTTTACTTAAAATAAAACATTTTATTCATCTACAAACCACGTGACTGTTATCTTTTACAAAACTGTTAGTAAAGATGTGTCTCATGTCAAGGATTTCTGAATAATGCAACTGTTGCTCATGAATGAAACATTATAAATGATGAAACACTCAAATGATGCCCGTGATGTCTGTATAATAATGCTTTTCTCCCCCGGGCCTCCATTGAAAAAGGGCAGTGCACACTTGGACTATTCCATGAAACAAATGCCAGTAAAATAAATGATAACAACAACAATAATAATCATGTATGCATTACAGAAGTGAAAATATAAAGCACATACTGAATTATCTTCCGTTTTTGTTTCTAACAGTCTATGATTGTACAGTATCCATACCCGATACCATATTACATTACTTATGAGAAAGCTTTAAGCTTTAGAATCCTTTAATATTTCAACTTTTCAGATTATCTAGAATACATGTTAAATACTGGGTTAACGTCATTGTCTTCACAGAGAGGTAAAACATTTTTCACGTACAATACTCGATCTGTATCAACCTCTGCTGCTTGTTGTTTCACTCAGAATGTTTGGGATGTTATTTTTTATCTTATGCATCAAATAGTCACATATTTCATGATTTGCAAATTATAACATCTAGTATATAAATTGTTTACAGTAAAACACTTCAGTTTAGGTCATCATTGAAAATGGACTCTGCTTAGCTGAACAATCCAGATGACAAACAATAAATTAATTAGAATTTCATAATTGCCAAGATGTTGCATCAGTTATAATCACATACTTATCTCCACTAATGGAGCAAATTCTTAAGTTGATAGAAAAAGTATGTTTCATCTTCAGTTGTGAGATGAGATGCAACCAGAGACTGACCATATTTTAAGGAAAAGCCAGACTGTTATGGGCTGCTATGGAATATATTGGTTTCTTAACTAAAAATATACCTGAGATCCAGTCTTCCTATTTTTGGCAACTGGGTTAAGTTATTTTAAACTTTTTTTTGCTTATAAATAATACACGAAGAACATAAATATGTGAGTTTCATATTAACTGTATTATTACATTGTACTGAAAACTTAATAAAAAGAGATTTTCAAAAAAATAATTTCCGAATATTTAATTTTTTTAAATTTATATAATTTTCTGTTTCATGCATGTTAAGTAAATTTTAATATTTGATAAAATATTTAAAACAGAATCAAAGAAAGTTGTTGTGGACTGTGTCAATGTATAATAATTTAAAAAAAATCCACAAAGCCACCTTTTCTTTATTCACATATACTGGTATTATTATAAAAACCTCCCTCTCTGTTCCAAATGCAAGCATGCCAATGTCATACTGAAAATTCTTAAGTACAAAGAATCCTCAATCAAGAGTATGAATCCTAAGGAACTTTCAATAAATATTAAATATGTCTGGAGAAATATCTGTACATTCATATCATAGGATAAAACGAACAGGATACAAATAGTATAGAGGGAGAGAGAGAGAGAGATGCTTGCAGTTTACAAGAGTGAGTACTCATATGATCAAATGCTTTTTAGTGCTGTAAAAAGAAGTGGACTCTCATATGAGTGAATGTTTGTGTTAATAGTGGTTTTGCTGGCAGCTAGCTACTCTCATATGAGTGAACGTTCTTGTTAATGGTGGTTTTGCTGGCAGCTTTTTGCATGATATTGTGTTGCAGCTGGGTAAGGAATTTGCCCTTACCCCAATGTTGTGCAATCTTGGAGTTGGTATATATAATTAACAGGTGGTGAGGGGGAGCAGACTCCCTAATGGGGTGTCGGGAGGCTTTTCCCCTTCAAAACATTTGTTTTAGTTTCTGCAGTTTTTGATAATTTTGGATTCATTCTAATACGATCACTGATTTTGTTCACTCTTTTGAGCATTCGATATTTTATGAGACAGTAATATATATTTATATATATATATATATATATATATATATATATATATATATATATATATATATATATATAAATATGAAGTGTGATAATATTTGAGAGGTCAGTGTACTTCCTTAGCAGAACAGAGACTTAATATATTTCTCTGCATGACAAAGATATCTAAATGAAGAATTACCAGCTAATGAACAAATCATGTGAGTATTATCAGATTATTGAAAATATAATTAGGGTTTTATTCACCAACCAAGTCATTTGGATCATTGTAGAGCCACAAGTGCAAGGGTAAATGCAATACTGATTCACTAATATAGAGACACATAGATAGCCAGGCCGACTGACAGACATACAAATCATTTACACCAGACAGTTCAGCTGCCATGTTATTGAGAGATGGTGGGATGTCCATGCACTGGCCCAGTAATCAAGGAGTATTAATCCTCACCACTGGCAACATTGAGGGACATACACAATGGGAAGGTGACAAGTACATACACAGTAAAGTACAATTTCCCTTAAGAGCACACAAAGATCACAATCAGTCTGGGACTAGTTTCTCCCTCTTTCTCTAGATCCCCAGTAAGACTCCCCACTGGCACAGCTATAGAGTTGAGTCCTTAGCCAGGGTTCCAATCCAAGTTCTCCCAACACTCTCTCTGTCAAACCAGTGCTTCACGTGTCCCTGCCCCAGTAGCTGACACACACACACACACACACACACACACACACACACACACACACTATGAGATTTGATTTATACACAAACACACACATGGGAAAGGCTGGCACAGAGGTTTACTAGCTATGGCCTTTTATGCCCAGACCATAAGGTAGTTATTACTGCCACCAGAACCCCTTATCAGCTACTTTAAGGCACTTCCCAAAGGGTGACCAATCCTACTGTGTAATGTTAGAATGAACAGCAGATGCAGGGTGGTATCCAACGAGACGGAGCCTGAATAATGAAAAAATTCTTTACTCAATCCAATGATCAAAATGAAGTACAAATACACATAAAGTCACAGTTTAAAAATCATAAAACAACAAGTTAAGCGCTTGTGTCAATACTCAGACTTCTTCAGAACAGTGAATTGCTGGCTGATAACTCCTTAAATACACACATAGTCAATTAGTAAAATATTACCCCACATCATTTCCTTTCAATTAAGAAACATCACAGGAAGTGTAAGGTAGTAGTGAATACTCCCCCTGTTTGCAAGTACACAAAAAGTCAACTAACCAAATGTTAAATCCATAGTGTCACATGTAAAGAATGTTATAAGGCAAAAAATACCAATGACAATATAAATAAATCATAACATAAATAACTGTTTAAGTTTCAAAAGTGGTGCTATAGAAATTCTATCATTAAGACCTGGAGGGGAGTATGCATTCAGTCTGATCTGCCACTTTAACTCAATGTACTCCAAATATTCCTCAACAGGTCCGCCCCTTTGTCCCAAATCAACTTGTTCAAGAATAAAAAAAACTAAAACTGTGATTACTTTGGTCATTAATATGCCTAAATAAAGCATTCTTCATGTTTTTCTGCTTGATATCATATAAATGTTGGTAGACTCTAAGTCTGAAAGCATTTTTTGTTTTCCTCACATAATAACCTTGGCAGTTTTTACGTACTGCAATATAAACAACCCCCTTAGTATAGCAAAACATTTTCTTTTTATTAGTAATGGATCCAAAATTCTTAAGTTTAAATTTGTCCGTATCCATCATGAAAGGGCACTGGGGACATCTACCACATTTATACGTGCCACCTCTAGTGAGATTAGGTTTGCCTTTTTCAAGTAGTCCTTTTATTGATGTACTCTTTTTATAAACTATAGTGGGTCTCTTACCTATCTTGTCCAAGACCCCATTGTCATTATCAAAAACCTTCCAATATTTAAGTATTATGTATTTGATTTCTTCAAAATCTGCAGAATATGTGAGTGTTAGTGCATGTGTAAAAATACTATTATTGTGCCTCACATTGTTGTGGCCATCCCTATTGCCCAATAAGGCTCTAAAGTGTCCACTGGTCCTCTTATTTATAACTTCCTGAATGATGTTTGATAGAAAAGGCTCTGGATAACCTCTTCTCTGAAACATATTGGACAAATTGTCACATTCCTTGGTAAAGTCATAAATGTCAGACACCATCCTGGCCAATCTAACACATTGGCCCTTGACCAGGGCCTTCTTCTGGTGCAAAGGATGTGCACTAGTAAAATGTAATAATGTGTTAGAGTAGGTTGGTTTCCTATATAATTGGGAAATAAAACAGTTGTTCACATAATCTTTCTTTATGGTGATATCCAAATAATGAATATAATCTAGATCCTTGACCATAGTAAATCTCAAAAAACTGGTGGTACTGTTCATGTACGAAAAGAACCTATTCAAATCTTGTTCTGATTGATTCCAAAACAGGACAATATCATCAAGGTATCGCCCATACAATACCCATGAAGTCCTGAATTCGAGGTAAAATGTATTGATCTTCCCAATGTGCTAAGACAATGTTGGCGAAGATTGGTGCACAACATGCACCCATGGCAACTCCAAGCCTTTGTTTAAATAAATGTCCTTCAAATGTAATGAAATTATTTTCCAAAACCATCTCCATACAAGTACGGATGGTCAAGATGGTGTCATGATTCAATGACGAATTACTGCATAGAAACTCATAGAACCAGTCCAGACCTATATCATGTGGTACAACTGAAAACAGGTCACAGACGTCAATAGTCACCAGAATGAGGTTACTGTCATACATATTCTGATTGACTTTACCAAGGAAGTCCCATGAGTCCTTAATTATAGTAGTCCTATTATCAAGGACCCCCTTAGTCATACTGTCAATGTATTTTGCTATACTAAATGTTTTGGAGGCTTTGGCATCTACGATGGGTCTTAAAGGTGGACTGTGTATTGATTTGTGAATTTTTGGTATTCCAAATATGGTGGGAATCCTGGGATGTTTGGTTAAGATGTAGTTGTGTGTGTCTAGTGTGATTTGTCCATTCAGTAAAAGTTGCTCCAATTCTAAGTCAATGTTACAATATGCTATGTTTAATTCATTTCGTGAGGTCTCAGTGTACACTTCACTATATAGTATGTCAAACATTCTACTATTGTAATCATCAGTATTCATAATAACCAGACCCCCACCCTTGTCTGGTTTCATAAGTCTTATATTAGTCTGATGTAAAATTTCACTCAAAATACCCTACTCCTCTATTTTTAAATTGTCTATGGGTGAGTCATTATGCCTATAACCCAATCGTGTTCTAATGTCGTTTTCACATAGAACCTCAAATATTTGTACCAAAGGGTGATTGGGAGGTTGAAAGGTACTTAGTCTCCTAGGGTTTGAGCCACAAGTAAAATTACTATCAGGAAAAAATAAAGCTAGATTTAATTTCCTTGTAAATAGTTTTAACTGCACCATAACATCTACTATGTTGCCCTTGCTAGTAGGCACAAAATTCATACCTTTGGATAGAAAATCGGCCCATTCCCTAGTGACAGTAAGACCACTGTAATTATAAATACTGAAGTCAACCAAATCATTAGTCACAATTGAAAGAATCACATTCTCAGTCTCAGTATGTGATGGGCTGTTTATCTCCGGTAGTTCTTCCATCCCCCCTCCCCCTCTGTGGTGCAGATCGAGGACTGTAATCATTCGACCTCGTCTGCCTTTGGTTGATTAGCCTCTATGATCTCTTGAGGGGGGCTTGTTCTAAAGGGATTTCCTCTCTTTCCTTATCATCTTGTGTCTCACAAGCTTGCCCTAACGTATAAGTATTGTGATTACCAGTAATTTGATTAAATTGCCCTCTTGGGGTGTCTGGATAAGCTACACCCTTCTCATAATCCATTTTGTCCCTACATAACTTCCTTTCCTTTCTCCCTTTTAAATCACTGAGTTCATTATAGACAGTATCAAACACAGCATTAAAAACATTTTTCTTAGATTCAAACAATAAGTCATTTTTAATGTTGACATCTACCTGATTAATTTCTCTTAACAATAGTGCCATTTTCTTATTGTTATTCACAATAAGAATACGTAACAATTCACAGCCTTGTCTGTTAAAAAATCCCAAAAGTTCTTTGTAAAGATGTGAATCCTTTTCCAACCCGGTTGGATATTTCCACATTCGTAGTCCTTTAGGGACTTGCTCCCTCTTAATACATTCAGTTAGGTACTCATTTTCTAACTGAATTTTCTTATATTTGAATAACAAAGTTTTAAACATGACATGAAGGACATTTATTTAAACAAAGGCTTGGAGTTGCCATGGGTGCATGTTGTGCACCAATCTTCGCCAACATTGTCTTAGCACATTGGGAAGATCAATACATTTTTAACTCCGAATTCAGGACTTCATGGGTATTGTATGGGCGATACCTTGATGATATTGTCCTGTTTTGGAATCAATCAGAACATGATTTGAATAGGTTCTTTTCGTACATGAACAGTACCACCAGTTTTTTGAGATTTACTATGGTCAAGGATCTAGATTATATTCATTATTTGGACATCACCATAAAGAAAGATTATGTGAACAACTGTTTTATTTCCCAACTATATAGGAAACCAACCTACTCTAACACATTATTACATTTTACTAGTGCACATCCTTTGCACCAGAAGAAGGCCCTGGTCAAGGGCCAATGTGTTAGATTGGCCAGGATGGTGTCTGACATTTATGACTTTACCAAGGAATGTGACAATTTGTCCAATATGTATAGAGAAGAGGTTATCCAGAGCCTTTTCTATCAAACATCATTCAGGAAGTTATAAATAAGAGGACCAGTGGACACTTTAGAGCCCTATTGGGCAATAGGGATGGCCACAACAATGTGAGGCACAATAATAGTATTTTTACACATGCACTAACACTCACATATTCTGCAGATTTTGAAGAAATCAAATACATAATGCATAAATATTGGAAGGTTTTTGATAATGATATTGGGGTCTTGGACAAGATTGGTAAGAGACCCACTATAGTTTATAAAAAGAGTACATCAATAAAAGGACTACTTGAAAAAGGCAAACCTAATCTCACTAGAGGTGGCACGTATAAATGTGGTAGATGTCCCCACTGCCCTTTCATGATGGATACGGACAAATTTAAACTTAAGAATTTTGGATCCATTACTAATAAAAAGAAAATGTTTTGCTATACTAAGGGGGTTGTTTATATTGCAGTATGTAAAAACTGCCAAGGTTATTATGTGGGGAAAACAAAAAATGCTTTTAGACTTAGAGTCTACCAACATTTATATGATATCAAGCAGAAAAATATGAAGAATGCTTTATTTAGGCATATTAATGACCAAAGTAATCACAGTTTTAGTTTTTTTATTCTTGAACAAGTTGATTTGGGACAAAGGGGCGGACCTGTTGATTAATATTTGGAGTACATTGAGTTAAAGTGGCAGATCAGACTGAATGCATACTCCCCTCCAGGTCTAAATGATAGAATTTCTATAGCACCACTTTTGAAACTTAAACAGTTATTTATGTTATAATTCATTTATATTGTCATTGGTATTTTTTGCCTTATAACATTCTTTACATGTGACACTATTGATTCAACATTTGGTTAGTTGACTTTTTGTGTACTTGCAAACAGGGGGAGTATTCACTACTACCTTACACTTCCTGTGATGTTTCTTAATTGAAAGGAAATGATGTGGGGTAATATTTTACTAATTGACTATGTGTGTATTTAAGGAGTTATCAGCCAGCAATTCACTGTTCTGAAGAAGTCTGAGTATTGATGAAAGCGCTTAACTTGTTGTTTTATGATTTTTAAACTATGACTTTATGTGTATTTGTACTTCATTTTGATCATTGGATTGAGTAAAGAATTTTTTCATTATTCGGGCTCCGTCTCGTTGGATACCACCCTGCATCTGCTGTTCATTCTAGTTTTTATTCTGCTTACTACTGTGTAATGTTACAATTATCCAAATGTTAAGTGTGACCAAGAGCAAGGCTATTTATGAGTGGCTTGTACAGTGTCACCAAATACATATGCAAGTACACTAAAAGCTTAAATATGTCTCATAAATATCAGCCACAAAGATAGGTTTAAATATATTTAATAATAAATAATACAAGAACAAGACAATACTCAATCAACACAGTAACTACATGGTTCAGAATCACGGGAACTCTTTTAAAACAACATTACAGGACAGTCTCAAATAAATACAGAAAACATCTAAACTATTCTTTACTATATTCCTATCTATATCCAAAAAATAATATGCCCTAAATAACTTACTTACAGAGCAAGACAAGTGCAGATGAGTGGATGTTCTTGCTAGGTCCAAGACAAAACACAAAATGCACAGTCTTTCTTTGAGAGAGTTCTTAAATCAATATTAAATATAACTGCTGGGTCAGCCTGGATGACACCACTCTTTGTTACCTGCCTTCACTTCCCATGCTAACAGAAACTAACATCTCTGTGTTAAAAACGCATATCTCTCAGATGTTTGCCCAGAACTGGAAGTCGTAAAACAATTAAACACTTTTACATTTTAAATCTAGTAATTACTTCTTCCCAGGGCAATAGAAAAAACTTCTAGCTCTAGGCATCCTGTCCTCTTGCTGCATTGAAACTAACTTTTATAATACATCGTAAAGCACTTAATGTCAACTTATTTTGTGGAAGTTTTGTAACTTAATCTCCTATGTTCCAACAGGGTATGCTGTGGTTACATTCTTGAAGCTCAGTACATAGCATACAGTTCTGTATAAATCATATCAATATTCACAAATGACATAGAATTATTAACAAAATTCCAGATAGCTGGGCTTGCAGTGTCACAGATGGAAGGAAACCAGTGCAGGCAGAAATAAATAGTTGCTCATGGTGATAAAATTAAAACTCCACACAGACAGTAACAAAAAGTATTTAGGATTGAATTTGGACCCTTGAGGCAGACACCTTGAGTAGTGAGTTACTGTGCTACAACCATGCAGTACAGATAGTGCCTGTCAGTAGTGAAGTGTGCCTTCATACTGATTGTCTTAGCAGATGTTCTTTTCCATGGCACCAGTGTTGTGGTACATTGAGCTGATGAAACAAGCCATGACATCTGCTTTTGCAAGAGGTGCATTTAAAAGGATAATTAACAAAGAGGACAACAGCAATCAGATCAGCACCTATCAAGAAGAAGGCAAACTGCAATCTAAAAACTAGTTCCTATATGCTGCATATATTAACAGATATTCACTTCCATAGTGGCCGATCCTATGGATCCTAATTCTGTGCTAATGAGAACAATGAGATGAATCTTTGGCAAACTCGGATAAATGTCTTCCTTTGTAGGTGGGGCAAGCATGAGCACTCTGTGTTTATCTCAGCAAAGAAACTTTAGTTGCAGTGACAATCACAAAACATTTTATGATGTATAAAGTGCAGAGATCATCCTCATATTCTGAAAGGAATGATTTCATGCCATAGCTAATTATGTGAGTAGCTACAGATTGGGATTAACCTAAAGGGGTATAAACAAGGAAGTAGAGGCTACTTCTGATTTCAGGGATGCAATAGACAGCATATTCCTGTTGACTTGAAAAAACGCTTTCCTTTTACAAGGGCAGATCACGGGGAAGTAAAACATAAAGAATTTAAATGACTTAGTGGAAAACAGTCATGCTAGCCTCTGCTGCAGGTTTTGCTCAAAGGAAAGCAGCCATGCTAGCACCTGCAACTACATTGTGGCTGCAGCATCAAAAGCTCTCTGCAAATCTTATTGCAGTACCAACTCTTTTTGAAAAAGTGTATCATCTGCATGACACCCACTCTATTGGACAGATATGTTATGGTTGCACTTGCCCAAACCTGCACAGCAAGAATATATAAAGAAAACATTTGAGTCAAACCACTAAAAAATGTCAGTAGGTACAAGGTTGCAACTTTGCATGTCAGTATAATCATAACTTGGTAGACACTAAGAATCTGAAATTTGCATTAGAAATTCTCTTTTAAAATGTGAAAATTTGCCTCATTATAACAGGACTGCTTGTCAGTTGATCGCATAATAAATAACCACATTGTGCCACAGACATTACTGAGTAAAAAGGCCATTCTTTGTTGTTTTGGTTGTCTGTCATTTCAGATATATTAATCTCTGCAGCCAGGTTTTCTTAGTCTGTCATAAACATTGCTTTATTAAAAAACTTTGTCCATGTGAGTTCAGGCCTTCAAATGGCAACACTGTTTTTCAGTTTTTGGTATCATAACACCAGCTTGGAGCAAAACATCTCACTGTCTTACATGTTGCAGTCCTTTTATGATATCCCATTGTTTTTGATAATACATCCAGGAGTAAAGGGGACTTGCTTTATGATGACCCATTGGTGAATGCTGTGCAATAACACTATTTGGTCACAAACAAGCCTCCATTTATTTCTGACTTACTCTGGATCTGGCATTCAGTCCAATTGCAAACATCCTATCACTGAATCCTCCTTTATTAACTGCACATGCCTGGACAGGTTTCAGAGTAGGGTGGTGATGTTTATCTCAGACTTTAGGTAGATAATTCAATATCTAAGTATATCATTGTTGCTGAAGTAAACTGCAGGTACCTCTTCACCTACAGTGGGATTTAATTGGCCTTCCTGGTTGCCTTGGTCTGGTGCAGTCAAAATGGTTAATTTTGAATAACTTTAATCTGGAGATAGAAATTAAAGCCCTTGCTAAAATAATTATTGTGTATGAGGAAAGGACTCAGATTGGCTCTGGTGGTTACCATTGGTTTGGGCATACTCTGGACATGATTTTTCTAGAGAGGTGTGGCAACCACCTATTCTTGGGGGACAGTCAGTCTTCTGGTCTGACAACTGTCTGGTTCACTGTGTTGTGAAACGTGTATGAGTAGAGCTGCCTAACTTTGAGTTGGTGCACCAAAGATATTACAACCTGAAGTTCGTTGTCCTATTTTGCACCTGCTTCTTGAGGATGCCAGTGCTGGCCACCCTAAATGACTAGTCTTCACCTATATCCCAGACCTGAGGACTTCACTGGACTTTGCTACCCCTTGCCATGTACATCTGGTCTACACAGTAAACAGTTTGCTATGATTTAACCATGATCTCCACTCTCCTCACAGGACTGGATGATGGCTAGGGTATTTGATAGCACTTTACCTATATTTTAGGAAAATTTTACACTGGATGAGCACTGACATTTATAGCAATCTGACATCTGCTATAAGAAGACAACTTTATTTCCGGAGAAATTTTTGTTGTGCCCAGCTAACTAGAAGTGCTCTTATCCATAGCGGATAGCCTAAGTAGATTAGCCTGTTTAGCCACCAAAAGCTCACTTTCATTATACGAATGTGGATTTTATAACTCATTTCATGGCAACTTAACTTACCTTCATTCATCAGATCTATTTTTTTGATCCTAAAGAGAAGCACAGGAGCAAACCAAGGCTGACAACAAAAATCAGCATAAATCCAGCAGTCACTGAGGCTTATTCAAGCAGCAAAAATAAATACTAGTTCAAACAATGACTGAATCCATGCCAAAGACAAGAAAAATCCAAGCTGTTTTATTGGTAAGCGCTTTCACCCTGTAAGGGCTTTGTCAAATCATAAGAAACAAACACTGAATAAAATCAAGTCACATTTTATAAGGAAATAGGGCTGACATCACTTCCTTTTCCTGATTAAAACTTTTCAGTATGCAAAAATAATACATCTATTAAAAATGTATACAGAAAACTATATATATAAACAATATATATATATATATATTAAAAAATATATATAAAAAAATATACATCTGTATATAAAGGCAAATATAAAACATTTATTAACATTCTAAAATATGTATGTTTATCTCACAGTGAGTCTCCTATTCTTAAGAACAGGTTTCAACAGAATTTTGTCATTCAGACCTGGATTCTGGTCTGCTCAAGTCTGATAATCCATTTTAATTCCAGTGTTTCAGTGTAATTGCATATATTCCCTCCCCTAACACTGGGCTCATTGATCTGTATAACTAAGAATACAAATTAATGTGTATTGTCACTGTCTATAATGTGTTTAGAAAGTGCACTGCGTGGAGACAGTGTACGAATGTGATAAAGGTGTTCCCTTACTCTGTCTCGTAGGCGTCTGTCTGTCTTGCCTACGTAGAATGCTTGACAAGCAGTGCACTTAGCTAAATAAATGACATGTGATGTATTGCAATTAGCACTGAGTTGAAACCTGAAACAATAGGAAGTAACTGGGTGAATAAACTGGGAACTGGTATCTACAAATTTGCAAAAATTACAACAATTACACGGAACAGTACCCACAATATTGTTCAAACACTCATTAGGCTATGTAGATAGGTGAGGGTAACAAAGTAATCTATGTACGTTAGACTTGTTCCTATATCTAAAATAAGGCTCCTCACCAACAATGTCTTTAAGTTGTGAATCAAGTAAAAGTAGATTCCAATTCTTGTTCAAAACCTCTTATACTGTGTATGTCTTGTGTATAACTAACAGAAAATCTAACTGGTGGATTCCTAACTTCAGGACATATATCAGGGACATTCTCTACTGGATATGGTTGTGAGAAATATGGTCTAGCAATACCATTCCTCAGCTCCAAAACACCTTCAAAGTGGGAGGTGATCTCATCTGGTCTATATGCTCTTTGTAAAAGCCTGTTGTTTAAGTTTGACAACTCTTGTAAGAAGCTATCATGATTTGGATTCATCCTGGATGCTCTTATCGCCTGTCCCCTTATCAAGTTCTTATATATGTAATTGGGGTGCATACTTTCCCGATGTAATAGGGAATTCCTATAGCACATTTTTCTAAATACTCCAGTACTGAGCATTCCATTTGGCAGTCTATCAACAAAATCATCCAAAAAAGTAATGCAATTAATCGAACTTTCAATAGAAAAGTTCAAAAAAATGGTTAGACTGTTAATCTCTTTATGGAAGTCATCCAGGGCTTTATCTGTACCAGTCCACAGGAGGAAAAGATCATCAACAAAACGTGCATAGAAAACAACATATTTCTTAAAACTATCTAGGACAAACAGCTTATTACGTTCCCAGTCCAGCATGACAAGACTGGCGTAGCTATTGGCACATGAAGTGCCCATAGCCACGCCATCCTTCTGAATATAGGCTACCTCATTAAAAAGAAAGATGTTGTTTTCCAGGACAATTTACAACAAGGCACCAAATACAACTTTCATAGCTGGACTATAGGCTTCGCAACTCTGTAAACATCTCAAAACACTCTCAACACCTTCAGTGTTGGGTATCATAGTAAAAAGGGACTGTACATCCAGGGTAACCATTTTATAATACATATCTAACGGTAGATCTATAACCTTGGAGTATAAGTCCAGTAAAAAAATGTTTTGTGTCTTTAAGAATATGTGTCGATTCATTCACCAAGGGTCTTGGGTGTTTCTCAAGGTAGATGGATAGGAGCTCCGTTGCCCAACCTCTCCCTGCCACTATTGGTCTCATAGGTGGATCTTGGGGATTTTTATGTACCTTAGGGAGGCCTTGAATGACTGGAATCAAGGGATCTATCACATGTAAAAAGTTAAACAGGTCTTCATCTATAACCTCATTGAGTAATAAATCTTGCAACATATATGATATGTTACGCACCTTACTCCAGACTTCATTCAAACTAATTATTTCATAAAAATCACTATCACTTAACATGAGAATATTTTTTTGTAAATAATCAACACAATTAAAAACCACTATGGATCCACCTTTATCAGCTGGTCTGATAATATGGTTTTTATCATCCCTTAGATTATTCAAAACTGTTCTCAATCTGGGGGTTAAATTCCCATACCACTTCTTCCTGTTATTGTGATCTAGTGTGTGCAAATCATCCTCTACCATTTTTGTAAAAGCATATAGTAGGGGATGTAATACTGGTACATAAGTGCTAGTTTTTTTAAAAAATCTTATTATGCGGTGTGTTGGTGAGGAGCCTTATTTTAGTTATAGGAACAAGTCTAACCTACATAGATTACTTTGTTACCCTCGCCTATCTACACAGCCTGAGTGTTTGAACAATATTGTGGATACTGTTCCGTGTAATTGGGATACTTCCTGTCAGGACAATTATAGCTTCAAACAAACATTCTACCATAATGGGTTCTGACGAGATACTTACAAATGAAAAACAATATAACAGGATTTAATCAGACTTGTTCAAAAGCAACTGATAACCACTATAAAGGAGATACAGTCTGCAAACCACAGTTCTGTACCTACATAAAAATGATTCAGTAAATCTAAAGTTAGTGACATCATATTGTGAGTTAGGTATAACTAAAATAAAAAATGACTGGAATAAGTCAAGGCAGGGTAATGTAGAATGATGCGGCTCAATACAATATGGAAAAATGAAATAACAAGGGATCAAAACCAATTACACTGAGGAAAAAATACGTTTATGAAATCTAATCTGAAAAATATCATGTGCAGATGGGCAGAAATCATTACTATGACTGCACATCAAGTCTTTCAGCATTAAAAGGCTTTTTCAGTTTTTAGGCTACAAGAGATGTTACTCAAATAACTCTGCTTACTTCTGCAACAGCCCACTTCATGGCTTTAGCTGACCTCTCCCTCCCAATATTTTTTCACTCTGTAGTGCCTTTAAGTAATGCCACGTTACTTGGGCGACCTTGGTATCCCTGTTCCCATTATAAGGACCTTGGCCTCTATAAAATGTAACGTTATGGTGATTCTGAATGTTGTCCTTACACTGTCATACAACAGATTCTATTGAGATATGTTTGCATCACTCATGGGAGGCCCACAATTCAGACAAATCAGGTGGGCATACCCTTCTTTGTTTTCTGTGTTCTCCCAACCTTTCCATTATGCCATGCACAGTCTACCTGATGGTCAGATCTTCTCACAGACTGGCAACTCCTATATCCTTTGTCCAGGAAGCACAGCAGCAAATAGGAGCTGGCCTTTCCCAGCCCAGTCAAACGTCTAGCAGATCCCTTCCATTTCTCATCCTACATCACTTGCAATGCAGCCGGAACCCTAACCTCTGTATTAGCATGCTAACCCATTAATATTAACATTATAACCATAATGCACAGAGTTTGGAAATAAAAAATCTCAGAGACCAAATTATGAGCTTTTAGGATACTATATTTTCCTGGTAAAATGTTTTGTTTTTACATAAATTGTAAATAATAATAATAATAGAGGTCAAGGGCTCTACATGCTAGCTCTGTAACCACGGAGCACTCAGCAGATTTAACTGCCATCTGTTTGTTTTGATGTTTTCTGGCATTTTATTGCACTTTCTATCACTGAATTCCTGCCATGAATGTTTGAATGTACTGAAGGAAGATTTCTGAGATACGCAGTTCTTGCATTCATGTGATTTTCTACATTAACTGGATTTATTATTTTGAGGTTGCGTACAAAAGAATGAATGAATATCTTTAGGCTGGAGCAGAAGCCTTAGAGAATATTATCATACAATACTGTTAACTATTACTATGGATCCTAATTATGGCTGGCTTTATGGAAGCACCAAATGTTTCAGCAGTTTTTAAAGACATTCTCGTAGATTTTCAAATACTGCAGTTTTGCTCTGAACAAAGTAAATTCTAGTATGATGTAGTGAAAATATACATTTGTTACTTTATGTTTTTTTGTTTTTTACAGAGTAGGCAAAGATAAACCAAACCAACTGATTGCAATAATTAACGAGTTAATACTACAAACCTGACTTGAAGGGATTCGGCAAAATAGTTCTGCAGATGAGATATCATTAATTAGGGAACTACATTTAGGCATGATTCCTGAATGCATCCTTACATTTCAGATGTTTATGTGAAATGACATTACTAAAGAAATGGGCAGAATAAAGGAAAATAACAAGCACATTTATATTAGACGGTTGTTCATTTGTAAAATATTGCATCTGGTAACAAGGTGAGTTAAATAACAAAACTTGCCACAAGATGGCATTAGTATCTGCATAACACACGATATTAATTGCGCACTGAGTCTAGACTGCAGAAATGTAATACGGTAGAAGAATTTAGTGTTCTTATAAAGTATAGACAAATAATTTAAGACAATTAAACAGGAAGTGAAATAAGAAAGCTAGCCAGTGTTACATGTATAAAAAAAAGAAGACTGATACAGTTATTGTATTCTTTTTCACACCAGATAAGACAGGTGATCCTTGTCAGACTTTTCCAACTAAGACACTGCAAATAAAATCTGAAACAGAACCACCTTGAAAATTGAGAATGCAGAGATAAACTACACATAAACTGGCAGTAAAATCTAAATACAATAATCAAAACTCACTTGCATTGCTGAATGTGTGTATTAAAGTATTTGTGTCAACAGTTCTTTTTAGGTGGTTAGTAAGGCTGTTTCACAAAATGCTTTGATACAGATTGTACATGGAGAATGACCATGTTGTGAGAAACACAGTACTGCAGCTTGCAGGAAGGCTAACAAAAGAAAAGAGACTAGCACAGGTGGACACAGTGGGTATGACAAAGTAACATGAAAAGGCGGGAGCATATATTGAATTCTGGTCTCTCAAATACAGTAGGCTAGTGAATACTACTTAATGAAATGAACACTTTCCTTTAGGGGAAAGGAGGATGATGCTACAAGTAACTTAGAACAGTGAGATTACAGTAGGAATACTGTTGTCCCAGATAAATGTATGCTACTACTGATTCTTAAGGGATTGCAATGACATTTCCTGCAACATTAGAGAGGGGCTATATTTCCTGAATCTGCAGTCCTGATGAAATGTTAAACCAAGCCCCCATCCGACTAAGAAGGTAGGTATAAAGGATTTTACAGCACATATTTAAAAAAGTAGGGGTTCTTTAGTTATATTCACCATATCTGCATTTATATTACAATGTTAAATTAAATACCTTATCTTATATATATATATATATATATATATATATATATATATATATATATATAAATAGAGAGAGAGAGAGAGAGATGAACATGGTTCTACTTCACATGACTGAAAACTCAAAATACTGACTTTCATTTGACTGAGACCACCATACCTAATTTTCTAAATACTGAAAACTCATTTGACTAAGCCTCATTACACCGAAAACTTACATACTGAATTTCAAAATATTGAATTTTAAGCCATAGACATGCACACTTAAAACAATGACTAACTCATTCCAAAACTTAAAAACTACTTACTTACCGTCTTAACAGAAATGGTCACAGTCAAATGAAATTCAGTATTTTGAGTTTTCAGTCATGTGAAGTAGATCTGTATATATATATATATATATATATATATATATATATATATATATATATATATTATATTATATTATATATATATATGGGTCTGTTGCTTTTGGTCGAATTACATTTGGTCGAAAATGATTTCAGGCAGCCTACATCACTGAAAGCTCATTTGACTGAAAGCTCATTTGGTCGAATTCCATTTGGTTGAAAATGGAATATAGTCCCTGCCCCACTGCAATGCGACCCTAGAGTGAGAATATAAAGTTAGGGGGGGTGGGGAGCACAGGCCCCCACATTGGGAGGTGTAGGGGGCGTATCCCCCCACATTTTGCAACTAGTATTTACTGACATTATGTGTGTCAATGTATTTTTAATGGAAACAGATGTATATAATAGTGCATACACTGCAATTATGTGGGGGGCTATGCCACCCACACCCCCAATGGGAGGGGCTGTGCTCCCCACACCCCCCTTTACTTTATATTCTCATTCCAGGGTCGCACTGCAGTGGGGCAGGGGCTATATTCCATTTTTGACCAAATGGGTTTTCAGTGAAATGTATTTTCGGTGAAGTCTTTCTAGGCTTGATAGTTGTTTCTGAAGCACCTACCAACAGGAGAAAACGCTGAGAGAAGAAAGGAGCCATTTTTGAGATTTTAAGTATTTTCTTCCGATTTATTTCTTAGAAAAACTGCATTGCCATCTACTTTTTGGCGTTTTCTTGCTTGCAAAAGTTGAGATCTGTGTTAGAAACAGTATTTAGAACATACCAACAATGTAAATATTATGAAGCACAAAAGGCACTGAAATAGTCCAGACTTCAGAACTGCAAGTTGTTATAACCACACACACGACAATTTTAAAATTGTCGTGTGTGTGGTTATACCAACTTGCAGTTCTGAAGTCTGGACTATTTCATTGCCTTTTGTGCTTCATAATATTTACAGTATTTTGAACATACCTAGAGCCTGTTTACTGCATTTTTTGTGTTGCACTTAATTTAAAATCGTTTTTTCTTAAAATTGCATTTTACCTGCCTCTGACCTAGCACACAAGTGGTGGGGTCATTTATTGCACTGTTCTGACTAGTTTGCTACTTGTGTGTCTCTGCTATCCTTAAAAAAAACATATTGCTATTTTCCCACTTTCTATAATTTTAAAAAATTTCAGTTAAAGAGTTAATGTTCTGAACTGTTTGTAAGTTTCTTGGAGGCCAGTGCTTACTTGGGCTAAAGGGAAGTCTCTGTGTTCACCAGTGGCAGTGGATAACACTGAGCAGCCTGCCTGTCCCTGTAGGAGTGGTTACTGCCTAGAAACTGTAGTTTTATTGGCCATTTTGGGTCAATTCCAAACTCCTTGATCTCTCTCTCCTTAAAACCCTGCAACCGCGTGGTTTTGGCGTCTTTCCAGGATTGATAGTTGTTGCTGAAGCACCTACCAAGAGGGGAAAATGCTGAGAGAAGAAAGGAGCCACTTTTGAGATTTTAATTATTTTCTTCTGATTTATTTCTTAGAAAAACTGCATTGCCGCCTACTTTTTGGCATTTTCTTGCTTGCAAAAGTTGATATATGTGTTAGAAACAGTATTTAGAACATACCTAGAGCCTGTTTATTAAATTTTTTGTGTTGCTCTTAATTTAAAATCGTTTTTTTCTTAAAATTGCATTTTACCTGCCTCTGACCTAGCACACAAATGTTGGGGTCATTTATTGCACTGTTCTGACTAGTTTCTACTTGCGTCTCCCTGCTATCCTTAAACAAAACAAAAAAAAAAAATCTTGCTATTTTCCCACTTTCTATAATTTAAAAAAAAAGTTCAGTTACAGAGTTGCTGTTCTGAACTGTTTGTAAGTTTCTTGGAGGCCAGTGCTTGCTTGGACTAAAGAGAAGTCTCTGTGTTCACCAGTGGCAGTGGTTAACACTGAACAGCCTGCCTGTCCCTGTAGGAGTGGTTACTGCCTAGAAACTGTACTTTTATTGGCCATTTTGGGTCAATTCCAAACTCCTTGTTCTCTCTTTCTTAAAACCCTGCAACTCTCTTTTTGCGCGGTCTTGCGCACAGAGCAGCGTTGGGCAGCACCGGTTAGCTGGGGTATACTATTCCTGGCTCCACAAAGTCTGCGCTGCAAATTTTCCCTTAGAACTAGGCAAGCCTCAACTCAAGTGCTTCAGATCAACTGCTCTTATTGCAGCACTTGCATAACCCAAATCAGCACTTGTCCAAATCTCCTAGACAGCACTATTATAATACCGCATAAGACCCTCGACTGTCCGCAAGACAAGTGAAACTCACTTTTCCAAGCATGTCCAGAGGTCAGCTTCAGGTGTACTCTCCAGTTCATCTGGTGGAATTGGGCATCCTGAGGCAATGTCACAACTGTCTCATGTATACAGACAACCCTCTCCTCTTACCTCTAGACACAAACACTTGTGAGAGATGCAAATACACAGCCAGACTGGAGGCTAAGCGCTCTCAACCCATGACTGTAACAGACAGTCAAGAGGAGAAGAGACACACTAGCATCATACCACCAATCACACATGGATCTACAAAACAAGCACCGGCAAAACATATACATAAATACACAAAAACATATTCGGAGGCACTAGGTACCAATCTGAAAAAGAAACAGTGCCCTCCAAAGCAGACAAGGAAGCAACCTGCACCTCCAAACACAAGCCAGAAAACACAATTCACCTCAGCAGTGTGCCTCATGACAGCCCCCAAGGCAAAAGACCATACCCAACAGGCTAGTAATAGGAGACTCTATACTAAGGCACACAGATGTTCCACTCACCAGGCTGAACAAGGAGAAGGTTACTGTCAGCTGTCTGTCGAGTGCTAGGATCCACCACATAAGTACAAGTATGACGCTGTCATTGTACATGTTGGTGTGAATGATCTAAGACGTACCTCCCTGGACTACATGAAAAGAGACATTGAGGAGTCCCTGATCATGTAGCCCAAGCTGACCTTGAGTAGCATACTACCTTCACCTAGAATGATACCACAATACAAAGACAAAATGATCAATTTCAACAATTGGCTAAGCTTCTGGTGTCATTCTAAGGGGATCCAGTGTCTGTCTGCCTGGGATGACATGATAGACAAGCCTCGCTGTTTCACCAGGGATGGTTTGCACCTGTCACCCCTAGGCTTTCGAATACTGGCCAAGGCTCTTGCCGTCCCCATAGTGCCTTTTTTAGGCAAGGCTCAAAGGACAAACCAACCACCGTAACCAGCACAGGTAACCAAAAACTAAGGGTAATGCTACTCAATGCCAGAAGTCTCAACCTCAAAATGCACTCACTCGAGGCACTCCTCAGTATGGAGAAAAATCGATGTTTGTGCAGTGACGGAAACCTGGTTCAAAGCTCCAGATAGCACCCCAGCACTATCAGGTTACAATTCACATCATACCTTCCAGCCTCAGTTACCGGATTGCAGTACAAAGGATGGAGGTGTATCCATATTCATCAAGGATACCCACATCTCCAGGTTAGTGGTGCAGCATGATGCCCCAGAGATAAACCATGTGCAACTATCATCAGGAAAAAACACATTTCAAGTTGTAGCCTGTTATAGATCGCCCACCATGTCCCAAGATGCTCCCTCAGCATTCCTTGAGGCATTGGAAAATATAAAGGTCCTACACAACACCATAAGTTTGCGTGATTTCAACTACCCTGGTATAGACTGGGCGAACTACCAAAGTTCTAACTCCTATGCACAGCGGTTCATAGAATTTATAAATTCAAATGCCTTGAACAACTGGTATGCTCTCCCACTAGAGGGGACAACATATTGGATTTAGTCATCACAAATATGGACGCCCATTGTACCACACCCGTTATCACTCCCTCTCTGGTCAGATCAGACCACAAACTGATAACCCTGGACGTCCTCACCCTTCCACCTCCCCGAGTCAAAGAAACCATCGTAAAAACCTTTCCAAAGCAAACTTCAAACTACTTGCATCAGAAGTGGAAAGCTTCACTATTTCCTTGCAGAAGGATAATGATATCCAGGATGCAGAATCCTACACCAAGACACTTTATATACATCTTCAGGATTGCATGGACCATGTTATCCCAAATAAAACCAAGACTCCTTCCTCAAGCAAGAAGAAACCAGTCTGGTGGACCCCGGCCATAAGCAAACTGTACAATAAAAGGAGGAGACTTATACAAAAAAGGCCAAATCTCAAGTAGAAAAATCATCCCTGATCAGCATTAGTAAGAAATTGAGGGCCCTCATCAAGTCAACTAAAGCCAATTTCGAAAATAAGGTTGCCAAGGATCACCATAAGGCCTTCTATGGTTACATCAGAAACCTAAATGGCAATGCTCAGGTCTGTTCTGAGCTAGTACAAAATGGAACAAAATACACTGACCCCACTGACATTGCCAACATCTTGGCTGACAGGTTCAGTGCAAATCCCCCCCCCCCTCACCACCTACAGGGCCTATTACTATTCCAGGGGATTGTGCAACTCCAATTATTACTGATACATTGGTTAATAAGGCTCTATCTAAAGCTAAAAACACTGCCTCCATGGGACCAGATAGTGTCCCGGGCTGTCTCATACGCAAGCTCCAAAATGAATTAACCCCGCATCTGAATACCCTGTTCAGTCTCAGCCTCTTGACAGGATATGTGCCCATAGAATGCTGCACAGCAATGGTGGTTACGCTGCACAAGGGTGGGCCCACAACCGACCCTGGGAACTACTGACCAATAAGCCTGACGAGTCTGATCTGTAAGGCAACGGAGCGAATCATTATGGAACTCATAAATTTAGAGATTGGGAACCTCCAAACACTTGACCCCACACAGTTCGGCTTCATCAAGGGCAGATCATGCCTCCTGAACCTGGTGGACTTCTTTGAGTCTGTTACCCTTAGTGGGGTGCAGTCCACATGGTGAGGAGATAAAGAAAATAACGAGACAAAACTGGAACATTCTAAGAAGTGACAACGTGGTTTACAGTAAAGTGGGTACAGGGCCTATGTATGTTTACCTAAAGAATAGGTTTGAGAGAGCGAAAGTAGAATAAAGGGTGACATTGGAGATGGGTGCACCAAAAAATGTGGGCAGTGTCAGCATTGTAAGGAGATTATAGAAGAGAACTGAATTACATTAGGGGACATCAACCACACTAGAGTAAGGTTTAAGAAGGGGAGTTGTTTATCCCAACATGTCATATACTTGGCCAAGTGTATGGCATGTCCGAGTTATTATGTGGGTAAGACGGATAGACAATTGAGGAACAGAATATATGATCATACCTACTGTATAAGGAAAAAAAATAAAAACAATGCTTTGTGTAGACACATACTTAGATATGATGCAAGCCATATGTTCAAATTTGGGATTGTTGAACAGGTAAAGGTGGATTTAAGGGGGAAGAAATGTTAAGGTCAAATTAGCAGAAAAAGAGGTGAAATGGCAACTCAGGCTAAATGCAATTAAAGAACCTGGGTTGAATGACTATATTCCCACTAAACCAATTTTGGACGCAAGGATAGGAATGACATGTTGTAGTAGGGTATACGCACGCACAGAATAAAGTTAGAAACAAGTGAAAAGAAATATAAAAAAATAAAAAAAACAAAGCTGGCACAATAAGAAAGGAGGCAACATGTCAGGATACAATGTTTAAAAAACAAAATGCAATATCGAGTGTTAAAGATGTGTATATTTTTTAACACAGCAGAAATGAGTATTTTTATATGTTATATCTTTTTTTTCCTCTGACAAATGTGTTTTTATATTATATAACAAAGTGTAGTATTGTGTTCTAAAGAAGTACATTTTTTACCATAGAACAAATTAACATTTTTATATGTTATATAATGTGTTTTTATACCTAAATGTGATATACATAAGCATATGTGATTGTCATACAGGTATACTTAGAAACTGTATGGTTACAGGGTGTAATACAAAACTGTGTAGGTTGAATGAGGAGAATTAATGAATATTTATAAGGATGTGTTTTATTCATGAGAAGGTTAACTGATTGAACATTCCCATTAGATCTTTAATTATTTTAAAAATCTATTATATAGGGGGGAGCTAAACACATTTCACTGTTCTGATGAAGTCTGCAGTTAGCAGATAAAAGTGCTTAACCTGTGTGTAAAATTGTTTTAACCCACAGGGGTTTGTTTTTATTTGTTTTCTATTAAAAGTGATTTTTTTGAAAGTAAGCATTTGCAGTAAGGTGCAGTTCTTTTTAGTGTATATTTGGTATATTTTTTGATCATTTATGTGTTATTATTTTTAGTTACATATTTTAAAGGTAGCTGCCTGATTACTTTTTATGAATTCGTATTGTATGAGTTCATCATTGTAAGAATTAATTGATCGTGTGATTTGTTAATGTCACTATTTAAGTAATGAAAGAATTGTGGGTCTGTTTTTTTCTGAAGATGTTCTTGTTTTTGATATTAAAAGAAGGAAAGTGCTAAGTTTCATTGTATTTGATTTCATTTGGCGGTTTCCTACTGTCTTGCTCGCTTAACATTTTATTGAAAAAGGTTTTAGATATATCAAGGTTTTAGTTTGGACAAGAAAGAAACAAAGGAGGCATTATACTCAATGATTGGCCTAATAAGTACAGTGGAATGATCACATCCCTGGATCTAGATACCATGTCCTTAATAAGTTGCACAATGAGAAAGGACTTTCCTACAACTGTGAATGCATGATGAAGGACAGTTTGTTGTCCATATGGCTTACCAGGTCCCAAAATAATAAATCAATTTTCATGGGTGTGTTGTCAAAGTAATAGGTAGCTACAGAGGTCGACATGCTTGTTAAAGGGGACTATTATTCATTTTTTAGCTTTTTTTTACCTATGGTTATGATACTAGCTATTTCTTTAGAAAAGGTCCTCTTGGAAGATCTTGGTATCTTCTGCAGTGTTTAGGATGGCATCCAGTTTACAGTCATCTGCAGACATGGGCAGCTACAAACCCTTTACATTAGCTTTGACATCCAAGAAGAAATGCCAAAGAGCAGTGGCCCAAGGACTGAACCTTAGGGCACACCACTAGTGGCAGGTCTTTTGGATGAGGTAAAGTCACTTAACCTAATTCCTTGGGTTCTGTTTGTGAGCCAATTTGCTATACAATGAGTTATGTAAGAACTAACATTTATCTGAGAGAGTTTGTCAGCAACACTTGAGTGTGGGATGGTGTCAGACACTTTTGTGAGGTCTGTATATGTGGTATAAACTGATTTTGCCTCATCCATTATTTCAGTAACTTTCTCAATGGAGTCAGCCAGCTTAAGCAGGCAAGATCTGCCCTTGACAAAACCAAACTGGCTTGGATCAAGAGTTTGCAGGTACCTGTGTCCTTATTTATTAATTCCATAATGATCCTCTCCATGGCCTTACAAATGAGACTGGTCATATTTATGGATCAATAATTACTTGGGTCCATTGTTATCCCAAGCTTTGCACAGTGGATGACTGTTCCTGTCCTCCATTCCTGTGACACAAAACATGTTTGCAAACTGATGTTGAACAGCCTCTGTAGGGGGTATGACATATCCTGTTTCAGGCTGGTCAGTAAGCAGCCTGGTGTGTTATCTGGCTACACAAAAGCAGTGTTCTTGGCCTTGGAAAATGCTTTGAGGACTTCTTCTTGGGAAACTCAAGGAGGTGTCTGGATGCAGGTATGTGACCTGGGAATGTAGGGGATGAAAGGGATTAATGTTATAACTAAATTTATCTGCTAAAAGACTGGCTACATCCTCTCAATGTCTGCGTATCTGATATAATGTACTATTCACTCTGTGTACTGCAGGGCATTGTTTCTGGGAGTTATAATATAGTAAAAGAAGGATTTATGGTAGGAGGGGGCAGATCAACAAAGTTGCTGGATGCAGATGATGTGGCAGTACAGGCAGACTCTGAGCAAGAACTTCAGTAAAGGATAGCGGGATGGAATGTAAAACTGAAGGCACATGGGATGAAACTGAGCACAGATAAGACAGTGGTAATGGCAGCACATTGTGGAGTTCAGAAGAAGCTGAGAATTGAGATAGAAGGAAAATAGTGGAACAGGTTAACAGCTTCAAGTATCTGGGAGGGGTGATTGAGGAGAAGGGAAGTCTGAATGAGGAGGTCAAAGCTAGAATCAGAGAGACCAAAGCCAAATAGTAACACAGTGTATCAGTGGTAGTGTATGACAGAAGAATGCCAAAGAAGCTGAAAAGTAAGATGTAAAAATAGTGGTGTGAACAGTATTACTGTATGGTACAGAAACCTGGGCAGCAAAGGCATTGCAGCCAAGGAAGCTAGAGGTAATGGAGATGAAGAAGTGCCTGAGGTGGGTGGTAGCATGCACACTGTGGAACAGATGAAGAAATGACAACATCAGAGCAGAAGTCAAAGTTGCTCCAATTGCAGAAAAGGTCAAAGAGAACAGATTATGGTGGTTCGGGCATATTTGCCATTTTTCCTTATTGGAGGTTATATGTGCAGAAAAGCAGAAGACAATCTGGTGAAGAAGATTTGGGGCCGACAGGAAGAAGGCAGGCAGAAATAAGAGCATCCAGCAAAGAGGGTGGATTATGTGAGAGAAGACCTGTAACAGTTGGGCAGAAATATTGAAGAAGGCAGGAGAGTGGTGTTGAATAGAGAGAGATGGTGACAGTTAACACAACACCCCAACCCCATATAGAAAATGGGGAAAAGGGGATTGTTGATGATTGACAAGGGTAGAAGTTACAACTTTGGGCAAAAGAGCTGACACATACTGGTGAGGACTAATTCCAAGATTTTGCTTTCTGTAGTTGGTCCTAACTGGTCCAAAGAGTTTCCATTTATGAAGTCCAAAAATATGTCGGGATTCATGTTAAGGGATGCATATGTCTCCCAATGAATGGATGGGTAGTTTAATTCCCTAGGAGAAAGGTTTTTGGAATAATGCAGGGGGACTCCATATTAGTCAAGTATGAAGTATTGGCTAAGGGAACGCAGCGGGGGTCGTATGGTTAGCTATGATTTGATAAAAGATTTTGTTAAGCAGCGAGTTGGACATGCAAGAGTTCCAGGTTGTTATCCTGTCTAACAAGCCTGTATGTGATATTTTATTTTATTGAATATAGAGACACTGCCACCTTTAATGCCTTCTTCTAGTGAGGTGGTCCTGAACATGTGGTAGGTGCTGAAACACTGCGTTGATGGGGTGTGTTCAATGGTCATGAACCAGGTCTTTATGATGCTGCATGCACTAAGATGTGCGTGTAAGTATGACTTTTTTGTCAAGGCTCCTAGAATTGGGCAGCAATACCTTTCTGTTATTCAGATTTTGGCTTGTTAAGTCAGAAGCTTTTGAAGATTGACTTTTCCAAAAAAAGGTACTGTGAGTGATAAGGGTTTAGCCTGTGGAGATAGTGGCAGGTCATTCTTGGCAAAGCAGTTAGGACCATCTACAATCATTTTCCAGTTTGATATTTTTTAGTGCCCCCTTGAATGGCACCAGAAGTTAATCCAATTGCTAAAGTCAATAGGTTTTGTTTGTATAGTGGCATCATACTAAGTGAAGGTAAAGCGCTGCTAAAACCTAGATTCATACCTGCTTTGGTCATGCATTCTGAGAGTACCATTATGTCTTTCTTAATGTAGTCCAGAGAAATGCATTTATCAAAAATGTTACAGTGAGAGGCTGGTTCAAGTGAAAATCTTTAGTAAGGAAAGAATTATAGATTTATTTTTTATTTCAAAGAAAAAAAGTTCTGCTCAGGCTTAACATTCAAACCTCTAAAAATAATATTTTCAAATGAACTATGGTGACAAATGCTTCAGCAGAACACGTGAATCACGTGGGCATAGCATAGTGCAAAGAAAGCACAAAAGGTATAATGCATTGGCTAGTAATATCTACTCAGAATAAGAAGCACAGAGCTGAGCTATTTATAATTCATGGTATAAGTACAGTCCAATGGAAAAAAGTACAGCATACCCAGTTCAATACTATGTCATCTGAGAAGCAGAGTGGGTACAAACTTGTTCTTAAATAAAAAAAAACTTGTATCTCATATCTGGAGATTATTATGCCAAGTTCACTGAAATAATCAAAGTGACAAACAAGTGAAAGTGTAATTAATGCATGAGATGGGGGATATCTGATTCTATACAATCTGAGAACTGTACACAGTTCAAAAGCCAGGGGATTTAGAAGATTTGTAAAAATGGAAATTGAGACAATTGTCATCAAGTCAAAATAACTGAAGAGAAATTGTATAAGAAACATCGAGGATTGTAGGCTGTAAGTTTTGGAATGTAGCAACGCTCCATCACAGAGTCTCAGAATACAACCAACTCAACTATGAATGAACTGAAGGCTAAAAAGCATATTATACAATGACCCCCCCCATTAATATTCAAAAACGCGCATGCTGATTGGTCAGCGTGCACGTTGTAAATCAGAGTTATAGTAATGGAAAAAGGTCCGGTCGCCTGGACTTTTTCCAATACTATAACTCTTTCTTTTACAGCAACAGAGAACTCAAGATCTCCATTGCCTCACACTATCTTGCTATGTTAAACGAGTTTAACATAGCGAGACAGCTTTAAAAAAAAGCAACTGAGATTCTCCGTTGCTTTTTGTAAAGCTGTCTCACTATGTTAAACCCATTTAACATAGCAAAACAGTTTGCAAAAAACAATGGAGATCTTGCTTTCTCCGTTGCTTTTTTCAAAACTGTCTCGCTATGTTAAATGGGTTTAACATAGCGAGACAGTTTTAAAAACAGCAACGGAGATTCTCCGTTGCTTTTTTTAAAGCTGTCTCGCTATGTTAAACCCATTTAACATAGTAAAACAGTTTGTAAACAGCAACGGAGATCTTGCTTTCTCCATTGCTTTTGCTCACAGCTCTGATATACTGCATAGGCATACGCATGCGCAGTACATCAGAACTGCCACAGAATACCAGACAGCTGCGGAAGGGCAGCAAGGAGGCATTATACAATGCCATTATTTAAGAAAATTAATTCTTTTTTTTTCTTAAATAATGTCATTGTATAATAGCAATGACCCAATTGTGGGTGTGGGTAATGCTGGATTTCCCCACGGTTGGCTTTGTTTGGCCACTCGGGCTTCACCCTCGTGACCAAACCACACCAACTGTGGGTAAATCCAGCATTATCCACACCCAGGCATGAGTTATTGCTATATTACCATAGCAATATAAGAGATGCCTGAAAATAAAAATAAAACAAAAGATGTTGTAGAGAAAGAGACAACACTGCTGCTGTGATCAAAACTGAAGAAGGCTGTTTGATTTAAAAACTGGAGATAAAGACTACAAATAACATAGGAAAGTCAGCAGTCCAAAATTGAAACAGGTGATATACCAGCTGAAAAAAAAATCCTGTGTAATTCACAGTGATGATGGAATGTATTGCAGGTGTTTTATAATATAAATACATCCTAATAAAAGAATATGAACATTTATACGTATCATAAATAGAACTGTTTCAGGAGAACAGAAACTGTGAAAATTATAATGGCAAAGAGTTGTAGATAGAATGTTCTCATAGTACATCTCTGAGAAAAATGATAGTGCTGTAAAAACTGAAGATTAGATGTCCACTGTAAATAGTCATTCTAAAAACTCTAGATATAGGCACACAGACAGATCAGCAAGAGTACACGTATACACACACACACACACACACACACACACACACACACACACACGTGCTCACAGACATTTGTTAAAATGCTTTTTCGTGTGAATGAATTATCTTATTTAATGAAAAAATATCATTCTTAATTTAAAATGGAAGCACTACCCAAACATATAGACACACAAACTCACACACACATGAGGAAGAGCGCACACACACACACACTTGTGTGTCTCTGTGTCTCTGTCTCCTCATATATATATATATATATATATATATATATATATATATATATATATATATATATATATATATATATATATAATGCGCTTCTTGTAAATTGAGTATACACCAATAGAAAGAAGTCTGTCCACTGAAGCATTGTAAAGCAGCCAGACTTTCTCTTGACTTACACTGGATAACAGATTAACCTGTGCTTTTTTCCCATGGCCACTGGTATGTTTTCCTTATCATTTCACAGAATAAGGATTCAAAAATGGTAAAAAGCTATTTTTCTCATCTTTAATGGTTTTCTATCAGTTATATTAATATGGTATACTCTTTAATGGAGCTACTGTTAGATGATAATTTCTTGGTTTCGATGGCTCATGTTATAAGCAAATATTCAGGGTAGCCACGGGTTTGGTAGTAGTCCTAACATTTGCTAATTTAGTATCATTTGAATGTGGATGTATATTTTTGTATTTATTGGAAGGTGTTTCTAAGATACTATATGGTCATTTTATTGATTTTTTTTTATTTATGATAACTTATAGGACAATATTGAGTTGTACAATTAATTGAAAATGGCTGTGTTTTTTTATTTATTTTTAAAGTTACTGCTGCTAAAATAAATGTTTTAAATGTTGAAATGTGTTTAAATAAACTGTTCAACAGGTTTACATCAGTTATATATAGAAAGCTTACTTTTACCAACAATTATAGTTATGCTTTAATGCATACCCTATTCACATTAAGAAAAATATTATCAAACATCAGGCTATTAGGTCATCTAAATTAATTACAAAAGACCATGTTTTGTGCAGGTCTGGATTTTCTGGTGGAATTATTTATTAAAAGTGGCTATGACTGACATTTAACAACTGAAATTGTGACTAAGATTAAGCACATTCTGTCATCCAATAATGAGCCTCTAGAGACTGAAAATGTTATTATGAACAAAAATAACAATAACGGCCATCATTATTTTAAATGAATCATACTGATGTACTGTGTAAATAACTATAGTATTGGAACTATTATTCAAAGAACGGGAAAGTCATACTAGGTAATTCTCGGGTCTATATTATAATCCCGAAGTCTGACGATATCGAATATGATATTGTCGACACGTGAACAGCGAAAGCACACATCAAACGTTTAAATGGAAAATCTCCGTAGGGGGAGATTTCCATTTACTTCAATGTAGTGTGTTCTCAGAATTGCTATATTTAAGTAGGGTGGTGTGGGGGCTGCAGGGGGGCTTGCCCTCCTGCCTACACACTATTTAGTTTTTTTTCGGTTTCGATGGTTTAAGACTTTGATCACTAAAGTTCGATTTTTAGTGATTCAAAGTTTTAAACCTTTGAGATTATAATATAGACCCGTAATTCTGGCATGGCTAAAGTTTTAGGTGATGCTACTATGTTTGTGGGCATAAAAAGCAGGTGTTTAAAATCTAGTCTCAAGCACAGGATCATAGACAAATGTCAACATGTGAGTATGAACAGACCTGTTTTTACCTGTGACTTTTGTAAATTTTATATTCATGCAGGGTTTTTTTTTCATGTTGGCCAATATGGATTGGACTATGACCATACGTGGTAGATATGATTGTAACAGCACCAGGCTTGTTTATTGTTCCACGTGCACCTCTTGCAATGTATTCTATATTGGAAAAACAAAATGCAACTTAAGTAAGTGTATTAGTGAATATGTATATTCCATGAAGACTAAGGATGGTAATAATTAAACTGCATCCTGTCTACATACAGTGGATTTATAATTACTGCCCGATTTTAGGGGGTTAGGTATACTACCCCATGTTATCAATAGCATGTAAATTATTAACTGGTAGTCTGTAATTTGAAATTACACCCTAACAGAAAGCTGCTTCAATGCACATAGGATTATGGGTACCAGAATGGCTGAATTAGGCATGTAAGGCTAAGTTAACTAAATAAGCATGCTTGCAACAGCGTGCAAATCATAGGAGATAAATAAATGAACTCTTGCTGGGCTCTGAGTTCTGTGCTCTGAAAAATTGTTGTTAAGACTAGCTGTTTGTGTTTAACAAGCTGGGAATGTTTTTACTTCCTACATTATCCAACTCATTGTCTCTCTCCTAATCCTTTTTCCTTTGTTGAGTTGGTTTCCTGAATTCTACTTTAAGCCCCTAACAGCATCATTCCAGGCATAGATTTGGAATGGGTTGCCTGTTGTCCAGGCATGCTTTAGAAACAGTCTAACATTGATACTGGCTGATGTCCATCTCTCAGATCTGTTACTGGAGTGACCAGTATTATATCTCTGTATTGTTTTTTTTTCCCATCTTCTTCCTCCATTCCCTCCCTCATCCTCGATGATAAAGCCTGCAATGCAGCATGGGAAGATCATATGATTGCCATCCAAAAACAGACTGGAATCCCTGAGCAGACAGCCTATGACAGTGGCTTAAAATTCAAACCATAAATGGTTATTAAAAGTATGGCGACTTTACTAACTCAGCCAGTTATTTTTGGCTGATAATAAAGACGCCGGTACTTACAGGAAGTGATGGCTCATAAGATCTCTGCTGATCATTACATTTTCTTTTTCTCTCTCCCTTTTCCTTCCCTGGTTTTGGGAATGCTCCTGACCGGAATCCATGTTATTTTTGTTCCATGTATATTTTGGTGGCCGATGGTTGAATGATTGACTAGTTACACTAATTCGTTTCTGTAGTACCATTTAATACTATTCAGGTTTGGAGCTATCGTTTAACAAAAGCGTTGAAGGTAAAAAAAAAAAAGAAGATATTGTCAGCAGTGATCTTGGACAATGATATTATGAAAAAGGATATGCAGGTCCCTTCTTATCATAATCGCCGGTAACTAAAATGGTCATAAAAGAAGAATTCTGGAATATTAATGTGCTTAACAACCAACTGAAGAGAGCTTCTTGTTACCAGCATTTTAATTTGATAAGTCCTGATGTAATATGCTAAAGAGAAAGATGTCTTAACTTTTAGGAATACTTGAAGATTTCTTACAAAACTTATGAGGTATTGCTATATTGCCCATTTTCATCCCCAAGATTCAGAAGAGTAATAATTCTGGTAATTTACTCTACTCAGGTATTTCAGCTGCTGTGCAACAGGTATTTGGAGCAACCATCTTAACAGAAATATTACACTATATTTTTACTCTTGATTTCACTTTGAATCTGATAAACAGAGTATCAGTAAAAATCTTGAACATCGTTAGCAGGCAGTTAATTAAAACTGATGTAATTATATTTTATCCCCCATAAATTCCACAGGGAGTTCCAGAGGTGCAAGGCTTACTATTACTGATAAACAGTGCAATTAAGTTTCTAATTTCCTTTATTGGTTCATAGGTGTTTACTAGGCTACTGACCACTTAGGCCTTTTTAAGCATAGCAATGCATCCCAAATCTCTAACAAGTTCTCATACCCTTGGTATGTGTAAGTACGGGCTTGGGACGTGAAACATTTACAAGCAGGGGCCTGGAAGAGAAACCATTTACATGTAGCCTCTGTCCATTAGAGACATAGATACCAAACCAGGGATGAATTTCCTGTTCTCCAGCTAACTGTCCAAGTTACAGTTGAATTAGTTTAGGGAGGAACTCTGGTTCACATGGATGAGGAGCCTGTTCCAGAAAAGGGGTAGTCTCTGGGATGTATACCTCACTCTCCAGCAGGTCATATTTATATCACAGGCAAGGTTTAAGTCTGGTGCTGTTTGTTTTGCGGATATGCAGGAGGTCCACCAGAGTGGGGTTTGACAATGTCTTGTATGCCATGCCAGGCATCAGGCATACATCTCCCTTCAACAGTCCATAGGCAACAGAATACAGGGATAGGGCCTTGAGGTGGTCTGCATGGGACATGTAACTTGCACCCTGTATTCTTTTAGTGAAGAACCTCTGTGGACATTCCAACTGTTGGATATGCCTGGTTAGGTACATACCAAAGGGGGCATTGTACCCATTGATAGGTCTGGTGATTGCCAAATACAGTAGAACAATGACTTCCTTGGACCTAGATGCCATACCTTTGTTTATAACTTGCACAACATAGAATGATTTCCTCACTAATGTAGAAACGTGATGGTCAATAGTAAGATTAATGTCTGTGTGTGTGTCCAAGTCCCTGACTACTGGATCAGTTCTTAGGGGTGTGTTGTCAATATGATAGTTACTAGGGGTAGATGACTTCCCAAAATACACTATTATGCATTCCTTGGCATTTAGTTTTAGTCCATGGCTTTGACACCAGTTGTTTGTCTGTGTCAGCTCTTTCTAGAGAGCATTTGTGTCAATGAGTGACTCCATGAGGGCACCTAATTTGCAATCATCTGCAAATTTAGTCAGCTAGAGGCCACTGATTTTGCCCTTGACTTCAGAGAAGTAAATGCCAAAAAGGAATGGTCCCAGGACTGATCCCTGAGGGACTCTGCCTGTGAATTGCCTCTTTGTAAAGGTGGACCACCCAATTCTAACTTCCTGGGTCCTGACTGTGAGCCAGCTGACTATTCACTGAGTGACATAAGGGGCTGTACCTAGCCTCTTAAGTTTGTCAACAATGCCCAAGTGGTGGATTGTGTCAAATGCCTTGGTCAGGTCAAGGTAGGCAGTGTGAACCATGTTGCCCTCATCCGTTGCTTTGGTGAGCTTCTCACAAAAGTTCGCCAGGGTGAGTAGGCATGACCTTTCTTGAAGAAACCAAACTGGGGTGGGTCGATTGTATTGAGGTTTCCTATGTCATTCTTGATCATTTCCATGATAATTATTTCCATGGCTTTGCATATGAAACTAGTGAGACTTATGGGTCTGTAGTTTCCAGGGTCTGTAGATGGCCCAGCTTGTACAGAGGGATGACTGTTGCTGTTCTCCATTCATGACGCATGAAGCCTGTTTGGAGGCTAAAGGTAAATAGCAATTCCAGGCTGCCTGACAGATCATGGCTCATGCTATTTAGAAGGCATGCCTATCAGGATTGGGCACTTTTTTATCTCGAGTCTTGTGCACGCAGCCTTCTTTATTTTTAACCTACTTCTGCCTTTGACATATGCTATATAAAATACAGTCTCTATATCAGTTTCATCTTGGTGTGATTTTATGAAAAACAGGGTCCACCTCATGAAGGTACTCACAAAGACTTGAGGATGAATTCAATTCCAGCAACAGAATTCCATAGAATGTCCACAGGAAATGGAGAACAAAGAATGTGCCCTCAGTTTAAAAGAAAATGATCTAAGAGAAGAGTTCCTTGATATAATAGAGATGGATAAACATATTAAGATCAAAGAAAGAAATGGACTGCAGAAGGTCAATAAAACCCAAAAAGTTAGAAGTTTCATAAAACAAATGAACACAGTAATTAGGACTGTTCATAGAGATTCATGTGATAACAGAAGTAAATAGGATACATTACTGTGCAGCCAAATTAATAACAAAGTCCTACCACGAGAACACAGGGTAGTAAGGGAAACGACTGGGAGAAATCGAATGCCATCATGGAAGTATCAAATAGAGAAAACTATAAAGCAATTAAGACAAGAAGTGCCACTGTTAGAAGAGCATAGAAGAGGGAACAGATCAACAAAAATACTCAGAAAGATAGACGTAATAAAAACAATGCACAGTATTATAAAAGATCAGGATTTATTGTGCACTATCGCAAATAATATGTTAAAAGTATCAGCACAAGCAGAAAAACTTAGAAGGTACGTAGAATAACATAAAGGAAAAGTACAAAATAAGCAATTTATTGATGACCCAAAAATGTTTTATAGAGAATTGGAAACAAGGTAAAAGGAATTGAAAGACGGCCAAAAAAAAAGAAATAGGTACATTTTGGAGAAATATCTATGAAGATCCTGTGGAACATAACAAAGATGCTAAATGGATAGAAGAAGTAAAAGAAGGAATATGAATTTAGAATGTACAGGATATGAAATGGGATGAAGTAATGGCCAGAGAGATTGAAACAAAGTTAAAAAAGGCTTCTAATTGGAAAACCCCAGGCCCAAATGCAGTACTTATCTTCTGACTAAAAATATTAACATCTTTGCACAAAGATTTAGCCATAAGTAAGAACTATTTATATGCGCACCCAGAACAGACACCAGCCTGGTTAACAACAGGAAAAACAATGCTCCTACAGTGAACTTGCAAGCTACACTAAAAATTATAGACCAATAACTTGCCTTCTGACGATATATAAACTATACACTGGAATTGATGTTGACAGAGTTTAAAGTCATTTAGAAGAAAACTCAATTATGGCAATAGAACAAAAGGCTAATAAAAGGAAGTTGTATGGAATAAACGATCATTTGTTATTAAATAAAGTCATAGTGGAGAACTGCAAAAGGGGAAGAATTTAAGTATGGCATGGACAGACTACAAAAAAGCATCTGATAGTATCCAACATTCATGGATAAAAGAGTGCTTAAAAATGTGTAAGATGCACCATACACTGATCAGCTACATCAAAACAACCATAAAACAGTGGCAAACCACTTTGCAATTAATCCATGATAAAGGACAAATTATTATTCCAGGCATACAAAATCAAAGGGGGGTAATTCTAGGGTAACTCTGTCACCACTGCTTTTTTGTCCTTTTTTTGCTTAACAGATTATGTCATGGCTATAATTTGGCTCCCAGAAAGCAACAAAGCATAAAGACTTCTCATCTTCTAAGGTTCATCAGATGAGGCACTGAAAGCACAACTACAAGTAGTCAAAACTTTTTCAGATGTTATAAGAATGTGATTTGATCTTAATAAATGTGCAAATGCAGCCTTTAAAGCAGAAAAGCTGCAGCACCAAGGAAACATCAGTCTAGTTCAAGAATGTGATATAAAATAACTTGAGCAACAGGGAGTTTATAAATATTTGGGAAGTGATGAAGGATCAGCAATAAAACATGAATAAATGCAAATTAGTAAGGAATATTTTAAAAGACTTAAATTAATCCTGAAAACAGCGGTGACATCTAGGAACGAAGTTCAAGCTATAAACCAATTTGCTCTTCCAGTCCTAAATTATAGTTTTGGAGTGATTGACTGGCCCTAAAACATGTTGGAAAGATTAGACAAGAAAACAAGAAGGATGCTTCATGCTCACCAAATGATTTATAAAAATCAGTGCATACCAAGATTATATATTCCCCATTACGGAGGAGGGATGGGCCTCCTTGAAACTGATTACATATATAGATCCACGATCATGGGACTGCATACATATCTGCTGACCTCACAAGACCCAAACATAGTGAAAGTTTTGAAATACAAGGAGAATAAATCTAAGATGACTTCCCTGCTTAGTCTAGCAGTGTATCGGCATCAAGAGGGAATGGAAATCAAACCAGAAGTAGATAAAAATCAGGCAGCAACTGAATGTGCTAAACAACAAAAGAAAGAATATAAGGCGAAGGACCAGATGAGAAGACAAGAAATGTGGAAAATGCATAAATATAGTTGCAAGTATAAAAAAACTCCTGGAACAACCTCATGTTGATCAGGACTTGACACAGGAATGGTTAAGGAGAGGTGAATACAAACCAAAAGATGAAAGGTTAATATTGGCAGCCCAAGATAGTGGACTACATACACATTGGTTTACAAAGTCCATTAAACATGTGGGAGAAATAGACAAATGTGTGTTTTGTAGAACAAAATTGGAAACAGTTGAACACCTTGTTGCTGGTTTCGATATAACAACAGCAGAAGTACTGTATACTAAAAGGCATAATAATGTAGCAAGACTGTTGCACTGGGAATGCGCAAACATTATAATACTGAAGCAGCTGAAAAACATTGGAAACATGAGCCACAAAGCATCATAGAAAATGATGAAGTCTATATCACATGGGATGACCCATTACCAACAGTTCAAAAGATAGATACCAGAAAACCAGATATAGTGGTCCATGAAAAGAAGACAAAAGTAGCATTGATCATTGAAATCACCACACCCAGTGACTACAGTGTCCTGGGCACAGAGACACAAAGTCCTAAAATATCGGGATCTGCAGGCAGAACCAGGAGCATGATATGGAGCGAGAGGTAAAGGTGCAGCTGAATTAGTTGGCCAAAAGCTTTGCTATATGTGGCTTTGACTATTGCACTTGAACCTTCCCTCACATAACAGACATAATTAAATACATGTATCAGTCCTTACAACAAAATGACATGTTCTGCATAGATAGAATATTTGCTTTGACTGCTCCAGTAAGATCTGGCTCCACTTTAGAATTTACCTTCTCCCATTTGATACCATTGCATTTTAACCTCTAATATGAAACTAGCAGCTTGGACCCCTCTCCCTGGTTTGGAGATTAATCACCTTCTATACCAGCCTTCATGAGGTCCCAAAGTGATTTAAAGAACAAATGGCTTGATTCAAGGAAGCACATGAAAAGCAGACAGATGTTGTCATTTCAAAACAGGATGGCTTTAGATTCTACCTTAGTTCCAAGCTCCAGACAGAGACATCTATCTACTGGGGAAAAAATAGCTGAATATTTGGACATTGTACAGATTTTACTGAGGTAAACATTGTTTCAGCTGTAGAGTCATTCAGACTCTCGTCAAGTATAGTGCGAGATATGTTAGATTATAACATTTCAGCAGTCACAGACTATTTTTATATGGCAAACTTAATTTGGAATGACTAGAGACATGAATCCAGGTGGAGACAAGGAGGATCAGTAGACTCCGCCTCTCTAACTTTGTCTCCATAAGGATTTCAATCACTGACCTTTTGATTTTGTTCCAGAACTCACCGACAAAGGTCATAGGAAGCTACTTTCAGCCTCAGATAAGAGAAATGTAAGCATTCTTTAAACAGCTGGGATTACCTGCACTTCTACAATTCATTACAGAGGACTTTATTAAGCCATTTATTAAAACCAAGATGAAGAAGAGTATGAAGGACTTTAAACACGATAATACGGATAGCCCAAACTGTCTTCTAGGCACCATATACAAACATCTGCTCAAATGGTCTTGAGCCCTTATTAAAGTCTTTCATTTTTCCATTAGTCTGAGAGAAACCTATCATCATAAAAATATATCTGTACAACTACTGTTTCAAAACAGATCAATGCCCTTCCATGTATAAATAGCTTAAGTGTTTGCATTGCCTAAGCTGTACACATTTGTAGGTTGCACTGCAGGTGTAACTAGATTTAGAAATTCACTTAATCTTGAGCTGATAGTGAGTGGCTGTTTTCTTATTATTGTAGCAGCTCAAAGAAAGTGTGTATGTTTAAAGAGGCTACAGGAAAGTGCAGTGTCCTAGCCACTGCATAATGACTACACTTATTAAACTTCTGTTGGTAATTTTTAATTCTCTATTAGTTTTTAGCTTCTGTGGTTCTGTGCTCTGTGATTGCAGGGAAAAGTATAGTACCTGAATTTGTGGTTTAGGTATTGCTGTTCAAGTGACTTGTAGACAAACAGCAGCTGAATCATGGCACTGAATTTATGCAAATTGAATCCAAAATGGAATTTAAATATTGCTGTTGTGAAACTATATTTACAAATAAAATTGCACAGTAGTATGCAACAGAGAACCATAGCTAGATCATCTGGTGCCTTGTGCAGTCTGCAGACTGGTGCCCTCCTCAGACCAAAGGAAAAAAATGCCTTCCCTATGTTGAGGACAAAAAAAAAATTGAACTCAAACTCTGAACTGTAGCACTCCTTCCTTGCTTTAATTGCTAGTGCACTAAACTACTACACACTTTCATTTAAGAATCCACACTATCACCCCTAGTTTCTTACATGAATGCCAGTACTATGTCTGTACCCCACTGGCAGCTGCCAGTACTACACTTGTACCCCATCAGCAGCTGCCAGTACTACACTTGCACCTCATCGGCAGCTGCCAGTACTACACTTGTACCCCATCAGCAGCTGCCAGTACTATACTTGCACCTCATCGGCAGCTGCCAGTACTGCACTTGCACCTCATCGGCAGCTGCCATTACTACACTTGCACCCCATCAGCAGCTACCAGTAATACACTTGCACCCCATCGACAACTGCCAATAATACACTTGCACCCCATCGACAACTGCCAATAATACGCTTGCACCCCATTGGCAGTTGCCAGTACTACCCTTGTAACCTGTCTGCAGCTGCCAGTACTACACTTGCAACCCATCGGCAGCCGCCATTACTACACTTGCACCTCATTGGCAGCTGGCAGTATTACACTTGTACCGAAAAGAGAAAAAACACTGAAAAAAATGAGACAAAAACAGGGGTCCTGTAGCCACAAAACCAGCACTTAAGTTAAAGAACTCTAGAAACAAATTACAGATGGTATCGGGGGGGGGGGGGGTCCTACATCACTGTTTCTAGATTTCTTTAACTTGAGTGCTGGTTTTGCGGCTACTGGACCCCTGTTTTTGTCTCGTTTTTACAGTATTACACTTGTACCCCATCGGCAACTGCCAGTACTACACTTGTACACCATCGGCAGCTGCCAGTACCACACTTGTATCCCATCGGCAGCTGCCAGTACTACACTTGCACCCCATTGGAAGCTGCCAGTACTACACTTGCACCCCATCGGCAGCTGCCAGTACTACACATGTACCCCATCAGCAGCTGCTAGTACTACACTTGTACCCTATTTGCAGCTGCCAGTACTACACTTGCACCTCATTAGAAGCTGCCATTACTACACTTGCACCTCATTGGCAGCTGCCAGTACTACACTTGCACCCCATCAGATGCTGCCAGTACTACACTTGCACCCCATCGGCAGCTGCCAATACTACACTTGTACCCCATCGGCAGCTGCCAGTAGTACAAGTGTATGCCATTGGCAGCTGCCAGTACTACACTTGCACCCCATTGGCAGCTGCCAGTACTACACTTGCACCCCATTGGCAGCTGCCAGTACTACACTTGTACCCTATTTGCAGCTGCTATTACTACACTTGCATGTCATTGGCAGCTGCCAGTATTACACTTGCACCCCATCAGCAGCTGCCAGTCCTACACTTGCACCCCATCGGAAGCTGCCAGTACTACATTTGCACCCCATTGGCAGCTGCCAGTACTACACTTGCACCCCATCAGCAGCTGCCAGTACTACACTTGTACCCCATTGGCAGCTGCCAGTACTACACTTGTACCCCATCAGCAGCTGCCAATACTACACTTGTACCCCATCGGCAACTGCCAGTACTACACTTGTATCCCATTGGCAGCTGCCAGTACTACACTTTTACCCCTAACAGCTTGGGCCCAGAGCAACCACCCCCTTTGCTCTAATTCAAGTTATGGCTCTGATAAAATACTTTAATTGAAGGGTTTCAAAAATGGTTAACCTAAAAAGTTCACACCAAAACACCATACACTTTCACACCACAATCAGATAGTTAAAATAGGTAGTGGAACTATCTTACATTAAATACTCTGCAGAACATATAATTATCATACATAAACTACAAAAAAAAAAAAAAAAAAGCAGATGCTTATCTTATAAATGTAATAAGACACTTGGCAGTATGCGCAATGCAGATATCACTCCAGCTAAGGGACTGTAATGTTTTTGCCATTTGGGCTTTTGCCTCACAAGATCCCCAGGAGCATAATGACATCTGCAGCAGGCTCAGCTGATCTATATGTTTATACACACAGACACACACACATATAATTCCTTTGCCACTCGTAAATGTGCTGCATTTTTCCCGTACTCTGAAATAGTGGATTCAGCTGAGTGTATTTGGAGAGCAGCAATACGTTACATAGATTTGCACAGTGCAAGCTTTCTGCCTATCCCCTGAGAATGTACTGATCTGTTGTTTCTAGGAAAGGAAGTATGAGATCTATTGGCATTTGTAATGCAATTCAGTTTCTCTTTGCATCTTGGTGTACAGTAAGGTATATCTTACAAAAAAGCAGTTCAGTCAATTGCGGCTTTTATTGTGATGCTGCGGTGGTACGGCGGTAGCATTGTTACCTCACAGCAAGAGGTTCTCCCATTCGATTCTCGACTGGGCTTGGGAGTGCCTTCTGTGTGGAGTCTGCATGTCTTCTCCGCAGTTGGGTAGCATTCGAAAGACATCCGTGCATAAATGGGCATGCCTTCGTTGAAGGTTGGGCATCGAGCTGGCACCTCGGCGTTTTGTAAAATCTACTGCCAATCATTAGCGGACCGGAGTTCCGCTGTGGCGACCCCTTACCGGGAAAAGCCGAAAGACAAACAACTACAACAACATGCTACAATGCTCATTCATGCTAGTAAGAGACATGGGTTAGTAAGAACACACGGCCCCTTTGCTTTTCAGGGTATTTTGGTAGGGGAATGCTGCAAGTAGACAATGTGGGATTCCAGTGAATTTATACATTTCTTCTTCACTTTCATTTTATATTTGAGAGAGAGGATTACTGGTAATTTCACATCTTATATGCGGTGCCGGCAGCTAACAACCAATAATTAATACACTCAGCACAGCATTTAGAAACAGCACGGCCTATGTGACTGTTTATTAACCCGCACTGTTTTATTTGATTTTTAAACTTGGTTCAATTTACTACTGCATGAGCAGCAGTGTTTCATGGCCAGCCAGTAGTGTTTACCAAACAAGTCATTAAAGCAAAAAAGCAGAGTGTGACCCACAAGAGGAATGAGATAATTATTAAAACCTGATGTCTGTACTCCTAAGAGTACAGCCATTTAGCTACTAGCTAAACGGCTGGCTTGTTTCCAAAGCTGCCTTACATCTCTTCCTTAAACATCTTGATAGAAGTTCTTTATAACATAATATGCTAAGGAACTACTGTAATCTGTCCTCTCAAGTAATTCCCATTCATAACTGGGGAAGGTTATCATGGTATATAAATATATAGCAAGTATAAGAATGTATGAAGCCAATGTAGAAAAATTGCTAGGGCTTAGTGGAAGAAGTTTTGAAGATAATAGTAAATAATCAGGGAGTTGTGTTTGAATGTATACAGTGAATGGGATAAGGGAAAGGGACAGGCAATGCACAAATTAATTTAGTTTTTCGCAGTACGTTACACATTGTGCTTTATGTTGGACTACATGTATATGCATTTGGGTGTGTGTATATGAATATATATATATATATATATATATATATATATATATATATATATATATATATATTTATATGGGTTCCTATCTAATGGCCCAATTAACAGAATGCCGAATTACACATTCCCAAGACAAGTTTGCCGAACTTACACATTGCCGATCGGTTAAACTGCCAAATAACACTATGCCTAATAAAACATGAACTCTACCTGAACGTATCCCATAGCGTACCTCATACAATGTTAATCATGGTGGACTTCACAAGCAAAGCACCGGAAACTTAAGGTAAGCTTAAACACACAAGTACACACCATAAAAAATATTTTTGCAGGGGGGGGGGTTCCCCCCTGCAGTCCCCATGTGGGGGGCTGTGCCCCCCCACACCCCCCACTTAAATATACCAACTTAGAGACCGCACTACAGTGGGGAAACACGTAAATTCACTTTCCCTACTGCAGTGTGCTTTTGCATTGTTTTATTTGGCAGTTTAACCGATCGGCAATGTGTAAGTTCGGCAAACCCATCTCGGGAATGTGTAATTCGGCATTCTGTTAATTCGGCCATTAGTCTGGCTTCTGCTATGAAATTAGCTTTGTTAGCAAATGCATGATGCATGTGTTTATTTTCAGCGGCTATAATACTGAGTAAAATATTTAACATGGCCAGAAGCAATCAAAATATCTGGCAACAGAAAATCTACTGCATTCAGTACAATCACACCAGTATCATTAGCTTATGCTTTTCTAAATTATTGCATGCAATTGTGTGTTTTACCTGATTAATTTGAGCAGCTGAGATAGTTATCATGACCTAGTGCTTTGCATCACATGGTTCCCTGTACAAACCTCATCTGCATGCACTGATCTATTCAGTCATTAAATGTTGTGAGCTGGTGTGTACATAGAGAAGAAAATATCGACCCTCTTTTTCAAAAGAGCTGGTAAGAGTTATCCCAGTGTTTGTGTGTATGTGTGTGTGTGTGTGTATGTGTGTAGTGTGTATGGTGTAGTGTGTGTGTGTGTGTGTGTGTGTGTGTGTGTGTGTGTGTGTGTGTGTGTGTGTGTGTGTGTGTGTGTGTGTGTGTGTGTGTGTGTGTGTGTGTGTGTATGTGTATGTATGTGTGTGTGTGTGTGTGTGTGTGTGTGTGTGTGTGTGTAGTTTGTAGTGTGTGTGTGTGTGTGTGTGTATGTGTGTAGTGTGTATGGTGTAGTGTGTGTGTGTGTATGCGTGTAGTGTGTATGGTGTAGTGTGTGTGTGTGTGTGTGTGTGTGTAGTGTGTATGTGTATGTATGTGTGTATTTTGTGTGTGTATTTTGTGTGTGTGTGTGTGTGTGTGTGTGTGTGTGTGTGTGTGTGTGTGTGTGTGTAAGCAGTAGCCCAGGTGTATAAGAAGTTTTGAGAGGCCATGACAAATGACATACACATAACCTCAAAGTGGCTCAGTGTACCTCAGTGGTAACTCAGAAGGACAGGTAAGAGATTGCACAGGACATCTGCCTAACTACAGGAGGTAAGGTATTGCACAGGCCATTCTCTGCCAGTGTGGAAAAACACTCATCTCAATTGGGGAACTGCTGAGAGGTGGAAAGTACACCTTGAGGAACTCCTGGATCCAGTGTGTTGAAACCTTACCCTGAGAAAGCAGTACCAGATGTTGATAGTGAAAATTCATTCATTTCAGAAGGTCAGACCACTATAGCAATTAAAATATTCTTCTGTGGCAAGGCCACAAGAAGTGCAGACACTGAGGTAGAAATACTGATGGGGTCATACATTATTGGGATAACATGGTTAGCACTGCTTTTCACTGGTGCAAGAAAGTCTAGGACTATACCTCTGGATTAACAAACTGAGTCAGTGGTCTCCTTTCTTAAAAGCAAAGTGTTCGGAAAGGTATATACAAGCTATATATAGGGATCATGCTCTATAGCCTTCTTAGGAAGGCTTATGCCAGGGTGCTGGAAAAACAGCTTCAACAGTAACGTTTTTGATTCAGGAGGAGGGATGCAGATTTGGTTTGTCTACACAGCAGTACATCAGCTCATTGAACTTGGGTATGTACTGACGTGGTCACTGGAGATTCCACTATGGAGAAGGCATATCCCCACCTATCACAAAATGTTAGAGGTCCTCGAACTGCTGACACATAACATTTAATGCCTGTATTTGAGGAAAGTGTGTGCCACCTACAATCCCCGTGTTAAATCAGATATGTTCAAGCCTTACAGGTGGCTACAGAAGAAAAGGAGTTCTCCTCCTGTACAATATCACATCTGCAATTTCTAGTTTAATGTGCTACTGTCTCTCCTCAATGCCTTGGACTCTTAACTGGACTGAATTTTAACACACATCATGCAATAATTTCCTTCTCCCTTAGAGATCTGTCTTCCTCCATTACACTACAAAAAGATTTCCCTTTAAGAAATAAGAAAGCTGATTAAATCACTCCCTAACTCTGGATCATCTGAAACTGATTGTCTCTAACCATGGTTCATTAATCCATTGGGGGGATTTAATTATTTCACAGATACAACATCTTTTTTATTGTCCCTATCACTCAGCAATCCTTCCTTACAGAGTAGAAAATAATAGTCATTTTAATCACTCCAAATGTAGCAAACTATAGATATAAAATATAGATCAATTGCTGTCTTACCTCAGCAAGGGAAAGTGCTACAGAAAGCACCATATAATCAGGTTACTGATTACGTTTTGTAAGTATAGCATTCTAATCTGCCAACAACATGGGATTCCAAAAAGGAAGTAGTACCCAGAGAGATGTGCTCTTACTGACGCTATATTAACCAACAATAAAATGGCAGTGGAGTTGGCAGTGTATTGTAGCAGTTTAATGTGATGTCTGTGTCTTGTTGCATGACATTTGTAAAGATAGTAAAAAGAAGTAGGTTCAGGATGGGGCCTTGCAGTACTACATTGTTGCAGTTAAATCAGTTAACAGCCCAAAGCACTGTCTACGTTCTAACTTCCAAGTATGATATGAACCAGTTTAGCATCGTCAGGATGCAGCCTATTGTTTTGAATTTTTGTATAAGTGTTTTATGATGGACTGGTTCAAAGGCTTTGGAAAAAACAAGGAATAAGCCTGCAATAGCCAGGTCTCTACCACTGTGAGTGGCAATATGATTTATCATTTTGACAATGGCTGTTTAAGTTCCGTGTCCAGATTTAAAGATGTGCTGCGTAATAGTGATAATGTTATTTGATTTTAAGCATACTGCATGTTGACAATATATGATTTTTTTTGAGAATTTTGGACTGGGACAGAGGATGGAAACTGGTCTGTAGTTTTCTATTGTGTCACTCTTTTGGCACCATGTCACCACCCTTAAAATGTGGGATTATTTTTGGAATATGGTTAATTATTATGGTCAGAGAATAGACTACACTGCAAACAATTCTTTTTGAAAAATACAGGTGTTCAGTGCTCCACGGAGGGTAAGTCATGTCCCACTACAGGAGTTTTGATTATTATGGGACGAAATAAAATTGGTAATATGTACTGCCAATGTAACTAGGTGGACGAATCGTACTGGATGAAGACACTTTGGAGAGGTTTCAATAACTGACTGCGAGTGTTGAGTAAATGTGGTTGCTGTGTATTGGTCGCAGAGAAGGTGTAGTGGTTAGTATTGGAGTTTTTTCCCAATACTTTTCCAAAAATCGGCAGGATTGCCCTTGTTTTTATGATGTAGAATAAAGCAAGAGTGGTTAATTGCCATCTCTGACTTGATTCTGAAATTGTTTCTAAGTTTTTTGTACAGAATATGTGAATGTGAGCCACCGTTGATACCTTGAACACCTTAAATTTCACAAGGTTACATGTTATGAATAGATTTATCTTCCAGAGGACTGAAGAGGCTTTAGTTCTGATTATTCATTTGGAGGTTGTATTGTTTAAGAGTAGTGAGGTAGTGTCATTAAAAAGTTCTAAGACATCAAGAATGGGATGAGTCAGACTGAGGAAGAGATAGTTAATACAAGAAAGTTTCTGGGTGGATTTATCTATAGGTAGCTTGTTCCAGTTCATGCTACTGATGATTTTAGATATGGTAGGAAATGTGGTCACTAAGGCCATTGGAAAGTATGCTTCTCTGAGGAAAATTGTTACAGGGTTTATCTAGGATCCATTCAAGACCGTTACTTGAGTTTCTTTTTGGATCAATTCAATTGGACAACATTATAAACTGCAGAAACCTAGTGTCTGGATTCTGTAATCTGGATTCATTTTTTTTTTTTTTTTTTGTGTGTGTGTGTGTGTGTGTGTGTGTGTGTGTGTGTGTGTGTGTGTGTGTGTGTGTGTATGTTAGCATCTGCCTGTCTGTGTAATGTTAGTCACCCTGTTGTATGCTTTCACCTGAGCAGTTTTCATGATACAGATTTAATGTTTACTGCATGAGGAAGTAAAGCTAATGAAAACTTCGGTGGTTGGTATTTACATTCAGTGTGTAGTTGCTTCTTGTTTGCTGATGTACTGATGGCTGTTCCAGGTCTGGATCGGCAGTAGGCTACATATGGAATATAGCCGAGTGAAAAGCATTTTAATCATAACAAGAACAAAACCAGCTCCCTTTTTGGAATGATCTTTTGTGTAAATATATATTCATACAGATTAATTTCTGACTTTGACATATGTAACATTAGCAAGGCTACAGATATTGCTACTTTATGTGGTTTGTGTTACTGTACTATGCCTGAAGTAGGCAGGATGTATTTCTCAATGATTTCATAAATTACTGTGAAAAATCTTTATACTGTTTTGCTCAGTTAATAATTTGTGCTCATTAATAAGTTCCCTCCTGAGGCAACTGAAAAATATTATAATTATTAATAGTTTCACCCCATGCTACACGCAGAAAAGTCACAAATTATACCTCTGTTGCTTTCTGATTTAGTCCAGATGCAATACTCAGTGATTCAAACCACTGGATCCAAGCCCACCATTTTTCTGCTAGATTGCCATGAAATCTGATTTGGTAGGCTTAAGACTGCGGATTCATCCATTTTAAATTAAGTTTACCTGTGTTATATGTATATATTTCAATCAAACATTGTCAAAATGTGTTTTCTGCTATATTTTCATTTGAACATGGGTTTTCTATTAGAACTTTGTTTTCTTCTTGGCAGCACAGCTAAAATTTTTTAGATTTTTCTCAATTAAAGCTTCTTAGAAGCTTAATACGTCAAGACTTTCTGCTTTCAGTGAGAAATGAGACTCATCTGTCACTATACAAAGAACGGCAACACATAACATAGTACTACACTTAAGAAATGGTTTCACACAGGAACTAACATGAGAAAATCTTTCAACTTCAGATATCATGTCAGACAGTTGCCATGGGGACCAGCTTGTATGTGCCTAACCAAGCATGCATGTCCTCTAAACCTAGAAGGGAACCTTTTCTAGTTACTATCTCTTTCATTATTTGTACTTCTCTCCCTGTATAAATACGTGTATTTATAAAAGTTATTAATGTCACCCTCAGTTTTGTTAACACACTTTTTTTTGACAAAAAAGATGGTCGATAGTTGTGCGAGATTGAACAGTACCTGGAACTGGAGAATATGAGCTTTCCCCTGTGGAATGTGTGATCTCACAGTTAGTATATATAATTAGTAGCAGGTGTACAGGAACAGCACCCCCCCCCCCCCCATAGAGGGGGTGCAGGGGGTTTTGCCTTCCTGCAAGAAACATTTTAAAAGCTGCATGCTTCAGGCTTATTCACTGGAGCATTGCAAAGGTGTATCGATGTTCTTTTATTCAGAGATTTGATTTCAACATTGGTGATGTTGAGCTTTGGAAGTTGCAATAATTTTTAGTAGAATCTTATGCATATTTATGTGTGTGTGCATATATATATATATATATATATATATATATATATATATATATATATATGTGTGTATATACATACAGTGGATATAAAAAGTTTACACACTCCTTTTAAAATGCCAGTTTTTTGTGATATAAAAATAAGATCACAATAAATCATTTCAAAACTTTTCCCACCTTTTAATGTGACCTATAACCTGTACAATTCAATTAAAAAAACAAATCTGTTTGGAAAAAAATATAAAAAATAATAAATGTACAATAAGCTGGTTGCTTAAGTGTGCATACCCTTAAACTAATACTTTGTTGAAGCACCTTTTGACTTAAATACAGCATCCATTCTTCTTGGGTACACACCTGCCATCAAATAAAGAGAGACTGATAAACCACAAATAAAGTTCAACTGTCCTAGTAGGATTTTCCTGACATTTACTCAGTTGCCTGCTACAGCAAAAGTCATGGTTCGCAGAGAGCTTACAAAGCATCAAAGGGATCTTATTGTTGAAAGGTATCAGTCAGGAGAAGGGCACAAAAAAATTTCCACAGCATTGGATATACCACAGAACACAGTGAAGACAGTCATCAAAAAGTGGAGAAAATATGGAACAACAGTGACATCGCAAAGAACTGGACATCCCTCCAAAATTGATGAAAAGACAAGAAGAAAACTGGTCAGGAAAGCTGCCAAGAGACCTACAGCAACACTGAAGGAGCTGTAGAAATTTCTGGCAAGTACTGGGTGTGTACTACATGTGACAACAATCTCCCGTATTCTCCATATGTCTGGGCTATGGGGTAGGGTTGCAAGATGGAAGCCTTTTCTTACAGAGGAAAACATAAAGGCCTGACTAAAATTTGCAAAACAATACATCGAGTCTCCCAAAAGCATGTAGGAAAATGTGTTATGGTCTGCTGAGACCAAGGATGAATTTTCTGGCCACAATTTCAAAAGGTACGTTTGGTACCAAAACAACACTTTGCATCACCAAAAGAACACTATTCCCCCAATGAAGCATGGAGGTGGCAGTATCATGCTTTGGGGTTGCTTTTCTTCAGCTGGAACTGGGGCTTTAGTCATGGCAGAGGGAATTATGAACAGTTCCCAAATACCAGTCACTTTTGGTCCGAAACCTTCAGGTATCTGCTAGAAAGCTGAAGATGAAAAGGAATTTCTCCTCTCAACACGACAATGACCCCAAGCATACATCCAAATCAACAAAAGAATGGCTTCACCAGAAGAAAGTTAAAGTTTTGGAATGGTCCAGCCAGAGCCCAGACCTAAATACAATAGAAAATCTGTGGGGCTGACCTAAAGAGGGCTGTGCACAAGAGATGCCCTCACAATTTGAAAGATTTTGAGCACTTTTGCAAGAAAGAGTGGACAAATATTATCAAGTCAAGATGTGCCATGCTGATAATTACAGCATTCAGTCTTCTTGGGTAGGAGTTTAAGTCAAAAGGTCCTTCAGTAAAGTATCAGTTTAAGGGTGTGCACACTTCTGCAACCAGCTTATTGTACATTTTTTATATTTTTTCCCCTAATAGATTTGTTTGTTTTTCAATTGAATTGTGCAGGTTATAGGTCACATTAAAGGTGGGAAAAGTTTTGAAATGATTTATCTTGGCCTCATTTTTTTATATCACAAAAACATGGCATTTTAACAGGGGTGTGTAAACTTTTTATATCCACTGTGTATATATATATATATATATATATATATATATATATATATATATATATATATATATCTCCAAGGAAACGCCAGGATCCACACGTAATTCAATTCTCTTTATTTGAGCAAAAAACAAGCAGTGGGTTGAGCGCTTTCATCTAAATAAAAAGATTTCATCAGAACGTAATTACTAATTGATCAATTGGGTAAAATCAAATATTTTAAAAATACAAAGAATAAAAGATACAAACGTACTACATCTTTGAAATATTTTTAAAAAAATGGTAGAATATCTTTTATTCTTTGTATTTTTAAAATATTTGATTTTACCCAATTGATCAATTAGTGATTAATGGGAAAGGCGGGCTTTTTGAATATATAAGGGAGTGTCACTATATTTGTTACGTTCTGATGAAATCTTTTTAGTTAGATGAAAGCGCTCAACCCACTGCTTGTTTTTTGCTGAAATAAAGAGAATTGAATTACATGTGGATCCTGGCGTTTCCTTGGATATAACTGGTTTTGTTGTTCACTTTGGACTGTCGACTTCCAAGGTTTTTTATTTCTTTATATATATATATATATATATATATACATATATATGTGTATATATATATATATATATATATATATATATATATATATATATATATATATATATATATATATATATATATATATATATATATATATATATAGAGAGAGAGAGAGATCTGTATATATATATATATATATATATATATATATATATATATATATATATATATATATATATATATATATATAATATAAATGTAAGTATCAATATAACCCACAAAAATTTAACCTATGCAGTGTCAACAGATAAGTGCATATGCTCTGAGCATAACCTCAGAGCATGAAAAATTGGGACCAATTTTTTTTGCAGCAGGGGGGCTTGACCACCTGCACCTACTCACCCCATGATAATTATGTATACTAACTCCAAGACTGCACAATCCCTGGGGAATTGGCAATTTCCCCAGCCCAGCAGATTGTAGATTTCGCACACCTGTCGATCATCTGTTTTGTCTACCAAAGTGCGTCAACAAAATAAAAGACAACATTTGGAAGTTGCGCTTATTTCTTATATAGACTTATAGAATGGGAAAGTGTACATCAGTACCCTGACTGGAAAATGAACATTCTCCAGCAAGGTATTAATGTACAAGTAATGTCCGCTGACAAACGAGTCTGCCACGTGGAGCTCAGTTAAAAAGAAAACTAACGGCTGCCATTATTTTATGCTCGCTAACCAGCACTTTTGCTGTTTAGTGAGTGCAAAAAAAATAAACAGAAAAAATGTGTATTTGTGTGTTTACGTTTCTGTCTTCATGTGTGACTGAATGCATGTATGAAAGCAGAGGCGACTGAATAATTGAGAGATTGAGAGAGAGCAGTCTTGGGTGAGTGAATGCCTCTATGAAAGCTCTCTGTAAAATTGTGGGCGGGCATTAATTACACATTAACACCCACCCTGTTAGGCACTATTGCTTACATGCATATAGATGGATAGATAGATAGGTCGTGAACATTTGATATTCAGGGGATCAAATGTGAGATGGACAAATATCAACACATTCTGCACGTGGTCCAGGAATTACCACAGAGTGGAGCAAATCCAAAAATCTAACGGCAATTGTTTTTGCAGGGGACAAGCACCCCTGCACCCCATCACACTCCCTGCTAATTATATATACTAACTCGGATTTTGCACAGTTCCCAGAAAAAGTAAATATTCCCCTATTCAGGGACTGTCCTTCATGCAATCCTGACAACCATCTGTCTGCATCGACCAAATGGTGTTGATCTCCTGTGTGTCAGTATTCTGTTGTTCTGACAGGATGTTGAAGACCCAAATATATATTTATACTTCTAACATAATGTGATGGTGCTACTGGGAAGCACCTGGCAGATACCTATAGGAGGGTGTAGTACTCAGGCGAATACAATCCTGAATATTTGAAGATTTTTTTTTTTTATCCAGCTTATGTTAGGACTTTTTCAGAGTATGATAGTTACCTGGCCTTTTAAGCCCACACTTGTTATGCATGGGATTACATTTATGGAGAAGAGACAGTAGATCCCTATATAACTGTGGTCAAAAACGATAGGGCAGAAGTTACAGAGTCTGAGAGACTCACTGAGTGTACTTTGGCAGATTCTTAAGAACTTTAAGGGAGAGAAGGGTACACTGCTGTTGGGAGAGGTGTACCTCAAGAGAATTAGAGGACTGGGAACCATATTTTTCCAGGAGTGCTGAGGAAAAGGAAGAGGTTTAATTTTATTGATTTGAGTTGTTGGCTCCAAACTATCTTACCTGGATTGTTTGTCTGTGCAGGACCCTCCTTTGGCAAAATGCTTCTAACTGTGTCTGAAACAGAGGGGCAAGATAATTTTTGTTCATTTATCTTGTTTACTATTATCATCTTCCAGAACCTCAGGTAAAAGACTTTGTTGCAATCTTTTAATTGATGACCACCTAACAAGTGACACTATACCCTTGGCGTGTTCATTGTCACCCAGATATTAAACTAGACCTGATATCATACACCACTGTTACACTGAAGATTTTATCTAAGAACTGCCATTTTGTCCACAACTTTGTATTTGTTAACAAGAGGATCGTATAAAAAACCTGCTTGTCTCCATCACTTTATTTTTATACCTTTCACACTGAGAGAAATGCAATGGAAATTGACTGAAATCTTGCTCATTTGTTAGACTGTTGTTGCTCACTTGAGCAAAACCTGAAAGGAGATGTGTTCAGCTGCTGACCCCAAAATAGCAGAAGAAAATACAGAAAGAGTGCAAGTTGTTTTTGTTACTGTGAACTGTTGTTTGTTCATACTGCTACAAAAAAGCAAGAGTAAATCATTATGAAGAAGTGTTACCTGTTCATATTGCTACCAGAAGAGACAACTGTTACTTAACTAGATCTTGGAAAAGACTGTGTGTGTGTGTGTGTGTGTGTGTGTGTGTGTGTGTGTGTGTGTGTGTGTGTGTGTGTGTGTGTGTGTGTGTGTGTGTGTGTAGTGTTGGCACTTTGCCAGTAAAGTTACATATCTAGAGATGATCGAGTTAGTAAAACAAATTTGTTCATTTTGCTTTTGTACTGTGAAATAATGTATTTTCTCATATAGTCTGTCACAAATCAGTAACTTTCAAAAAGTTTTACCTCTCACAATTTGTAGTAGAACTGCTTTATTTCCCTGCAATAATTTTTAGTTATACACTTGAACAAGTGTTGCCAATTTTTCACTATATATATATATATATATATATATATATATATATATATATATATATATATATATATATATACACACAATATGTATATATTATATATATTATAGGTACAGTGTATATATAGATAGATATGTATAGATATAGATAGACAAAAATGTAACTTCATTAAGTTGAAATTTAGTTAATCACAGCTCAACAAAAACTTTTGATCAAATCTTGAGTAAGTGAAAGTCAGGAATAAGAGTGGAGAATTTGCTTCCCATCTAGACACATGCTAAAATCCATTTCTGAGATGGAGTGCAAGAGTGAAGAATGTGCCCTCCTGCAGGAGCCAAGTTAAAACCAGGTCTTGACTTTTGGTGGGTCAGGATTTGATCATAGTTTTTTGTGTAACTATGATTCTCATGATGTACATGAAGGGACAAGTCTATGATATACATATCTTACAATCTCTTGCAGACAAATGTTTTTAGCAAAAAAAGAGAGATAGTGACTTTGTCTAAGAAATAGATTAATATACTAGGCCATATCCGTTAAATAAAATTATAAGTCTTTCCCTATACAGAAGGGCAGACTGTTTTAGTAACATAATCTATTAATTATTTAGAAGATAACTCAGAACTCTGGCTCCTTTATTTATTATTACAGTGATAAACATATTTCACACCATTTGCAGTTACATAAGAAACATGTTGCACAAAGTGTTGACAGATATTTTTTTAATTGTTCGTGGATGTTCTTGATTTAGATTTTTCATGTTGGACTTTTATTTTTTGGTTACAGCAGCAGCTGTTAATGACAGCCATGTACCGTACATCATGGAGCATAGTTTGGATGAGCAGTCTGCCAACCACAACTGTCAACATCACCCTTATTATATCTAATTCTAAGTTTGCCTTTCCTTAAGCAAATGTTGACATATCCAGAACTGTCTGAGGTTATTGTTACATTTTCATAGGTAAAGAAATGGGTGTGACAGAAGTCTGTAGGCCCTGCCTAACAGGTAATACATCCTGGACCATATTGCAAGACACTATATCAGTGGTGCGGAGGCCTAACATGGGAAATGAGTTGCATGGAGCACTTTATGCAGATAATGGCAAATGGCTTGTGTAGTTCACAGTGTAAAACAATTCACCAAAACTATACAGTGACAGAGCTCCCATAATTATACAATTCTACAACATCGTTAGGTAGACATATGCCAATATGATGATTATAACCATAAATTAACCTGTAAGAAAGTATATCTGTCAATATAGCCAGCATTGTATTGCAATAAACAAGTACTCTCAGTAATGATGAGCATTCCCAAGGGGAAAAAACATGCATGGGACAAACAAGGCACAAGAATGTAATCCCACAGTGACCAGATGAAATAAGAAAGAGCTTGCTGTCACTTCATACAAAGAGTAATGACATGGTTACAACTATCATAGGGCTGCAGTAATGTGTAACCCTCCCCATCAAATATACTACAGCATTTATAAACACCACAGTCACAGCAAGTCCCCACTGGGGTATGCAAAAGGGAAAACGGTGAACAAATGCTCCGAGGGACAGCTATCTGCAATGCAAGTATTATAGTTACCCTTCCCAAAATTCTGATGCCACCTAAAATATGGATGAGATAGTAGTTATTTCAGGTTATGTCAACAACTGCATACATCAGACATATCATTCCATAACTCTTTGCCTGGACCACGGTAACACGAAATGCCACATGTAAATGTACATCAACAGATCATGACACTAATTACAGATATATGTTATTTTGGATTCACTTTATAACCTCAAAATACTGAAATATCGAATTTCAGTATCTCGAGACTATAAAACCGAATCCACAAAACACTGACACAAAAAAAAAACGTGAAATTCACAACATCGAAAAAACTGCACACACTATACCACACATACACCACAACAACCACATCACAACATAAACAAACAAAACTACACACATACACAACTCATACAAACATAAGCAGGGGGCAAGCCCCCCTGCACCCCCCATGTGGGGGGCTGCGCCCCGCACACCCCCCTACTTATATATACTAACTCCGAGATCGCACAAACACAAAACAAAAGCCAACTCACACACGCACATTCTCCGACCCCTCACACACACATCAAACACATCAGCACACTCACACACACTCTAATTTCCACTCAAAACCCTTAGAAAACACTTACCTGACATAACACCTACATCCACACATGGCACCGCGCACAATCAAAACACAATCTTGGACATTACGCAGCGTAAGGTCATAACCGCAATTTCGACATATATTCGAGTTCGCGATTATGACCCTTCGCTATTTTTAACATTCGGCTTTATAGTCTCGAGATACTGAAATTCGACATTTCAGTAATTCAAGGTTATAAAGTGTTTCCGTTATTTTACATAATATAAAACTTATAAAGTTATAATGTGCAAAGACTATGCCACATGGGCATAAAAGAAAAAGTATTCAGAAGTGCCATAACATAACTAATATGTATTAAGTCACATAGTCCACAAAGTAGTCATAGTTTCACCTAGGAATCCAAAAATTTCAACTAGCTAAGGACATGAATCAACAAGTGCAATTTATCATGAGCTTATATCAACAAAACCTTAGTGAAGTCAGCATTTCTCCAGGGAAGGTCTTTCTTGCCCTCCTGTACCTTCCAAGTTGTGTACACACCTCCACACCCCCAGAACTCATATATACCAACTTCACACTTGCACAGATGTGAAAAAAACTGAAATGTGCCAACCAAAAGGCATTACTGCTGATGTACAATTAGAACGTGTGCCAGCAGTGATTTAACTATAGAAAACAGCAACAGAGCAGTTCAGCATCTAGGTCATGACCTTGAGCAGATGGAACCTCCGCCAGTTAGATCTTGACAAAGTGCAGAGAAGCTGATGTCAAGTCTGGTGAACATCAGTGAAACCAGGTGACTTACTTAAATGCACATAGTTCAGAATTGATAACAGAAATGCAAAATGAATGTCCAAAATTTTTGAGACACAAAAGTATTGCACCAAAAGGTGCGAAAAGGCTATGAAGGCTAATATCCACATGTCATGACTAGTCTGAAAATGAATGACAGTCATGAAAAGTCTGCATGGATATTGCACTATAGTATACAAAAATAGGTATGCTGTCCATAAACCAGGCCATGTACAGCCCCAAGAATGTGATGCAGTAATAAAATTTAAATGCATATATCCATAATACATTAACATAAAAACTAATCTCAAGTAATATATCTACCAAAATAAATGCCATAACTATACATGCTATTGTTACACATATGTTATGCATGTTCATAATTCTAGCAATTTCTACAACAAAAGCGGTTCCACGTGTAATATGTAATATGTCAAGATTTTAGCTGTACACAAATACTTGATCTGAATCACCAGTTACTACTGAGAACTGTAAAACTTTAAGAAAGCCAAAAATATGCAGCAGAAAAAGGAATGTCTGACTAAATGGCACAATGCATATATTAACACCCCACATGAAAAACATTTAGCCACAAACTAGCATCAGTGAATAACCCCAAATTACAAAATCAGCAAAAAATATATATATATCGAGTACAGATTGTTAGTAAGATGTTCATCACATTTCATATTGTTAATTCATATAATGCCGTTGATGCATTTGTCATTGTAATATTGTAGCATTGTAATCTCTTATCTGATGTCATATATGTCTATGAGTGATACACTTAAATATAATAAAACAAATAACATTAGAGAATGGGCAAACTGTGCATCAACACCCTGATTGGAGAATGAACATTCTCCAGCAGGGTATTAATGTACAAGTAATGCCCGCTGACAAACAAGTCCGCCACTTCACGGCAGCATATCAAGCGACTGTCATTAACTTATGCTCGCTAGGCAGTGGTCTAGCTGTTTAGTGAGCATAAAAAAAAATGACAGAGAGAGAGAGACACTGTGTGTGTGTGTGTGTGTGTATGTGTGTGAGAGATCGAGAGAGTGAGACAGAAACTGAGAGTGATCTTGTGTAACTGAATGCATGTCTGAAAGTAGAGGAGGCCGTGTGTGTCAGAGAGTGAGAGTGATCCTGTGTGAGTGAGTCTATGTATGAAAGCAGAGGACCCTGTGTGTGTGTGACAGACAGAAGAGTGAGAGTGATCTTGTGCAAATGAATGCGTGTATGAAAGCAGTGGAGTCTCTGTGAGAGATTGAGAAAGAGGGTGAGAGCGACCTTGTTTGAATGAATGTGTGCATGAAAACAGAGGAGACTGTGTATGCGTGTGCATGTGTGTGTATGTGTGTGTGTGTGAAAGCAGAAGAGGCTGTTTGTGTGAGAGAATGGGCTGTATATAAAATTGTTGTGTTTTACTTGCTAATTATTTTTTTAAGCACTATATTATTTTTTTATAGATGGTTTGATGTAAAATGCTTCCTCCAACACCATTAACATATACTACAGGAAGTTTGAAACATTAGGCAGAGGAACTATTTAACATTAAAGATATATAAAATATAATATAGTACTTAAAATAAATAAGCAAGTAAAACACAACAGTTTTATAGACAGCCCATTCTCTGACTGCAATAATGCCCTCCATTGTCATTGTGCTGTACCCTTCCAGCACCTTCCTGCACCTGTGGTGTCAGCCTCATAACACCCAATTACACATTAACACACACCCTGTCAGGCATTATTGCTTGCTTATGTCATTTTTAAACATGCTATCAAATGCATATCTAAAATACCTTTGCAGAAAAACAGAATATCCTTAAAAAAAGCAATAGCATACACATATATGCAAATACATTGACAACTGGGCATATTCATTTACATGTAACAAAGTATAATGTACCACAACACAGATCAAATTCCTGAAACATATGAACAGTGAGCACACATAACACCAGTCACCTTTTGAAATAATGTGCACCACGAAATCTATAAAGGAAGATGCATATATAAGATATAAAATAAATCTCTGATTTATTATATGCAAAATGTGGGATGACAGGTATAGCATGTTATCGTATTTGAAAGACTAAAAATTTACACACAAAGAACAGCATCACTTACAAAGAGAAACACACACACTGTGTCAGAGTGACACTGAACTGAACAATCACTATGTGGTACTCTAATGATTATGTATGCCTACAGATAAGGAAAGGGTTGATAGACTTAATGGAGATACTAAAACCTACATGTGAGCCTGCATAAAAACCCACAGTGCAGGAATAATGGTGGTTGGTTACTGCTTTACAGTGGAATCAACGTGAAGCATACTAGAAAAAGAAGTTGGCAAAAACTGGTGACCTGAAAACGTTAGAATTCCACCAGAAGTGAAAGAGTGAATGAAACCATAGAGGTGATACCGCTTCACCTAGGAGAACTGCAACTGGAAGGAGGTGTGAAAGGTGTATTACGTCAGGACTGGCTCCTTGTTTAACCTGTGTAGTATGTCAGGACTAAGAATCTAAGAAACCCGAACATCTAAACCTCCTGGTTTGCCATGAAGAAAGAGAGAACCACAGCAAAAGTAATGTTTCCAATTTGACTGTCTTAAGGTTAAGAGAGAGAGACAAAATAGTGTGTTGCCAGCTAGTGGCTATAAAAGACTAGACTGAACTGAATTCCATTATCTTTTTAAAATTTGCTGAAGTTTATTTCTGTTGCTGGCATGTTTGTGTTACTTTGAAATAAACATATGATATGATTTATTGAGTCATGCTTTCTGCCTCTATTTTGGGAAATATAATTTATCTAGTTTTACTTAAAGTTACAAATATATGAGTGTTTGGTTGGAATATAATAACTGAAATAATTTTCTTGGGTGGCGAAAGCCAGGGTACCTTTTTGGCTAGGCTTATATAGGCCCTAGTGCCAATAGCCTAGTACCTACCTATGAACCTATATGTATATGTGTATATAAATAAATATATATATTTTATATATTTTATATATATATATATATATATATATATATATATATAGGTCTGTGTTGTTAGACTGAAAGCACACAACATTGATCTAACAACATCGAAGCCCATAAAAGCAAAAGTGCACAATATTGAATGTGTACTTTCGCAAAAGCTGGTTTTTGTAACCGGCAAAAAACAGACTAACAACCTGTAAACAGTATTTTGCAGAGGGGCAAGCCCCCCTGCACCCCCACACACTCCCTAATTTAATATTCTAACTCCGAGATCGCACTACAATGGGGAAAAAGGAATATTCCCTCATCCCCATTGTACCACGATCTCCACAAGAGGTCTGCTAGCTGTACATCAACAGTATATGTTGATGTACAACTAACAAAACATGCAAACAACATGTTTTCTCCTTTTTTCAGTCTCCTTTAGCGAAAGTGCATATTCAATGTTATGCACATTCGCTAAAGTGTGTTCGTCAAAGTGCAGTTCGATGAACCATGCTTTCGACGTTCTAACAGACATATATATATATATATATATATATATATATATATATATATATATATATATATATATATATATATGGCTCTAGGACTTTTTATCAAAAGATCAAAAGCCCGAATCCATTACCACTGAACACACTTTAACAAAAGCGCTTTCATCGAAAAAGCAGTTTCATTAAAGTATGTTAAAAAAACACAAAATCTACTTGAATGTAGGGGGGAAAGCCCCCCCTGCACCATCTGATGTGGGGGGCTGTGCCCCCCACACCCCCCACTTTAATATTCTTACTCCGAGGTCACACTACAGTGGGGAAAAGGGAATTTTCCCTTACCGCACCATAGTATGACCGTACTAACACAAAAGTGCTGCTTCGGTGAACAGCACTTTCGCGCAAGTATGCTCACCAAATTGGGATTCGGTGAAAGATGCAGTCGAGCATCCATCTGTACAGATCCCATATATATATATATATATATATATATATATATATATATATATGTATATATACTTTTTCTTCCTGGATGGGCATTTAAATAATGAGATAAATGTGTTCTAGCATGTAACACATCCATCTCTGCCTTGTACAAAATGACTTTAATGCAGCATTGTTAAAGTCAAACATCATGAGAAAACTGATAGACATATGGTTTCTGAGTATTTAAATGGAAAGTCCAAGGAAATCCACAGTAAACAGTATTCACAAAACTAAAACAAATGTGCATGGTAGCAAAAGTATAAAAAATATTTGCCAGTAAGAACGAAGCCTCAAAAAGTGGCTACCACTAACACTAATTACACATATACATTTTCCTTTTATAAGATAAACAATACTTAACCAAGTATTTCCTTTACAGGGTATATTTTAATCATACATAGGGTGAAGTATTTTAAAATATCTTACAGTATACACTGGCAATACACAAAGACAAAAGTGTTAGAGAAATGCCTCCAAATCTGTCTTGAAAAATACACAGATCATTGTGCTCTACCCTATGTGTGACACGTCACGCATCTGTAAATGCACATATTGATAATCTATGGGTCCCTAACCAAACACAAAAACTAGTAGATGTTTAGTAATTTTGAATAAATATCACAACAAGAATTATCATGCATAGACATGCTTGGCAAATGCAGTCGTTTCTCTGCCTACTATCCTGTATCCCTTTAGACTTTAAAAAATAATTTGATCAGTCATTGCTGTAATTAATCTGTAGGAAACAAAATATAAATACAATTTTGTAATCTATTCTGAATAGTTTAGGTTTTCAAACCCTTTTTTTAAATACGAAATCATTGTACTTTTTCAAGCTGCTTTGGATGGTTTGTGCAAAGGTTATGTAATACAGCACTGTATTCAATTACTGGTTGGATTAGTGTGTCATAAAGTGGTACAGTAATCTTGGAACTATCAGATATTTTTATTTTTTTATTGCAATTCAACTTTTGAAGAACAGGTTAGTCCCACTAGACTAGTAGGAAAACCCAAGGTGGTATTTTTATTACTATAAAAAAAATTGGCCAGAAAATCAGGTAGATTCCTCTACTCTGTACGATGATCTCTACTCCGTACATACAGGGACAACTTGCATAGTCATACTTCCTGCTTCTGTTCTGGGTGAGAAGGCAGCTCAGAGAAGAAGGGAAACAACAGTGAAACAATCTTATCCATTGACAGTGATTGCAGCATCAACAATGCAGTTGTTGAACCAAACAAAGAGGTCTGTGTGGTGGAAGTATGCAAGGACAGTGAGCTTTGTATAAAGCAAGATGGTGGTGTCACTGAAAAGGAAAAGGCAATCAAGCCTTTTCAAGGGCAAGAGACAGAGGTTCAAAGAAAGGCGGCCATGCCTTTATGCGATTTGGAAGATCTTGTTCAGCAAAACCTCTGCAATGAAGAGGGTTCAACAGAAGAATGTGTTGTTATAACCCTCCAGTCAGGAGGGTTGTGGGATGAATTACTCATGGTGTTGGTTGAACTGAGTGACCCAGAAAGTGTAAAGATATATCATGGGGTGAGTTATTGGACAAAATTCAAAATGAAGGGTGTCAACAAAAAGAAGTAGTGGTGAAAGGATGATCGCATGCAGAGATGGTCAGGGTTGGGTCCAAAAAAAAAAAAGAAAGAAGACAGAGTTACAAGTGTAAAGAAAAAGAAATCATTTACAGTACAAATTGAAAAGAAGGAAGATTCTGTCTTGGACACGTGTAAGGTATGGAATGAAGTAATTACTCCATTGGGAGTGAAAGCAAGTGAGGTAACAGCTTTTATACATAGAAGTAGAGAGACATTTTGTGATATTATTTTTGAGACTGGTCAGGTAATGAAAATGTTTTTGGAGGAATATGAAAAAAAAGGAAAACCTGTATTCCATGGAATCTATACATATTTAAAGCTTTTCATAAACAGACAAAGAAAAATATTAACATACAATTCTGAACTGATGTAGATAAAGAGACTTTAAAAGGACATTTATTAAAGTTATGTAAGAATGTGTTGGACATGTCAAAAGTGTATCATAACAGAGTTTTATGGACTGGGGCATGGGATTGCAATGTTGTTTTGAAAATTGAAAATGAAAGCATTGTGCATTCACCAAGTGTTATAAATGTCAAAGGTGAGAGATATGGTGAAATATTTGGGTCAGTCTAAAACATGTTTTTATGTGAAAAAAATTATAATTTACTTAGTAATTGTGCTAAAACAACATGTTCTACATGTGGAAAAGTAGGACATGATAAAATAGATTATTGAATGACATATTATAAATACAATAAAAAGAGACATTTGGGGAAAATATGTAAAAAATTAAAAGAAACAGACATAGATATTGTAGAACTATCAGTTGAGCAAGATCCAAAGAGTGAGGTGGGGAAAAAGAGCTAGAAATAGTGGATACATAAATAGGAATTATGGATAGAGAACAAAGTATAGAAAAAGCCAGTATGCAGGATTACTTAATATAGATACAATTGAAGAAGAAGAATCTGGGTTGAGTGATAGTGATGATGTGAAATGGAGTATAGTTAAGCAAAAAATAAATTCTATTGGTAAGAGAGTATGGGAGAGGAAAAGGAAAATTACAGAAGGATGCAAAAAAGAAAAAAAAAAAGAAAAGGTTGAGTTATTTGTTTAAGGAAGAATTATTTGTAAAGTCCTCGTATTTATGTTAATAGTTTTAAGAAGTTAGAGAGAAGAATGGGGATTTTGGAGTGGTGTAAAAAGCAAGATAGTGATAGCATTATCTTAGAAGATATTAGATTTTTGTGTTAAATAGAAAGGTATCAAACAAGTGTGGTGAGGAAAAATGTTATCTGGAATTTTGGGAGGGAAACCTGTTCAGGGATAGTTATATTATATAATGATACAATTAAAATGTTAGATGTTATTCTTGTCATAACAGGTAGAATTGTAATTATTTATATAAGATAGAGAGACCATATTAGTAGAATTATTGCAATATACTCATATGTAACAAAAAAGAAATATTATTAAAAATGTAGCAGTTAATATGGAGATTACTGTAGTGGGAAATTTTAACTGCAATTTAAGACAACAGAATAAGAAGGCATATGATGTTAAATTGTTATAGGATATTATAAAATATGGATTGTTAAGGATTTGGAATTTAAAGATATGAACATATTGAACAGGAGATAAAAGAACATAGATTATTTTCTATTGTCATAAACTTTATTAATACTAAAGGGGTGCTAATAACAAGATTTTCAGACCACAGTGCAATTTGGATTTTGATAAAAGGAAATTCTAAGTATATAAAAATAGGGAAAGGTTTAGCAAGGATGAATGGGATGACATAGGGAAAGAAATTATGAAATTATGGCAGGATTATGTAGAGATGAAATAATTTTATAAAAATTGGTTCTTTGTGGTGGTTATGTTTTAAACAGAAATATAAAAAGAGTTATGTAACTTTGGAAAAAGAGAAAATATACAGGAAAAGTTTGAAGTATAAGAAGTTAAGTGATGAGACTACTCATTGTTTAGAAAAAAATGACGAACATTTCTTTATTAAGGAAAAGGATGTATATGAGCTGAATAAGAAAAAATATAGAACATTTGCTATATAAACAAAGATATTTTCTGTAAGGAAAACAGAAGAAATTGCACCATACTTAAGTAAAATAATTAAAAAGATTAATAGTATTATGAGAGAAATGAAGGATTCATCAGGTACAGTACATAATACACAAGATTAAATTATGAATGCAGTAAAAGAATATATAAAGACATTATTTAAAGAGCAAAAGACAAAGACCTAAAAGGAATTGGAGGTATGTAAATGACCTGATAAGGACAATAAAGATTTGGGAAAAGAAATAATAACAGATGAATTAGACAAGATGTTGAAAATATTAAATTTAGACTTGACAGTAGGACCAGACAGAATAGAATAGGATGTATAATAAGATGACTATAGAGCAAAACAATGTTTTGTAAATGTATTAAATGAATGGTTAAATAAAGGTTTTGTGTATAAAGAATTATGTGGAGGTGGGGTTAATAAACCCAGTAGTTTATGCTGTATCACTAATGTTATATAGAGTAATTAAATATTTAAGAATAATAAGGTTGCTTTATTGGCACAAATATTAAGTCTGAAGTATAAAACAGAATGGTCAAATTTTTTATTTAAAAAAGGGAAATTTTGTAATAAGAAATGGAGAATTATCAAGATAAGATTATTATTTGGAAATTAAATGCAAAAGAGATGGAAATGGGAGAAAATAATAGTATAACAAGATTATAAAAATATTATAGGCTATATCCATGGAAGGATTTAAATAAAGCAAAAAAGAGCACCATAAAGGCAAGACTGGAAAGATGTAAGGGCATGATGGAGTGCTAAGATTTTTATATCATGTGATAGGGCAATACATAAATGACACAGTAGTTTAGTAAACCATAACCTGAAAATAGTCACTGGACACTAGCCGTTCACTAACCAGTGTCTTTATTTAAGAACAGAAGTGATACCAAAACATAAACACTATATACACACTGTTCCATGTTTTTGTTATAAAACATCACATTTTACTTTTCTGATTTTAATAAGAACTCTTAAAATGTATAATTTATAAAAATCTCTGTTTTACTTATCAGAATATTGTGATTAAATATGCTTAAAATCTCAGACTTATTGAAGGAATTGTTTAACATCATGTGAAAACATTCCATAGTGGTCTGCAAAGTGTCTGTGACATTGCATATTTTCAACCACTCTGAAGTATGTTTTTATTATCTTGTCAACATTAAATAAGTAGCCCAGCAACTATATTTATTGATTTTATTTGAGATTTTCAGAGCTTTTTATATAGAGTGCTTCCTTTACACAGACAACTATCAGATAAGCCATACTATAGTTTAATGCAATATGTAGTCTGTGGTGACATTGGATTAGAGGAATATAGTGCATTTTGATGAACATCTTTAGATTGGTTGTAACAATGCATCAAGGGAAGCGGGTCTATATTACGTGATTGAAACCTTAAATTATCGAACACCTAAAGGTCGATCACGAAATATCAAACCCTTAACATCAAAAATGGCCACTTCCACATAGGGGAAACAATGCAGTTGGCCAAATTAAAAAAAAAGTTTTAAACAGAAATGAAGCTACACCCCCACACCACCCAATGTGGGGGGCTGTGCCACCTACACCCCTTCTAACTAAATATACCAACTCTGAGATCACTCTACAGTGGAGAAAGAACAAAATCCACATAACAGCCAAACAACTAATTTCCCTGTCTGGAAATGGACATTCACAATTTTCAGATGTCGACATTTAGTGATCAACCTTTAGGTGTTCGATAACCTAAGGTTTTGATTACATAATAGGGAACCAAGGGCAGATGATAGGCTGAAATGTATTCTTTGGGGAATAGATGACTTTTACTGTTAAATAATACTTTGGTTAATCACAATGTTTAGCTTGTTTGTGATAGGTTGTTTTGTGTTTTAAATACTGTGAAATGATGTGTTTTCATTAATGATCTGATGAAGTGGTCAGTTCGATCATGAAAGTGCTAACCTTTTTTAATAAATGAATTCTTAGGATTATTCAGCTGTGTGTCAGTTTATCCTGCCTCTACTTTTTCTAATAATTTTAGAGTGCTTTCAGTAAATGTGAATAGTATTATTAATCTAGTAAAAAGGATAGGGATACTGGAATGGTGTGCTAAATATGATGTAGGTATGATTCTTATAAAGGATGAACGATTTATGGCAAGTAAGAGTGCAAACAGAAAAATTATGGAGTGGAAAAATAATATGCTATTTAGGAAGTGAATGTTGTTCTAGAGTGGCTGTACTGTGGAAAAAAAACAGTAAAAATATTATATAATGGTAAGGATGGGAAGGTTAATTCTTGTGGATGTAAGGTGAACATAATATATGTATAGAATTATAGCATTATATGCATACACAAATGGCAAGGAAAAAAGAATTTGTTTCATCAAATATAAGATTACTGCGGGAGACTTTAATTTTGATTTAAGGGGAAAATGTAAAAAGAATGGAAGTGATGTTAAAAAATACAAGTGAGAAGTTAGCTGTATAGAATAAAAGACAATCAACTTACAGTAGAGGTAAAAGAAAAACAATGGCCCAAGGATTCTGAAACTCAAAACCAAAAACCACACAAAGGAATCCTGTAGGTTAAAGCTCAGCCACCAGCCAAGTATGTTTAAAGCACAATGTTTAAAACACAGTTTATTGAATACTAAAAATGGGTTGAGCACACAAATAGTCAATACAATCCAGTTACTTCCCTAAAGGAACTGGGACTTCATCATAACTACATAAAAAACTTTTCCAACAGTTTTAAAACCCCATCACTTTATCACATGACTTGAAATTTCACACTACCAAAACTAATTAAATAATGTGAAGCAAGTAGTCAAATAATAAACATAAAAATTAAAAACGTAAAAATCCTCTACTAAAAATTATGAAAGCTTATTAAAACAATGAAATGGATTCCTTAAATTCTTATATATTATTAGACATAATTAAAAATGAATAAAATAATATGAGTATATGAATACAAACAGACAAAATGTAATACATTGTATTAGAAACAAGTGTATGGTTGTATCATATAGTATATAGTGTGTTTTTAACTCCTTGTTACATGAGAAAATATACATGGCTATTGATAAAAGCCTCACTGTAGTACTAACAATTGCATATATGAATATCACAATGCTAAAACTATAACTATTAATATAAATAAATAAGTATAAATATAAGTAAAACGTAATAATCAGGTTAAAAATTCAATACAATCTAAAACCCTGTGATATTCATTAAAATCTCACCCTCCGCTAATCATAGTTATACTGCTGTAAGCTTCAAAACAGGATTAATGGAGAGCATATCATTTAAATCAGGGGACAGGAGGGAGTGTTAGCAATGACCTTAAGCTGCCAGTATAACTCTAAATAATATCTTGGTTTCTCATGCACCACCCCTAGGATTGTGAGGAATTACATTTATAATCACAAAATTGCATTTCTTAAATTTATTACAGCTAAGGGGATGTTTGTATAGAGCATTATTTGGGAACTCCTTTTAGAATATCAAAGTAGTGTTTGTATATCTGCTTTTCCAAACATCTTTAAGTTTTTCAATATAAAAAGCTGAACAGGAACCACACCTAGCTACATAAACAAAACCTGTTTGTGTTTTAAACACTGCACTTTAAGTGTACTTGGCTGGTGGTTGACCGTTTTCCTACAGGATTTATGTGTGTTTATGACTTACAGAAGAGGGGCAAATGGATCTGAAATTAAATATTTCTTGTCTGAAGATTTCAGTGTAGAAAATTGGGATGCAGTAGAGACAGGTTTTTCATATCATTTAGCAATATGGGTGGAAGAGATGGAAGAAAGGGGGCATATAAAATAGGAAAGGGAGAAAAGAATAAATGAGATATTATGGGATACATTTCAAGAATGGGAAGCATTGCAGTTATGGGGGATCATATAACTATGAATGACTTTTATAAAAATTGATCTGAATAGTTCATTTGAATTTAAAAAGAAGTATTAAAAGTGCTTTTTTCAATGGCAGGGTGATACAGGAAAGAAAGTATGGAAAGATGTATAGAAAAGTATTGGAAACTATTATAAAATATTGGGAACTGTTTTCCAGAATGTCCAATAGTCTGGATGTGTTTGCTAAGACATAAAAGGGGTCCAAACTTAAAAAATATTTTTGAAAGGGTGATCGACCAAAAACTGGGGAAAAACCAACATGGTACTTACAAATGTGGGGCTTGTGCCCAGTGTGCATATATAGAAAATAAGGAAGATATACCCATTGGAGACAATTTACGAACATTGGTAGGGAAAGGATACTACAACTGTAATACAATAGGAGCAGGATATACAGCTTATTGTACACAATGTACATCACACTACATTGGGTAGACAGAGAAAAGTTGAAACAATGGATATATGAACATTCCTATGAGATTAATAAACAAAAATAAACAAATTCTTTACACAAAAACACTTTAACTCACAAGCAAGCCCAGTTCAAGTTCTAGGTGTTGGAAAACGTCTGCCTTCCAGAAAGGGGCGGGGACTGGGAGACTTCCCTTGAGTACAAAGAATTGATGTGGCAGCTGAATTTAGATGCTGGTACTCCACCAGGTTTAAACAAATACATTTCACTAGTTCCTGCACTCAAAAGGAGGGCTTTGTTATGGACATGGTTAATTCAATTTAATTTTATTTTACTTTATTTCTATGTACACAGTTTTTTATCTGTAAATGTTTTAGAATGTAATGTGTGTATTTTGCATTTGGTGCAGTTTTTTAGACTATGCCTTTAAATGTGAGTGAAGTGATTACTGAATGACCTTGTCAATTAAACTATTAGAGAGTATAAAAGTGAAGAGCAGTTAAACAGTAGTTATTCTGAAGAAGTTCCCTTGTGAGGAATGAAAGTGCTCAATCTGCGTTTTGGAACCTGTGATTTTGGTGTCTGTACTGGAATAAACTACTTTGTTTTTATCCAGAAGACTTTAATGTGTTAACTGGTGAACTCTCTACCTTTATTGGACGCAGCTAGTGTCACTGAGTGGGTTACTGTGTTTCTTAGTGCCTTCATTGCTGCTCAGTTCCCTTTTTTGGTTTGTTTCTATGAGAATAATACAGAGGAGAAGAGAAGGAGGGATAACAGCCATTATGGAAAAAAAAGTATAAATGGTATAAAAGGGAATGGATGACAGACGTCATTATTGGTGGCTCGAGAAATTGTGGATGATAGAAGTAAAATGGAAGATGTGAAATGTTCGGTAGGTGACATTAGTAGGGCATTTGCTATTAGTAATGAATGTAATAGTGAAGTAGCTTGTAAAATGAAAGATGCTAGACATGTGATGCAAAATGAAGTGTGGATTCCAGTAGTTTTGATATAAGCAAATGATACACTTGTGGTTGCTAAGAATAAAATATGTATGAGGAATATGTTTTTTTGTCCAATGGATGTTTAAAGGACATGGGAATCCATCCATCCATAAACCCTTTTTCCCATTTTTACACATGGGGTCAGGGTGTCACTTCAACAGTGATAATCACCAAGATCCAAGCTTTACACCACCATGTGGCTAGCCCTGCCACAGTACTTCTTTCACAGCCGACTTTCACACATATATTCACAATGATGGGCAAATTAGAGTGCCCAATTCACTTATTGGATGTCTTTGGAATGTGGGAGGAAAATGGAGCACCCAGAGGAAACCCAAGCGAACACAGGGAGGATCTGCAGACTCTGCATAGCAGGCACCCCAGCCAAGAACAGAATCAGGGAACCTCTTACTGTGAGGCGATAATGCTATCCACAGTACCACTGTGGATATGACCTTGGATACAGATAAAAATAGGGGTTTGGGTGATGTGAAAATTGGAGGGGTGTATTTTCCAATAAATGAATGCCCAAATTCAAATAAAATCTGCTCTCGGGTTAAGTCACTTATTCCAAGACTTCCTGTCAGAGTAAGTGACTTAGCGACAGCATGTTTTCCGGAATCTGGCCCCCAATGCAATTCTATAGATAGGCCTTACACTGAAGTAAATCACTTACACAGAGAATAAGTCTTTCAGAATCAAGGCATATACAGGTAAGTCACTTAAATTGAGTGCAATTGGAATTGGGTCCAAAGTATCTTTGTTCGGAATAAAATTTGGAAACATTTAGTTATGAGGCAACGAGAGGGCTTGATGAAAGAAATGAAAGAAATATATCTTATGTTGAGGACTTATAGATTAGCATTCTAGATAAAGGTTTATCTGGTGAATTCTATTTTAATGAAGAAATAACACACATGTCAAATATTTATATGATCCCATAAAATATGAAAAAGAAATTGTACAATTAGTGTTTTCTTTTATAGGAGTTTAAGATTCAACCCACTGAAAAGAGGTGCGCTTTGTATGAGTGAAGATGAAGGAAGATTAGGTTAACTAAATCCAGTTGTTTATTCTGCTTCTTGAAACTTATATAGAATATTAAAGTGGGTAAATAAAGAGAATGAGAAATTAACAGTGAAAATGTTTAAATATAAATATAAAAAATCTTGGGAGATGAAAATAAGAAGAGAGATAAATATTACATAAATGATGAGTTTAAAAATTATTAACTTGGAAAATGAAAATTGATGGTATAGACAAAAATAGAAGGATGTGGTTTAATATTGTGATAAAACAATGTTATTATGTAAATCCATGGGGAAAGTTTAACAGAAGAAGTGATAAAAGCCATTAAAGTAAGGAAAAATGGTGTACTTAAACTGTACAGTGTCTCCATTTCCTATGGAAATTGGTGATAATAATTTACCAATAAAGTGGTTAACCTCTGGAAAAAGTTCTGTGAAGAAAATGTTTTTCAGAATGTTAATGACATAAATATTATATATATAAATATGATTATATATGGATATTATAAAAACAAGAAAAAATATGTGAAAAGGGCAGACAGGAATTTAACGATTGAAAGAAATTATGTTTGTGGTAACTGGATTTGGGCTGGTATATTGCAAACAATGATATTATGGTTATAGGAGGAGGAGGGGGGTCAATTAGGAAATAATAATAATGATATTGGTATATGGGAATGTGCAGCTGTGCACTGTAAACATGCATATTTTGAAATATGTAAATAATGTTTTGTTTGTGTTATTTTGATTACAGGACCTCTCCTCTTTTCATAAGTGCCATGGGATATTTTAGATCCATATGATCTATCACCAATTCAAACAGATGACTGCGAAACAACATTTTTAAACATATACTAAATAACCTTTGTATAGTAAAGGATTCAAGAAATATACATGTGAATTAGAGTTCTTGAATCCAAGCTCAACAATCACAATAAAATCATGGTCTAGCTAGACTATGTGGATCGTAGGGTACAAATATTGACATTTAAACAACGAGTAATTTCAACACAATAACATTTGATAGAACTGCATGGTAAGAGGACTGAGTCATGAATGTATATTAGATGAATGTCACCGCATCTAATGCATATTAATATTGAAAACAAAACATTGACATGCTTCTGAGGGCTTGCCCCCTCACCCCCCCAACCCTAGAAATTAAATATACTAACTCTGAGATCACACAATACCCAGGATAAGGGCATATTGTTCTACCCTGGGAACTGTCAGCCAAGTACCTCTCAACTATCTGCTGTGTCTACCAAAGTTTGCCTACGAAACAAATGCTATTTGAGTATTTCACTCAAAACTACCAAACCCATATAAAAATATATTTCTGAGTATACTTCAAACTATCAAATCATGTCAAAAATCAAAAGATTGAAACTCAAAACACAGGAAAAAAATATTTATTTATTTACAGTGGAAAAGGCCATCTTGCACACTCCCTGCTAATTATATATTCCAACTCTGAGACTGCACAACAGTTGGCAAATGGCAAATTCCCACTCATTGGCTGTATTGCGACCTCCCACAATGTAACACCAGCATTCTGCAATCATATGATTATTTGATCACTTTTACTAGCATAACAGATGTTCAACATTATACACACACACACACACACACACACAACGCATTAAATCTGTCCTTGTACTTAACTTTTCCACAAACCATAAACCAACTGCAGTTACACAAACACTCCCATCCCCTAATGCCAACACCTTCAGAATATCAGAAAATGTTGACATTAGCTTCCCAAACCCATATTTAACTTGTTCACATGCATTTGATGCACTGTTCATTCAAAATTTTAAATTTAGCTAAATGTAATAATCAATGGCATTTCACAGTCATTCACTCTCTCTCAAAGAATAACCAATTCAATGCAGTGAGTATATGCATATATACATATGTGTGTGTGTGTGTGTGTGTGTGTGTGTGTGTGTGAGTATATGTAAATAGACACACAAACACATACACACGATTCTATAACGAAGAGCTAAAGAGCAAACAGCACATGCAATACTTAATACTTTTATCAAAAGCATAACAACCCAAATCATCAACATGTTTACAGTATATACATATATATATATATGGTTCTACCTGACATAGTCGAAACCACACAACACCGACAACCACATCACCGACACCACATATTGTCCATAAACACGAAACCACACATAACCGAAACCCCATACACTGCACACACCACAATAACAATTAAAAACAAAACACATCCCCATTCCACAAACCACACACACAACACAAGCACACCAAAATCCTTACAAGCCCACACTAAACCTTACCTAACCCTAAGGTCCCTAACTCACTATCCCCACAGACCGTCAATCTCACAGCCTTTCCCCATGTCGGCATCCTCGGCGTTGGTGTTGTCATCCGTCGTGTCGGTCTTCTGCACTGTCGATGTTCTGCCACTCGCGATTCGCGTCGGTCTTCTTCGATTTCAATCTTCTGATGTCGGTCTTCTGCGCTGTCGACGAAGTCAGGTAGAACCATATATATATATATATATATATGTACGCATAACCATGTCTGCAAAGAATTCCCCAAATCACAGCATATTGTCATATATTTGAGTACATCTATGTTAATGTTAACTGTACTATTAATGTTACACTACAACAATAAATAAATGTTAACATTATGCATATCATGGTAGTTATCACATTACTGAGAAGCACACTGGGATATGACACCATATAGCACACCAGTTAGCATTTTCTTTGCCTGTGCATTTAGAACCAAACATGCCAGAAGAAGTACATTTTAAAAATAGTGATATACCAAGATACAGTACATTCCACATCAGCAGTACACAACACTGGCCATTTTGGCATATGGATACAATATTAATGGGTAAGCCAACCATCTAAAATGTACATAATAACACTGACAAATGCAAACACACCATCCATGTAAGCACATGAACAACCTGTTCTTAGTGTATATTTAATTAGTTATTTGTATTTGCTAAACAAGGTAAGGCACTGATTCACATGGACCTTTTCCAGAAGCAGCCCAGAAGCACTGTCTGCTTAAGTGACTAGCTCAGAGTGATACAGTAAGTAAAAGGCTGAGGAAATCATAGCCCATTTTGTAGTAAGTAGGTTGTTAATTGTTCATAATCGTAATCCCCTGCACTGTCAGACTACTGCACTGTCCACTATGGCTAGGAAAAACTATGATGATGATGGGCAAAAGTAATGCTTCCTTCATGTTAAAAATTACACAGCCACAGGACAAGCACATTCATCATAATAAGGGTTCCACAGAAACACCATGTATAGAACCAGTCCACTCTGAATTGTTTCAGGCAATAAACAGAAATACAGCTATAGTGTATATAACATGTATATCACTGCAACCTGCTAAGGATGTCTAGTGTGTCACTGAGCAGCACGGAGTCTTGTACATTCCCCTGCAGACATACAATCACAAAACCACAGTAATAACATGCTATATGTTAAATAGAATGGCCCTATTTAGTTCCGAGCACAACCTATTTCATCATTAAATATGCCCACAGACTCCATCAATATTTAAATCTGCTGAAATATGGCTTCCTTCTTAACTAATAATGACAGAAAACTGCCCCTTCCAGCACTGGATGACCACAGCACATCATCCTGAGATAATTCTAGTGTATCTGTTTATGTTGGTTATGTTTGTGGCAAGTATACTCTCCAGCCATATCCATGTATCCCAGTGTCATGTAGTTTGCAGATGTCATCACATCTGGCTGCCATACTTCACTGGGTAATGAAATTCACACAGTAGTTAAGGTGTGATGGGGAACACCTTCATTATCTGCAGCATAAGCTATGCTAAACCTGCAGAATATATGTCCCACCATTATGTTAACTCTTGTCCATGCAGTCTGGCTCTAGTCTTGGGAATAATATTCACATATGTTATGGAACCCATTTTATAACCTAGTATCTGTAGTTTAAAGTTCCATGTACCACAGCCAGTAATGAACAACTCCAGATTTTCCATGAAGAATTTATTTGCATTAGCTGCATTGAACCTTCCACGGATCAGTATAATACCATGCGCCATCCGTAGTAAGGTTCTGCGTGGATGATTTCAGCACATTCTCCACCACAGTAGTTATGTTATTATCCTCATCCAATAGCATTGCTATGTTAGATATTCCCTGAATGCCATCATAAACAAGGTCCCGCAAGGAATCAATGACTATACATGTGATAGAGCAGTTGTTATTCTTCCTGTTACTGACAATGTCTTTCTCACTATAACGTGCAGTAACTTACTATACCATCATGTAGTATTACATTGCCTTGAATTTTTCTGATATTCTGACCAAGTACAACATTAATATCCTCTAGTTAAATGCCTGTTTCACTACTCATGTACTATTAGGTTGCATGAAGTGTACTTGTATATCCATAAAAGCTAACACTCTGAGAAAAATACACTACACGTGACAGATAAATCCCTGTGTCATCGAATATCAGAAACAACCTTGATACACATTTAATACATCAATAACAGATTCAAACATTCATATGACATGACTTAACCAGCCACTGACTGCTGTTATGCCTGTCTGCATGTAACAGTCCATGTACATCTGCTGCACTTGATTTCAAATGTTGTTCACATTAATTCTACCACCTATGCATTGTCCAGTGTTTTTTGTAAGGAACTCACTGTATAATATGACACACATTGATGTATTTTGCATACTAATTATGAAAGTGCTATCTCATTAAGAAAGAAAGAAGTTGGAGGTGTGAGTCATGCCCAAGACAGGGTCAACAGTTTGGAATAAAAGGCTGAGGAGGCACCACCTTTCTGTCTGTCATTTGGTCACTGCTTCCATATGCTATCCTAAACTGCAACTTATACAAAGACTTTCCTGACAGATGTGTTACTGTGTCAGAAATAAAACTTTATTTTGGAATTGCTGGTTTTGGAATACTGATGCGTAATTTGTCGGCTCCTCGCTTGCTGTACTGTAGCTGCCATCTAGTTGCAACTCTGTGGTAGGTCATTTGTAAATCTAAGTAAAATTTATAAAAGCAAGCCATCCAATGTTGAACTTTACTATTTGTTGCTGTTTTTTTCCTGATGAAAAATATGAAATGTAGTTTGCGTACCCAGCATAGTCATTGTGAATTGTGTACTTACACAGATTCACTTAATATGCAACCTAATGGAATGAGAGCATGATTGTTCTCTTACGTCTTCAGGCTTTGACTAAGGATGATTGGTCTAGAATAAACAATGTCTCTAAAGTTATAGGGGATCAACTCAGAAAGCTGGAATCCTGAATTCATTGTTCTGAGCTGTATCATACTGTGAATAGCCTTGGGGACAAATCAGAACAAGTCTATCATGTTTTATATTGTTTCATATCAAAGGGGAGGAATCCATTAGGGTATTTAGCATATCTTCTTTAAAAAAAAAACAAATGTGTCTTGAAAGGTAAATTCTAAGCATACTGAGAGTGAGCTATTAAAGAAATCTGCCTTATGTGAGAGATTTATTTTCACAAGAAGCCAGATGGTCTAACAGACTACTAACACATCTTACCGAAATGAAACACAGAGCACAGAACTGTGAACATGATGAATTCCCCAAATCACTGATGACAAACAGAGTAGTCCATGATATCAGAAGTCATCTTTAATGAGTGAACTCAAGTTCATTTACCACTGAAAAATGCCATAACTGTATATCATATAAGTAAAATGTTGAATGTGCAACCTAAAAGCAAAACAAAGGAGGCGGAGTTGTGCCAAACTGAGACTATGTCTGAAAATAATGTTCAAATTAAACATAGAAACTACTGAAACAAAATTAAAAACAAACATTCAGGCAACTAAATGGTACCTGGTAGCAAATAAACAAGCAGAAACGACACCATTTGTAGTTGTTTTAAACAAGCGTGAAAGAGCACATTATAGTGCTGAAATTCAAATCTACAGATTGCGTGGGGATACGGATTATTTTCTCAGAAGGTATCTGAAATGGGAAAAACAGCAACTGCAAATAATTAATGTTGCAGAAGCAAATTAGTAGTCAAAGCCTGGAATGCATCTGAGTACAGCTGAAGTCAATGAATGCAGTTCCAGGTAAATATAAAAGGTAATATGTTCAGAAATGGACAGAATGATTGTGGGAATGGTATTAAGTCTCTGACTGAGGACTAAAATTATATTTAAGTTGAAAAGCTATGGATAAATGGCAAAGCACTCATGTTTAACAAGACAATGGTACAGAAAAAGAACGCTAGTGTCTTAGTGGATATACAAAACACTGTGTTTAACTGCAAGCCTAGTAAACCTGTATATTATGTTCTCTCTCTCCCTCTCTCTTTCTGGGCACAAGCTAAAATCACTGGGAAGCATCTACTTCAGTTTTGTGTACAAGATAAGGTATACAGGCTATTTATTTTTTAAGAATTTTGCTTTGAAGGCACAACTGAAGAAACCAAATGTATTCAGCAGAGGTGCTTCTATGACTTTGTGTATTATAAAGATAATTCATAAAAAAATGATCCTCTGTCTGTAAAATATGAAGGACTTTTCACAAGCCTGAATGAAAAGATAGAAATAGTGCTCAAAATGTGCAGGTGCGGTATACAGCAGTATTGGAAATATGTACAATCTGGATGTGCTGCAGTCCTCTGAGAAAGCATGAGAGGGAAGGCAGAACATTTGAAGAAGCAGGCCTGCCAAAAGGCAAACTCAGTTCAAGGACAGTACAAAACTATAAGCAGAGGGGACAACTCAAAGAAAGCAGTGTGTGCGCATAATTCCACTGCCAAACAACCCACTGAAATTAAAGAATGCAGCAAAACAGGTCTCGTAAGTAGTACTTTAATACAAGTTGTTGTTATTGTGTCTTTCGGCTTTTCCCGGTTAGGGGTCGCCACAGCGGAACTCCGGTCCACTAATGATTGGCAGTAGATTTTTACGTGCCAGGTTACCGGCCCTGATGTGCAACCTTCCTCAATGAAGGTACACCCATTCACGCATGTCTCCACACAGAAGACGCTCTAGCTGAGAATCGAACAGGACAACATCTTACTGTGAGACGACAACACTACCGCAGCACCACCACTGCAGTAGTACTTTATTACAAGTAGAGAAGCATACATTACTGAATACTGGGGTCAATGGCAAATAATGGAAGCAATATTCTTAAAAGCTATGCTGATTTTCTAGAAGGCTTGGAGTTCTTGCAGTCAGAATATCATAAAAGCTGATACCGCAAGCAGTTCATGTGATTCATTGTACTTGCAGCGTACCTACTTGCTTAAACCTAAACATTAGCAAGAACTGAAGTATATGGAGTCACTAGAAGTAACAGGCAGACATAACCCACAGAATGGATCAGTAGTATGGTGACTGCTATTAAATCATATTGTTAGAATTTGTACTGATCCTCAAAACCTCAATAACAGGATCATAAGGCAACATTATACTCTACGGACCACAATAAAAGTGGTTGCTATTATTCATAATGCCAGATTTTTATTCACTGGTCGATGCTAACCATATGCATCAATTCCAAACACTGTACACTCAGTAAGCCTCTAGGTAGATAAACATTTTTAATGCTAACTTTTTGGAATATACAGTAACAAACATGAAGAAGGCTTTAACATGATGATGTTCTGGTCTGGGCTCCTTCAAAGCAGGAATATGACAAAAGTATTGACCAAGTTATTAGACAGACTGGAGTTGCAAGAAGTGAAGCTTATCAAACTGATGTCATATCTTCATGCAACATTGAGTCAGTTGCTGACAGAAATGGTCTACAATCATAAATTCACAATGTTCATGTAACTAAGAACATCAGAGGCCTACTGATGAAGGATTTAACTCACTCAATATATAATACCATTTTTGCATACTTCCAGTTCACACCCACAGCTCCTTATGGCATCCTAAATTTTTTTGAACCTTGCTTGTTAAAGTGACTTATCAGTTAATAATAGACAATATTAGAAAGTGCAAAGAGTTATTAACAAAATGATACTAACTGTTAGCCCAGGATATTCAGAGAAATTAATCAATTCATTCCTCACTTATTTGTATTTTCATATTTATGATTATATTTTCAAAGCTGAAAGCCTTATATGTTATTGAGGCGTATAGTGTAAAATGCCTAGGTGGAAGAGAAGAAAAGTCATTGTCACTGACCATTTATATCACAATTATACCAGAGATACTGTTAGCTGTTTGTTAGTAATTATTAAAATAAACAATATTATCACATGTACTTGTGGCAAGACATCAGGTGAAACTTTTGATTGTCTTGAAAAAAATTATTCTTTCATATTTGCACTGCAAGTTGCAAATCTTTACAGATATTCAGTGTTATTTATATACTGCTATTTACAAAAATTCACAGGCCGACAATCACGTTCCAAAGTACACACTTTAATAAAAACAGTAAGACGACACAAAAATAAACAAAGATAAGCACTTTTAAGTAAAAACTCTTCCTCAGCTCTACTAAAAACATAACCCTAAAATTATTTAAATACACAGAAGGCCAATCGAAATAAAGATACAAATTAGGTGCAGTTGATGGAAAAAATGTATTGGCTAAACTAAATAGCATAGGCCAATAAAAATCGCCTCCTTTTCTTAAAACTTGATTTACATATTAAACCGCTATTGGTTAAATGAAGATAGACAAGTCCAATCACTGCCTAAGGTAAACATCACATCAGGTTATTCAGCACTGGTTATTTATAGAACCATAATCCAATAATGACAGTGCGGGCTTAGAAGTCATCCTCATAAATTGGTAGTTTATTAGTTCAAACATTCACTTAACAAACTAAAACAACAAATACAATCCCATACCCTAGTTAGCAAAGTACTTCATGAGTCTAAATGAAACAATCTAACCCAGTTAATTCTGCAGAAGTACTGAAACGAAAGATGCCAATTGGAATATGTTTTAATTACTTAGTGCACAGTTGGCCTGATGTTTGAGTTTATAATGTGAAGTAAAACAAACCAAATACAATTTCTAAAATGTGGAATTATAACAACTATCACTGGTCATTCAGGAAACAAAACATCCAATGCATACTATTCATATCAGAGCCTGAGGAAGATAAAGGACTTATCAAAGCTCAAGCTCAACTACTGCAATATAGTCTACTGATAAACATAAAATATTGACAAAAAACATCATTAAAAGCATGCTACAATGGCAATACACCCCAAATCAATATAGAAATACAATAAATGCTACATATATATATATATATATATATATATATATATATATATATATATATATATATATATATATATATATATATATATATATGGGTTCTGGACGTTTACGCGAATGAGCAAATGACCGAAACCCAAACAGCTGGGTATACTTACGCGAAAGTGCTTTTCACCGAAGAAGCACTTTCGCGTAAGTATGCCTGTTGCCAAGGCTGTACTATGGTGCAGGTACGGGAAATTTCCCTTTTCCCCACTGTAGTGTGGTCTCGGAGGGAGAATATTAAAGTAGGGGGGTGTGGGGGGTGCAGGGGTGCGAAGCCGCCTGCTAAAATGTTAATGTAGTGGGTTTTTTTTAACACACTTTAACGAAAGCTCTTTTTCGATAAAAGCGCTTTCGTTAAAGGATTCGGACATTTGTTCATTTGAGCAAATGTCCTAGATCTATAAATTATATATATATATATATATATATATATATATATATATATATATATATATTGTAAGTGATCCTTCAAATTCTATTAATTTTGTGTCACTTTGTTTTTGTGCAATATTGTCTCAAGTGAACAACACATAATTCTCTCCCTACCAAAAAATAAACAACATATTAACTATATGCATATATTTTCTCAAGGCAATAGAGCTAAACCTCTTTATGAGCAGAAGTGCAAGTTTCTTCTACCATTTTCTTATTACACTTAAACACAGATTCACTCATCTGGCCTACAAACACATGCTGTAAAACAGTAATCTGCGGCTAACAATTAAATATCTGACTTCTGAAGCTGTTCTGTTTTGTACTACATGGAAGCCATACATTGCTATATTTTTTCATTTAATATATTTGTCACTTTAAACTTTTATTCATTTCTCCCACTGACATACATTTTCCTTTAACTTCATTGATATCTCAAATGTTGTAGTTATTTTCAGAGTCAAAACTTTTACTTATTGAGGAAAAGGAGCTACACCCCTTATAATACCTTTTCAAATAGTTTGGTCTGCAGAGCAAAATTCTCCTAGCCTGTAGCTAGAAAAAAAAAACATTACCCAAACAACATGAAATATCAAATGATTTTAAAATATCTTTTCAGTGTGCAACATACATTTTAGTTATATCAAACATGTCTCTCTCTCTCTCTCTCTCTCTCTCTCTCTCTCTATATATATATATATATATATATATATATATATTTATATGGGTCTATGTCAGAAGATAGAGTTTACAGAAACGTGAAATTCATATGTCGAGACCATATGATAGAGTTTCTGGAAACTGAAACTTCAAAAAAAAACACAAAAATCTGCCTTTTCTTACATTTTTACAGAGGGGCAAGCCCCCCTGCACTCCCTGCAAATTACATATACCAATTCAGAGATCGCACTACAGTGGGATAAAGGGTAAATTTTGCGATCCTCACTGTAACATGATCTCCATTCAAACGCTTTGTACTTTCAAAAATACGATCATATGGACTCGACCAGGTGACTTTCAAGTTTGTGAAAACTCGATCATCTGATAGGAACCCATGTATGCATTAAACTACTGTTTTCACTTAATGTTTCCAGTGTATTTTTTTAGAATCTTTCTGTAACCCATTTCTTTCTCTTGGCTATAAATATCTTACTTCTAAATTTTCAGCATTTGCTTGCACACCTAAACAGTGCTACTTACCTTCTTTCAGTCAGCATACAGGTCTCTAAAATTCTATTCATTCCTGTACCTGGTGCACACATTGCCTGAGTTAACTTTATACATTATTGTCCACGTGTTTACAAATTATATCAATTAATTGATACATCATCTATTTCTTTTTCCCCTTCCTTCCCTCACTATCATAAAAGCTTTACTGGAAGCAAAATAACAGTTTTCAAATCAAAAACAAATGACACTTTCACCAGACAGCATGCAATACACCCCCCTCAAGTTATAGATGAACTTCCATTTCTAAGAAAATTTGAAATGTGTTTGATTAATAAAAAAAAGTAAAATATAAACTAACAGTTTTCTCTCTGGCACTTATTGTATTTAAAGGTTTCAAAGTATTAGTCAGAATGCAACTAGCATTTGAGCATACTTGTCCATATGAAGTTATATCCAGTTATAAGGATTGTCTTTATTTAACACTCACATTTTTGTTTTATTTATTTTTATGGAATCTCTCACTGTTTCATCTTCTTTATTTTATCCATTTTATTTTGGAAAACAGAAAAGGGCTTTATATGAAACCTCTCTCCACTAAGATGTCCTTAGTTTGTTTTCGACATTTTTTGGATGGTACCCTGCTCCTTCATTCCCTTTCCTGTTTCCAGTTCTTCTTTCATTTTTATTAGTTCATCTTGAGTCTGTCACAAATCTTTGTAGGCTTTTAATCCAAGGGTTAAGAGACTCGGCATAATGCAGAATACAATAGCTTGAATTTTCATTTCTCTGCTGAGTATTATGGAAGGAAGAAAATCATAAGCAGAAACTCTTGTGTCTCTATCCTTTAAGGTTGTCCCTTTCTTTCACAAAACAGAAATGATTTTCTCTTTCAGCCTGTATGATTGCATTTTAATCAATTTAAGTCATGGCCACTTTCTCAGTCAGTTTGAGAATATTTATCATGTGATCCTTAGAGTTTAGTATTAGCAACAGAATGTCTGGTCCATTCGGTGAAGTATTTTTCTCAAAGTATGTCCAGTCCTTCTACTTTATTTGTTCTAGTACTGCTGTAAAAGTTGAGTTGGTTCTGCCTGATCTTGCCTCAAGTTTAGCTAGTTTATGTGCTATCTGTAGTTGCTTTTCCATATTTTTTCTTTCATCTCATTTTCAGCAACTTGCATATCAGTCATTTCCTCTAAATTCCTGTTTAAAACATCTATTTCTTGTAGCTTTTTGTTATTCATTTCTATGTATTCCAGCAAGCAGCAATGTATCTTGAAAATCACAGAGTACATTTGATCAATCTTTCCCTCTAGGGTGACTGAGGAATTTTTTCCTCCAGCTGCCATTACTATCTCCTTTTCCAACTTCATTTCTGTACTGCTTTCTGTCCCCTTCTATGTTTTCATAGTGGTTTTCCATTTTACTTCACTGTTCCCTTGGGTGTATATTATAAGATCGAAACGTCAGGTACTTGAATACCTAAAGCTCAATCTCTAAATGTTGAAACCTAAAAACTACAAACAGCCATTTCCACACAGGGAAACCCAAATAAAGTGGGGGGGGGGCTTTGCCCCCCATACCACCCCTAACTAAATATACAAACTCCAAGATTGCTCTACATTGCAGAGACGGGCAAACTCCACATAACAGCTTTTGCAGAAGTGGCCATTCGTGGTTTTCAACTTTTGACATTTACAGATTAAGCTTTAGGTATTCGAGTACTTAAAGTTTCGATCTTGTAATATAGACCCGTTCCCTTCTTGGGTAATTTTCTGGATAACAATTACTGATTCTAGTTTACAAATTATAACAGTTTGCAGTTTTTTTTCTATTTTAATGGTTCTCAGCCCAGAGTTCAGTTTACTGCCACCATCTTGCAATTCCCCCTCTCTATGCCATTTATTAAATGAAACAGCTCCTGAAAACTAATACTTAATGAAGGTCTGAGAACACAAGATTTCATTTAAATATAAATCTTCTTTTTCTATCTTATAGAAGGAACAAATATCTTCAACCCACAGGAACATGTGATATAAAGGAGTTGCACTGGAGTCATTCACTGCCACAAGCAAAACTATTGAGATTAGTTAACATTTTATCCATAACAGCTAGCCACCCAGTAGTGTGAACATCGACTCTAGGAGATAGTCTCTGTTGCTTTGACCCCAAAAATAAAAGGTGAAAAAGGAGGTTGATGCCAATGCCAATACCTATTCTGTTTAAAGCAGAAACTATGTTACACACTTTAGATCCACTAAGACAGAACAGAGTGACATTTTCTCTACTGAGTGGATAAGGGCCTGATTGTTTTCATGACCATGAAATCACCAAAGACAAGAACACCACAAGGACAATGATCAGGATTCTTGATCTTAGCAGATACAGTCTCCATGAACATTGTAAAATTACCTCCAAATGCCCTTCTTTTCAATCTGTGGTCTCTAGCTGACATTACAAGGCTCTGATTACTACTACTGCCATGCATTTGTGTTCTTCTCAGGTTTCCACCTGTATTTTAACACAATATCATATAAACCTGTGATGGGCAGTCCCAGAAATACTGGAAAGAATTGGAAAGACAATGTCAGTGTAATATATAGCAGGAATACTGAGCACTATTATCAGTATCGTTTTGGTCAACATCAGAACAAGGTGTTTTTGTACTAACAATTGTGTATGTTTGAATGCATACATTAGTTTGAACTGCTTTATTGCACATTTGAATGCTTTATTTACAAATAGGACAAAAAAAAAGAACAGTTAACACCTCATGATGACAAAAAATACAAAACAAAAAACATTTTTACTCTTGAGTTTCCAAATTTCTAACAAGTGAATATGTAATCTTATCACATTATCTGAAATAAGATGTACTAATTAAGTGATTGAGGCAGTTGATTAAAATGGTAGTGGAAAAGTATGCAATGGTGCTTATTCATGTGAGTGGCTAAATGGATGAAATTTACAAGGTAAAATAATTACTTATTGGCAATTATCCCTAAACTATCATGTATCAATATTTGGAAACTGCTTACCATGGGAAAAATATCCTCGCTCAAGGGAAGTTAATAGCCCTCTTTACTCCTCCTTGTCACACCCATAAAAAAGTACAGGATCCCTGTGGCATGTATTTGTCTGAATATATGACATCTTGAAAGCTCACACCGTATTCTAACAAATACAATCAAGTACATGCCTTCCATTGTTACACAGACAACAGTCATGCATTTTCTCTCTTCCCTCTTCCTTACAAACTTTTATGGGAGATCTTTGTTTAGCCTATAAAGCCTCTAAGGATCCAGTCCTAAGCAACTGCCTACACATTTGCAAAACAAACACCTTAAACACATGGCTAAAGGCATTAAACTTCAAGTGCAGCATACACAGAACATGATGGTGAGACAGATATTCTAAATCAAAGAATCCCACTTCTATGGAAAAGACTACTCTTAAATCTAAAGCAAAGTTGCTCCCTCAACATCTTCAAATGCAACTTGGGCAAATTAATAAGTAGCAGTAATTTCTATTCCTGGTCTGATCTTGCAAACCTTCATTGAGAATGGAAGAAATTAGGAAGTAGCTACTTCAAGTCATAGAGCTGTGACAAATTGGGACTGTGAGACAAGGCTATAAATGACCTACATGATCAACAGTTTAGTATGAGCCTATAAAAAAACAAAGTTGATATTTAAAGAAACACTAAAGGTACTAGATGTGAAAAATGATCCACAGAGAATGGTCATTATTAAAGGAAAACAAGTAAATTTTATAGGAGATTTAAGTAACGAGTCTACTATTAAAATGTTCATATAAGACAGAGGAGAGAAAATGGAAGTTAAATTTGATCTGCCCCTAAATCACATGATGGAATAGAAGTTCATTGTCTACAAAAAATAGACTTTCCTGTGAAAAAGGTTAAGGAAAACACAAAATTAACATGAAGGCCCCAAAAAGAAAAAAAGAAGAAATTATCAAAAGAAAAAAATATATATAAAAACTGTTTTACACAAAGCAAGAAAGACATAGATGTGTTTAATATTTCATGTATACTTGCCTATCTCCACAGTATTAGTGGGAGTTCTATGTTTTTATGGATGAATACAATGGTCAGCTCTCTTTGGTATGAAAGTGATGAAAAGTATATCAGACATATTTAATTGTTTATAGGAGACTTGGCTCATGTTTCATTATAGGTTCATAGGTTCACAGGATGATACTAGGCTATTGGCCTGGAGGCCCTTATAAGCCTAGCCAATAATTTTACCCATGTTCCCACAAAGTCAGCACCTATTTTCCCTGTCCAGCAGAGACATAGGTGGGATCCCAGGGGTATATTTTCTGTTTCCCATCCAGTCATCCATGTTCCTCTTAAAGAGGGCTAGTGAGGTACTTTGCTTGACATGGAGAGAGAGTCTATTCCACAGATGGCATTGTCATTGGGATACAAATCTATCCTGCCAATATGTTCTATTTATGTCACAGACCAGGTTGAGACCTTGCATGTGGGTTGTGTGAATGGAGTTTGACTTACATATATGCAGTAACTCCATCAAGACTGAGTCTGAGACAGCCTTGTATGCCAGACACAGGTCACCTCTGAGCAGCCTGTATGAGACTGAGTAGGCGGACAGGGCTTTTAGCCTATCCGTATAGGGTGTTTGAGACCCTGGATTTTCCTGGTCAGGAACCTCTGTGGTCTCTCCAGCTGCTGCATGTGCTTGACAAGGTACATGCTGAAGGGGCATTGTACTCATTAATGGGTCTGATAATGGAGTAGTACAGGGATGTTATGACCTCCTTGTTCCTGGATGAAATGCTCTTATTTATGAGACGGTCCATGTAGAAAGCCTTCCCTACAACTGAGGCAACATGGTGGTCAAACGTCAAGTTGCTATCAAGCTGGGTGCCCATGTCCCATACAACTGATCACATATGCTTAGTACATTGTTATAGTGGGGACACCATTTTCCCCAAAGGGGATAATGACACATTTCTTATCCCCTTTGGGGAAAATGGTCAACTCTCATCAATAAATGAACGTGATATTCAGACTGATACTGGAACACACATTTATTTATTTATTCATTCATTCATTTATTTTTTGCTTCTGTAATCTTCATGTACTCTTTTTACATCAATAATTATCACCATCTCTATATAAAAATAAACATTTACTATAAAATTATAGTTGCAATATTAAAATGTTGTTGTAAAACAAATTTAAATAAAGTCACAATTTAAATAAAGAAGAGATTGCAAGCCATACAGAACTTAATAACACTGTTCTAAAAGGGCAGATAAAGATGGTATAAGTAATGCAAAAACATTTTAGAACAGCTGCATAATAGCTAATATTATATATGTGTATGAAAAACTTTAGAAAAAAGCTAAAAATAATTAACAGAGATTATTGACAGTGGAATTATGAGGAATGACCATGGAAGAGCAGGTTGTAATATTAAATAGAGATCATTTGAAGTTGCCATATTTCTTATACAATCATTATCTGCCACATGGTCTACATTAGTATGAGTGAGTTTTACATTCCATAGGGTTCTATTATCACCAGTCAAAAAAAAAACTAGAATCTATATTGCAATACAGCAAATTATATAATAAGCAGCAAGAAATAAAATGGTGAAATCATTTTAAGGAGCACAGCTGATGTGAGTAATACATTCTTTAACACAGATCTATGAAGGCATTAAGGTACTTTCAAAATATAATAAATCTATTAATCACGGTGACTTCTGTTTGTACGTAGTTTATTTTAGTGTTTTTCAAACTATGACTGCAAACAAATCAAAGGCATTACAATGGAAGTGTGTAGTCTATCATATGTAAATCTGTACAAAGGGAAATCTAAAGATGTAATAATTTACAGTGGCACATACAAAACATGTTTAAAATATCATTTTGTTTTGTCAGTGACCAGTTCAGCATGCATGACACAATTATTTTTATTACGGAAATCAATGAAAGGGAATGGAAGAATTCATGTTGCCACAGAGTCTGACAAGGAGACAATTATTTTTTTTTTGGATTTTGATCTGGTGTTACGGGATCTGACAAAATATAGTCATGAATATTCACATAAAACATACTTTGAAAAATCTAACTGTAGATGAACAGTGTCCATCAGTAGACAGTTAGCAGTGCAATTTGTTATTGTGAATTTCTGTGAGTAAAACACAAGTTTTCCAGGAAGATGGAATTTGACTGACAAAGTGAAATATACATTCTTAAATCGCAAAGATGAAATCATGGCTTTCTTATAGGCCAAATTACACATATATATTAGGCGTTGTTTAGGTCAACTCTAGAATTAGTCAACTACTATTTTGTTGACACATGTCCTCTCTGTGGTATTATACAGTCTCAAAGTTGGAATGTATAAGTAGCCTGGGATGGTATGTGGGGTGGTTTTTTATATGCTCCAGAGTTATGTCCTGGAGCATGCACAGTTAACGTCTTTTTTTTTTTTTTTTTTTTTTTAAACATTTTATGTCAAGTATTTATCATTTTTATCAAAGTTAGGGATGCATTAATTGCATTTCATTTGGAGAGGGAAAATAGAAAATAAGAGCAGCAATAGGAAAACTATGACATTCATTCTTACATATACCACCCAATGAAGAAACTTTAAAATAACTTTGTTGAAACCAGCCTACTGTATTTAACATACTATTCTGACATTAAAAAATATACCCATACATATCTAAGGGTAACTTTTTCTAAGGGTAGCGCAATAGGCAACATGATATTCCTGTCCAGTCTTCCTGAAACTAAAAGTAAATACAGTTGTTCAGGGGATGGAACAAACTACTGCGTCTACAGTTGTAGACAGTGTAAATCATTTAAGTACCTATACAAAAATAAACAAATGAAAATCAGCAGTAGAATCATTTATAAACAGAGACAATTATACAGTATTATGTATTCCATTTGTTTATTCCTTTTGCTCTCCTATTGCATACTTTCCAGCACCATTTCTGAATTTATGCCTCATATTTTTTGTTTTTCTCCTCATAAAATCTGTGGTTTTCAGGACTTTTGTGGCAAATCAGTGAAACATTGAATTCGCTAATGACAGGTATTTGAATTTCAGACTTCATATTCTTCAGAAAATAAATGGTAACACAAAACATTTTATTCTACCAATTTTCTAAGTTTATAAGATCAGTATTTCAGATTTGTCCCTATTTGGGGGCTGTATTCCCCCATTATGGGCTTTGTCCAGGTTTTTTGTGCTAAGAGGTTGAGAGCTATGGTGAGAAGTGAGAACTGAATTCACTAAATGATAGCCATTTAAGTTTCAGTCTTCCTCTCTTTCAGGAAACTGCTGATTTTGGATAGTGGTATGTTGCTCTGACTGTAGTGCACAGGGTCCTGGGTTCAAGACTTGGCAGTGAAATGCATGGTGGCATCATAACATTTTATTCTAGCAACTTTCCAAAATTATACAAGCAATGTTTAAAATGTGTCCCTGTTTTTTGGCCTTTAGTCCCCCCCCAAAAAAAAGGGTCTATATCACTTTATCAAACTTTTAAAAATTCGAACACCAAATGGTTGACACCATATGTTCGAATTTTAAAAGTATGAAAATTTAATAAATAAAACACACAAAAAAATTATCTGAAGGTTGTAAGCAGGGGGCAAGCCCACCTGCATGCCCCACACCCTCTGCTACTTAAATATACCAATTCCGAGATCACACTACATTGCAGGAATGGGGAAAGCTTCACTTACGGAGATCCCTGTTGAAACGTTCAAGGTTTTACAAGTTTGAACATATGGTTTTGACCATATGATGTTCAAACTTGTAAAAGTTCGACAACATGAATGGGACACAAAAAAACTGAAACTGAAAATAAGTGCGAGAAGCTGTGCAAGATGCCTATGGCTTACACTACTGTCATTCTGTTTTATATATATATATATATATATATATATATATATATATATATATATATGTATATATATAGTGTGTGTGTGTGTGTGTGTGTGTGTGTGTGTGTGTGTGTGTGTGTGTGTGTGTGTGTGTATGTGTAAGTAGAATTTTTGTGATGGAAATGTTCTGAATTGGGCAGTTTTGTCATTATTGGTTCATGAATTTTGTTTCATTGCCTACAGGAAAATGTTCAAACAAATTTAAAATGCACTCTAAGTGTGCTGTATTATACAAGGAATATAATTTAATAAAGTCAGGAAGGTGCATCAAAGAACACATGTATGTTTCTTGTTTTGTGTGCAAGGGGCCTATGATTTGAAAACAGCCCAAAGGTAATCTATAAACACCACTGGCCAGATGCATTTTTTTGGATGTGGTGAGGGTTTCAATGCTGTTTCAATGAATGTGAGTTTCAAAGGCAGAAAAGTTTTAATGCTAAGTCTATTTTCATTGTGAGACAGTATTGCTTTTTTATCAGATGTCTATTAGTATTTGTGCATTATGCTATAAAATGTAAAAATAAAATCCAAATAATCATTGTAGAAGTAAAGCAGTATGCATACATTATTGTTTATGGTAAATGGGATGCAATAGCCAAGTAATAGGACATTAGAATGGCCGCAGGGGGACTGGTGTCATATTTTGGTTGTCTGTTCTTCAGCTTGTGTTTGAACATTGGTTTCCAACAATTCCATTGGAGTTGGCAGGGTTACATAATTATGCATGCAAATTTTATGTTAATCAGCATACAGATTTGTACCTATTTTTCATGGGCCTTGTCCAGATTTTTGATGTTTCCAGGTTGAGAGGTATGCATCTGCTGCTTTCTGCTGCCATTAATCTTATCACCAATGCCATTTCTACTCTCCCCCCAAGGTTGGAAAGGACAGATAAATGTGGAGTGGAGCTTCCATCAGTATTATATACACTGTTGTACACACAATGGATTTGTTTAATGGCCTCATTAGAGCCCCTGAAATAATGTGCATTTCTATAGGCAATGTTAGTTCCAGTCCTACCCTCTAATGCCAAATGTTTACAATACTCTGTCTTGCAATCACAGCACACATCCCATCAATAGGAAGTACCTAATTGCAGACAAAAATCTCTCCCCTCCCTCCCAGATTGACCAAGGTGGCAAAATACAGTTCCTCCCCCCTTTCTGTCTTTCTGAGCAAACAAGCTGCTAATCCATCTCATGTCATCTAGGTCACAGTCAAGTCTCCATCCCTCTATGCACCAGAGCTGGACTTTCATAGAATCTTTTTTGAGATTGTGGAATGGAATGTATAGATCAGACAAGAAGAAAAATTTAACTCTACACAGACTATGAATGCAACTGAAAGGGGAGAGACAAAATACGTAGTAAAATAACATTATTCTGTTAATGTCCAAGGGTGATTATTTGTTGCAAGTTAATTTGTGTTTAAAAAATAGTGGGAAGTGAGCCGAAGTCTGACTTGTTATAGCTGTAAATGTTGTATTTTAACTAGAACAACCTGATCTCATGCAGTGTTAAGTGAAAGAAAATAGGTACGTCTTTCTATAATGTTTGTTAATTAGTGAAAACAAAAATCTGTATAGCTACACTTTGTCTTGCAATTCTTTGCTGAGTATTGAAACTTCAAAGTAGAAGTATCATCAGTTTCCTGATGTGTACGTTTTAAAACATCAGCACTGGCTAGGTCTTGTTGTACATTCGTGTTTGCAGTTTGTTGTACTCAGGGAACAGGGAGAAAGTGAGTTGTACCTTCTTTCTATTCTTTCACTTTTCTCTGAGCTTACACAATCTCATTGTTGGTACGCATAAAGTTTGGGGGTTTGGGAGGATTTGTAGTTATGACCTTAAGAGTGTCACTTTTTCTAGCATGTGATCTCCCACAGTTTTAGACCTTTTACTTTTGAATAATCACATGCCCATTAACATATGATTATCATATTTGAATCTATAGAATTCAAATCTCATTATATAAGATGCATGCTAAGAGCTTATTTAAGTTTTGTGATTCTAAAGGCATGAGCAGTTTTAAGGCTTGCATGTCTAATGACCATGTACACCTTGCCAATACCCAGTTACCTCTTTTTCAAGGAGGGAGAGGCCAGTAAGTCCCAGTGTAAATTTGAGAGTACTGATCAGGTTGCCCAGGTGTAGTCTGATAGAAGATAACTGAATCGCAATGCTTAAACTGCAGAGCAGGGTTATTTGAGAGAATGGTGGAGGCACTGGGTAATGAATCCGTCTCTGTGTTCCATTCCATTTATTTGCTCATTAATCTTCAGGTTCTAGGTTAGCAGTACTGTTTGACTTACTGTAATACAGAAGGTCAAGGACCACTGGATCTCTAATGTTGTAGCAAGCAAGGTACAGATCCCCCATTAAGGGTGTATAAGAAACAGAGTACAGGGACAGAGCTTCTAGCCTCGGTTAGTGTTTATGGTTCATAACAAAATAGATCTCTTTGATTAGGAACCTCTGGGGCCTTTTGGGTTTGTTGATATGTTGAGAGAAGTACAACCCAAAGGGAGAATTGTAATCTATGTTAGGTCTGATCATGGCAAGAGAAACTCATTTATTCAGAGCTTCCCTATGCCTGGCTTGGACATCTGTGACTACAAGACTTGGATTGCTTCTAAAAAAAATCTGTATTTTTTAGCACTTGCTCTAACTATCTCGGTGCTATCTAACACTTCTATGCTGAATTTATTGATTTGGTTGAATTTATTAGTGTTTTTCAGCCTGCACTTCTTAAAGAAACATCAACTGATTGTCACAGTACTGATCTCATGATGTTTTAACAGTATTCTGATATTTCCTAAGCTCCTCTGACACTGCAAAAGCTCTTCTGAGTTTGCCAAAGTTTTTCTGAGTTTGCCAAAATATTTCTACATTTTGTAATGTTTTTGTGTGTGCAGAAGTTCTCCTACATTTTGTACTTTCTTCTGTATTGGTGAACATTTCTCAGTTTTTGTGAACTTATTTCCAAGGATACATGATATGTCAGGAGTTCTGACTTTTTTTGTAAAGCATTTGTTACTGCATTGCTCAAAACCATTTTCTTTTACATTAAGAGGGTTTTTCTGCACTCTGGTGGGAGCAGAGGGCGGATTCAACCCATCTGAGTTGGGAAATGCTGGTGGAAGGCTTATTGTGTGTTTATCTGATTGGCCTAAGGTCTTAACTGTGTTAAAGTCTTTCATCCTATCCTGCTGGTATAAAAGGCTTGTGCATCTTGCAAATGTGGTTACCCTTGCATTGTATATAAGCAAATCTTCCAGTTTAAAATCATCTATAGGAAATGATCTCCATAGTCTCCCACTGTTCATAGCTGCTTGAAGAGCTGCCCCTTTGCTCAGAGGGCAGCACCACTGCAGGTCATCTAATAGCATATTACTAAACACGCTCACCTACACCATCTACTAAAGATCTGATGTAATGGAAAGGCACTTTCTTGTCATCTCTTTTTCTGGCCTGATGGATATGGGCAACCTGAGACAATGTAGTAACCTCTGCCTCAAGTTCTCCGACAACCATTTTATTAACAAACAAACACAGTGTATGGGAGATGTAGATACATAGCATCATTAGAGGCAAAGCTGTCATGTACACACACAAAAACTTCAAACCAGGTTGTCAGTGTTATACCCAAAACATGCAATGCTAACACTAAGGAATAAACACATAGACCCACATATGTGGAAGTACTCAATTGTATCTACCCAATCCTCCAAGACCTTCTAAAATCATCTCTCAGTCACCCTGTGCATACTCAAAAAGGACAGCACCTTACACAACACATAACTGAAAATTATAGTAGCCCCACTTTCAAGCCCATAAAGCAACACACCACATGGCCAAGCATTCTAGTTATTGGAGATTCCATTGTAAGACATACTCATGTCCCCCTTACCAGGTTAAACAAGGAGAAGATCACAGTGAGCTGTCTATATGGAGGCATGACCCACCAGATCACGCATGCACTTAGGTGTTTAAACAGAAAACTATCAATATGACACAGTCATAGTCCATGTGGGCATAAATGACCTAAGACATACCTCACTGGACTTGATGGAGCTCTCTGAATATGTGTCCCAGGTAGGTATGAATCTAGCCACAGCACCAGCAAAAAGTGATTGACTTCAACAATTGGCTTAGTTTTAGTGTCACCACAAGGGGATCCAATATATATCAGGCTGGGAAGACATGATCAACACATCATGATGTCCTGCAAGAGATGGTTTGCAATTGTCAATGCTTGGTTTATAGATACTGGAAAAACTTTATCAATCCACATAGTGCCTTTTTTTAGGCCATGCCAAGTTGTTAAACCCTCCAACATAACAAAAATCCCTCACAACCACCTAATGGTACTGCTGCTCAATGCTAGCAGCTTAAATAAAAAACTGCACTCCCCGGAAGCACTCCTCACCCTTGAGAACATAGATATATGTGCAGTCACAAAAACATGGTTCAGAACCATGGAAGGCTCCCTGGCTGTCAAAGGCTACAATGATTTTTATACATTTTAATGGCCCTCGGCTCAGGATAAAACAAAGGGAGGAGGTGGCTCAGTGTTCATCCTGGACAAGTACACTGCTAGACTAGTCCAACAACATGACTCACTTGAGCTGCTTCATGCCCATCTAACCACAGGCATGACTTCCTATCATATCCTTGCTATCTACAGATCTCCTAACATGAATCTGGAAAACCACACCTCCTACCTAAACCTACTGGAATCTCTTAACATTCAGCATAACACCATACTTATTGGTGACTTCAAATACCCCTCCATAAACTGGGAGATTTATATTACCCATAATTCACTTGCTCAAAGGTTTTTGAACTTCATCAATGCAAATGCCCTGGAGTAACTAGCTAGCTCCTCAAATAGGGGTACTAATATCTTAGACATAGTACTCATGAACATGGGGGGGATGCTGCACTCTCCCATGCATTAACTCTGCCCTTGTAAGATCTGACCACAAAATTATCTCCTTTAGTATTAAAACTAACCAAGACTCCCATCAAATGCCAAACCTGATAAGAACTTTGCTAAGGCCAGTTACGTCAAGTTAAGTGACAGCTTACTTCCAAGCCCCTCCAAACTCAGATGACACTAAGGCTTACTCTGAGCTGTACACAAAAGCACTGTACACCCATATTCATAGCTGCATAGGGGAAGCAGTACCTGTCCAAGTCAAACATATGTTAACTGGCAAAAATATACCACCCTGGTGGACCCATAGCATAAATAAATTGTTCAACTAAAGGAAAAAAATCTCTCCAAGAAGGAACAGACAAAACAGTGCAAAAAGACACTTACCAGTCTAAACAAGCAAATTAAAGAGCTGGTCAAACTTGCAAAAGCAAACTATAAGGGAAAGATAACCTCCCAGATGAAGGATAACCATAAGGCTTTTGTTTTTTCAATTATGTTTGTAATGTCAGGGGAAATGCTCAGCAATGTGCCAAGTTAATCATGAATGGCAACACACACCCAGCCTGAAGCTATAACAAACCTACTGGCCAACATGTTTAGTTCAAACTTCTCCTCCATCACCTCCTGCCACACCCAAAGAAATATCTGCAACCATCCTCCTACCAGTCATTATGAAGGAACAGGTCCTTACTGCATTCACTAAATCCCAAAACACAGCCTCCATGGGTCCCAACAGCATTCCAGTATGCTTCTTGAACAGCTTAAAACAAAGTCTATCTGGACAACTACAAACCCTCTTTAACCACAACCTCTGAATGGGCTTTGTCCAGAGGAATGGAGGACTGTAACAGTCATCACTCTGCACAGGATTGGCTTATCAACTGACCCACAGAACTGCAGATCCATAAGCCTGACCAGTCTTATCTGGAAGGCCATAGAGAGAATTATCATGGATCGGATAAATAATGACATAGGCACTCTCCAAACACTGGATAAGGTCCAAATTGGGTTTGTCAAAAGGAGGTCTTGCCTGCTCAATCTGGTGGACTTCTATGAAAATGTCACTGGGGCCATGGATGAGGGTAAAACAGTACACACCATTTAGTTAGACCTGGTGAAAGCTTTTGACACAATCTCCCAGTCAAGGATCATATATAAACTTACTGAGTTCAGCATAAACCCCTACATTGTCAGATGGATAGCTGACTGGCTCACTGACAGGACACATGTTGTCCGGATAGGTGACTGCACTTCCAATAAGAAACCTGTTACTAGCATGTCCTCAGGGATCAATAATGGGACTCCTCCTGTTTGATATATACTTCTCTGAAGTGAAGTCCAGTGTTGGGGGGGCTCTGGCTCTCCAAGTTTGCTGACTGTAAGCTGGGAGCAATCACTGAATCCCCAAATGATGTTGGTATCCTACAAACAGGCCTAGAATGACAACTTGTGTTAAAAGCATGGTCTGAGACTGAATGCTAATAAAATGTATAATCATACTCTTCAGTAAATTAGATTTCCCTGCAAATTATAATATTGATAGCACACACGTAAAAGTAGACCCAGTGGTGAGGGACCTAGGAATACATAAAGACAGTTGCCTAAACTTTAATCACCAGGTAGCTACAGTAGAGAGGAGATCCTTCTGTGTGGCTCAACTTATAAGTAAAGGTATGGCATCTAGATCAAAGGAAGTCCTTGTGCCATTTCACTCATCTCTCATCAGGCCCATAATCAAGTACAATGAACCCTTCTGCATGTACCTAACCAGGCACTTAACAACAATTGGTGTGGCCCCAGTGGTTTCTCACTAAAACAAAATACAAAAGAGTAAGACACGTCTTATATGCAGACCAACTAAACGCCTTATCCCTTTACACCATTATTAAGAAGGGACTTATGCCTGACCTACAAGGTATTCTCTGATGCAACCCTCATGAAAATGTTACATATTTGCAAGAAAAATTATATGAGGGTAATGAATTCCATGGACCTGAACCTTATTTGTGACTAACAGAACTTGCTGGAGAGACAGATTTGTATTCCAGAGGCTACCTCATCTATAGAATAAACTATCCATCTTCGTAAAACAAAACTCATCCCTCAGTCTTCCAAAAGAATTTGGATAAATGGATGGGGAACAGTAAATTCACTGCTGGGGTACTGCCCATGTCCCTTATGGACTCAGGCAGTCTGTAAAATAACTCAAGGCTCCAACACACAAGACCACCTACCCTGATACTACCTCGTCCCATAGGTGCCAAACCAAAATATAAATGGTCATATCTTAGGTATTATTGACTAGGCTTGTAAAGGCTTTTGTTTCATTAGCCTAGTAATCAACTATGTACCTATGCACCTATGAACCTATGGTTAAATATATCTTTGGATCTATATGAAATACCTTTGGCAATTAGTTGTACTTAGCAGAAGGATTTCCTGACTACTATTGCTAAGTGAACATCAGAAGACAGGAAATTATCATCTCAAGTGCCCATCCCTGACTACCTTTTCATTTAGTAAGGGGAGTGTTATCCCATATTATATATTTTAGGTAATTGCCATTTTCCAAAAGAAACAATTTCCCACTTTTTAGCATTTAATTGAAGCCCATTATCTGCACACAAGGTATTAAGAGAGTAATCTCTCTCCATAGGGCACAGGTATCTGAGGGGGTTTTCACAATTCCATCCAATTTGCAGTTGCCTACAGCATTAGCTACAAAGTCCTAGTTATCTATTTTGAGATCAAAGAAGTAGATGCCAAATAGAAGCATAAGAAGATTAAGTACAGACCCTAGGGTGCATTATTGTTTACCTTAGCATTATTTGAAGAGACGCCTTCTACAAAAGCAATGTGGATTCTGTTTTCAGACAACTGGCTATCCATCTTATAGCACAAATATCTATGTTTAGGGCAGATAGTTTGCTTGCAATTCTTTCATGAGCTATGATACTGAATGCTTTGGACAAATCAAGATAAACTATAAGAACAGTATGGCCACTGTCAACATCCTGTCTGAACTTCTTGATGAAACTAAGAAGATTTAACAGGCATGATCTCCCCTCGGTGAAGCCCAATTATTGTGGCTCAAGCCTGAGATTCTTGATTACCATAATTAATAAGATCAGTTATGATATAATCCATAGCTTTACAGGTCAGACTCATAAGGCTAATTCATAGGATTGTAGGAGATACAAGGCAGCTGAGCTGCAAGGCCATTTCCGCCTTGCCAATACTCACTCTTAGGCCTTACCTCTCTTTCCAAGGGGGGTCTGACCAATCATACCGGGGTGAATTTGTGAATGCCTATCCAGTTGTCAAGCTCTTTTTTATACGCAAACAGTGTGTCACACTTCTTAATTTGGAGAAGGACTTTGCTCCATAGATGGGGTATACTTCATGTGAAAAATCTATTCCTCTTTCTAGTCTTTTTTATTGGAGTGGATTTAGCTCCATGTCCTTAGTGTTAGCAGCACTGTTTAATTTACTGAGGTATAAGGGTTCTTTGACTACTGGATCCCTTATAGTCCTATAAGCAAGGCACAAGAGGCCACTAAATAGGTTTAATAAACTGAGTACAGGGACAGAATCCAGTTATCCTCCTATTTAAGGTCTTTTAAGCTCCCTGATTTTTTTAGATACAAACCTCTGGGGTGTCTCCAATTGCTTGATAAGTTTCATATGGTACATTCTAAACAGGGTGTTGCATTAAATGATGTGTCTAATCAGTGCGAAGTACAAGCAAGTGAAGACTTCGTTAGATCTGGAAGATATACCTTTACCAATGAGCTGTACAAGGTAAAGGAATTTCCTAATCACTGTTATTTGTTTATTTATTTATTTTCAGTTTGGTAACTGGGGAAGTCCACTAGGCCATGAAGAGCCCGTTTTCAGTAGAGGCCCAGGGAGAAAAGCTCCAGATAACAGTTACATAGAAGTAGAATATACGATCAGTTCTAGATAGTATACAATCAGTTCTAGATAGTATGTAGCGTACAGTAAAATAACATACAATAAATTCACAGAGACAATATGGCATACAATATGATAATCAGACATTCTTGATATGTGAAATATTTTTTTTTTTTTAGTTAAGGAAAAGTTTGAGTGAGGGAGAGGATTGGGTGAAGTAAGTGAAAATCACAGTGGGGTAAAAGTAGAATGTAGTTGTTGCAGAGAGGGTGGGGGGATTAATGGCTGAGGGGGGAAATTAAGTTGGGGAGTGGGGTGTGAATATCCATTTAGTAGTAAGATAGGAGAACAAGAGAGATTTGAATTTAGTATGGTCCTGGGTATTGCGAAGGACAGGTGAAAGAGAGTTCCATAATTTAGAAATGGAGTAGAATAGTAGGAGGTGGCCAGGTGGACATGATGGTTTGTGGATCTGTAGGAGGTTTTGGTTTTCTGATCTGAGTGAGGGGTTAGGGATATAGGAGTTTAGTGCAGTGGTGAGAGAGGGGCAGCTTGTAGGCTTGTGGATTAGCTTGTGGGCATAAGTGAGTTTGAGGAAGTTCAAGTAATCTAGAAGTTTGAGCCATTGTAGGGTATGGAGAGAGTGGCAGTGGTGGGAGGAGTTTTTTGAGTTGGTAGCGAATTTGCTTAATTCATTATAGCATGATTCAAGCTTGGATTGCAGGCCAACTTGCAGATTGATTAATAGGAGGGCACCATATATAAGAGAGGGGAGAAGGTAGGAAGATGCTAGGGTTTTTCTGATGGAGGGGGAGAGATACCAATTGTGCCTGTACAGAAGTCCCAGTTTATGGTGTTTTTTTTTAATGGAGGATTGAATATTGGTGTTTGAATTTTAGGTGCTCATCAATGATGCCAAGCAGTTTGGTATTAGATATAATTTTGATTGGGATGTTATCACTACTGATTATTGAGAAAGTGTTTTTGTCTATTTGGGAGTTTCTTGGGGAAAAGATCATCAGTTTAGGTTTATTAGCATTTAGGGCAAGATGGTTATTGTTCATCCAAGATTCTGTTTTAGAGAAAGCTGACAGAGTTTTTAGGAGTAGGTTAGAGGGGGTTTGGCAGAGCAGATGATAGTTCAGTTGTCCACATATTGGATTATTGATGAGTCAGGGATGGCAAGGTGAGAGCTGTTGATAAATATATTGAAGAGAAGTGGTCCTAGAATAGAACCTTGTGGGACCCCGTGGGGGGGGTGTTGAAAGGTGGAGGCTGAAGATTTCCATTGAATGGCTTGTTTACATTCAGAGAGGTAGCTTGAGAACCAGGCTAAGGAGGAGGTATAGAGGTTGAGAGATGAGAGCTGAGTTAAGAGTAGAGGGTGGGAGAATGTGTCAAAAGCTTTGGATAGTTCTAGGAACAGGGAAGATGCAAGTTTACCAGAGTCATGAGCATGATTAATAGTTACAATACAATATGTTACAATATGACGGTCAACTGTAAGAGAGATCTGCTCCTGTGTACCCAGATCTCTCATATCTTCATTCTGAAGTGGTGTGTTATTGATACTGGGAGGTTGCACTTTTTGTTATGAAGTTTGAGCCCATTTTTAGTACACCAGCTACTGACAAGAACAAGTTCATGCTGGATTTCATGCAAGTCAGAGGTAGAATGATGACAACTAGTTTACAATCATCAGTAAACTTTGTTAATCAAAGATCCTCATTTGATAGTTGGAGGCTGGAAAAATAGATAATGAAAAGATGAGAAGTATTGATCCCTATGGGACTTCACTGGTCACCTTCATGTTCTAAGAGATTGATCCCTATGGGACTTCACTGGCACCTTCATGTTCTAAGAGATTGATCCCTATGAGACTTCACTGGTCACCTTCAAGTTCTAAGAGATTGATCCCTATGGGACTTCACTGGTCACCTTCATGTTCTAAGAGATTGATCCCTATGGGACTTCACTGGTCACCTCCATGTTCTAAGAGATTGATCCTTATGGGACTTCACTGGTCACCTCCATGTTCTAAGAGATTGATCCCTATGGGACTTCATTGGTCACCTCCATGTTCTAAGAGATTGATCCCTATGGGACTTCACTGGTCACCTTCATGTTCTAAGAGATTGATCCCTATGGGACTTCACTGGTCACCTTCATGTTCTAAGAGATTGATCCCTATGGGACTTCACTGGTCACCTTCATGTTCTAAGAGATTGATCCCTATGGGACTTCACTGGTCACCTTCATGTTCTAAGAGATTGATCCCTATGGGACTTCACTGGTCACCTTCATGTTCTAAGAGATTGATCCCTATGGGACTTCACTGGTCACCTTCATGTTCTAAGAGATTGATCCCTATGGGACTTCACTGGTCATGTTCATGTTCTAAGAGGAAGCTCCCACCTCTCTCACAGTGCGAGTCCTATCCTTACTCCAGCTGGCTATTCATTTGACCACATACAGGGCAATCTTGAGTTCATTCAGGTCGGTTTTTATATTTACATTTGGTATGGCATTGAATGCCTTGGCAGGATCATGCTATGTTGTATGGACAGCATGTTCACAGTAAATAGCCTAAGCAACCCTCTCAATGAAGTTTACAAGATTCATTAGACAGGATCTCCCCTTGGCCAAGTCAAAATGATGGGGGTCAAGTCTGATAGGATTTTTGATCATCATCATCATCAACCCACTTTTTACCATTTTCTACATGGGGTCGGGGTGTCGTGTTAACTGTCCCCTTCTCTCTCGATTCAGTGCCACACTCCTGCCTTCTTCAACACTCATACCTGACTGTTGCATATTTTCTCTCACAGAATCCATCCACCTCTTTGCTGGATGCCCTAGTTTCCTCTTACCTTCTTTCCATCTGTCCCAAATCAGCTTCACCAGATTGTGTTCTGCTTTTCTGCACATATGTCCAAATCACCATAATCTGTTCTCTTTGATCTTTTCTGCAACTGGAGCTACTTTGGCTTCTGCTCTTATGTTCTCACTCCTTTTTCTGCCACACACTGTGCATCCTACCACCCATCTCCGGTATTTAATTTCCATCACCTCTAGCTTTCTCATCTGCTCTGCCTTTACTGCCCAGGTTCGGTCCCATAGAGTAGCATTGGTCACACCAAATGTTTTGTATACCTTACTTTTCAGTTTCTTTGTCATTCTTCTGTCATACGATACACCTGACACTCATATGCCAGCTGTCTGTAGCCCCTCTGATTCCAGCTTTGACCTCTTAATTCAGACTTCTCTTCTTGTAACCCATCCCAGATACCTGAAGCTATTAATCTGTTCCACTATCTTCCCTTCTGTCTCCATTCTCAGCTTCTAATGATTTCCCCAATTTGCTGCCATTACCACTGTCTTACCTGTACTCAGTTTCATCCCATGTGCCTTCAAGTTTTGCATTCCATTCCCCCCATCCTTTGCTAAGGTTCTTGCTCAGAGTCTGCATGCAATGCCACATTGCCTGCATACAGCAACTTTGTTGATCTGTCCCCTCCAACCGGTTTGCTAATGTACTCCATCACCATTATGAACAGCAGTGGGCACAGAGCTGAACCCTGATGCACACCCACTCCCGCTCGGAACCACTCTGTGAGACCAAATACTGTTCACACTTGAGTCATTGGATCTTTGTATATAGCCTGCACTAATTCTACCAGTGTTTCTTCATCTTTGTACCACTGCAGGACTGACAAATCAGCTTCCCTGGGACTTTGTCATATGCTTTCTTCAAATCTATTTTAATCGAATCAAAGCCCAGTTGGACTCTTCCCTCATCTCTGTCTTATTCTACAATATCTATCCCACTACAAACATTGGATCAGTTGTGCTGCATCCTGATCTGAATCCAAACTGTTCATCTCCCATCTTACTTTCTACTACTCTGTGTATTTGGTTATCCAGAACATTCATGCAATATGACAGAAGTTTGATACCTCTGTACTACCCACAGTTGTGGGTGTCCCCTTTGTTCTTGTACATTGGCATGAGTATGCTTATTCTGCAGTCATCTGCGATATGCCTTTCTCTCCACACTGCTATGCCTATTCTGCAGTCATCTGGGATATGCCTTTCTCGCCACACTGCTATGAGTACCCTCAGGAGCAATTTCTCCCCTATCTCACCCAGCATCTTGATCATATCTGCTGTAACCTCATGTGAGCCTGCTGCTTTCCCCTGACTTCATTTTCCTTAGTGCTGTTCTTACCTGTTCTATGGTGTACTCCTCTTCTTCTCTCACTGTAGGCTGTGTCTGCAGCATTACAGCTTCTGTGGAGTTTTCTTTATTCAGAAGTTGCTGGAAGATTGCCTTCCATCTGCTTTTGTTGTACTGTGGACTGGTAAGCAGGTTGTTGCTGGCATCCCTTATGAAGGGCATCTTAATATCTTCTTTACCTTTCTGACTTTGGCTTGCTACAGTTTCTTTGTGCCAACAACTGATTCACTTTCCAGAAGCTGGTAAACTGTCTCCAATGTACTGTTCTGCCTATTCTTTCTTAGTCTCTTTTTTAGCCAAACTGTTCCTTCCTGGCCTGGTCCATCTTTTCTATCTCTCACTTTTATTTACACCCTTTCTTTCTTTTGATAACTTCCTGGACTTCTGCATTCCACCACCAGCTTCCCTTATGTACAGTATTTCCATTCCTAATGGTCACATATCTGTCATTCTTCTTCAACTCCACCTACTTCCTTCTCTTCTTGAGGTGTTAGTGCCCTGAGTAATTGAACTGTTTTACTTTCTCTCCAGTCATCTTCCAGGTCTTCAGCCTGATGTTTTTTGACCTTAGAGCCTACTCTGACCACTGCTGATTGTGGGAATCAATGGCTTGAGCTTTGGACTGACTGTTTCACTGGGGATGAGTTTAAAATCACCGATTCTACTCCAGTGCCCTTTCCTGTCTAGGATGAAGTTTACCTGAGTTGCATGTTGGCCACTCTTGCATGTGATCTTGTGACTGTCTCTCTTTCTGAACCATGTGTTGGCTATCAAGCCACCCATGTGGCCCCAGGCAGTCCTCATATCCTGTCTGTCCCAAGATGAGCATTCAGGTCACCCATTATCAACACCAATTCCTATTGCCTTGCTTTATCTAGTGGATCCTGCAACTGCTGTCTGACTGTACTCTTCTCTTTACTGCCACAACCCTACTGTCGGGCATAGACTAAGATTATAAATACTATCATTAGGCTGCAGTCTGACTGCCATGAGTCTGTCACTAATTCTGATGACATCCCTCACTACTTTCTGAAGCCACTGTCTCACCATAATTCTCATATCATTTCTAGCTAGCCTGTCCTCCTCCTGAGTAGTAGACTCTGGAACCCAAGCCATGTGACTTTGCTGCATTGCCATTCCACCTCGTTTCCCACCATTAGCATGGGTCCTTGACATAGGTTGGAGTAGGCTGTGCCCTCAACCCACTTATCACCAGCAAATACACATGACCATTTGGTGACTTTCGTCAACATGACCGAATCACCTAAAGTCATATTTTACACCATTGCAAGCCTAGCCCTGCCACAGTGTGCAGTCTGCGATCTGTCTTCTCCTGTTTATTTATTTATTTTGCATTGTTTACTGGGAAAGTCCGACAGGACACAGGTCCATTTTCAGCGGAGGCCCATGGAGAAAAATCACTAAAAATACAATACATAAGAAAAATGTCGGGTCTATATTAAAATCACAAAGAGGCATTACATCAAACACCTCTTCAGTGACACAAAGACTGAAGTCTGAAAATAGAGAAGGCTCAATCCAGTGATTTTTTTTCCCCCCAGGGAAAAAAATCACATGGCCTGAGCCGTAGCATTGCCCTTTACCCACTGTAGTACGATCTTGGAGTTGATGTACTTATTTAGAGGGGTGTGGGGGGTGAAGCCCCCCAATTAGTTATGTTTTAAATAGTGTGTGTGTGTGTGTTTGGTAGTAGTGATTTTTTTCCCAGGGAAAGAAACCACTGTTTTGACCGTTTGCGTTTTACTGTGTTTGGTCTTTATGTGTCGCTGAAGAGGCATTCGATTTAATGCCTCTTTGTGATTTTAATATAGACCTAAAATGTCAGCACACAATAAAGTAAAAATTCAACACACACAAAATCAAAATTCAAAACACATACATAATTTTAAGGATAAAAACATGCAATGAAAAATCTTGATGATTGGATGGGAGATGGGAAATTCACCCCGGGGATCACTTCTGTGGCTCTGCTTGACAGGGGCACAGGAAAATAATTTTCTTGGGTGGCAAAAGCCAGGGTACCATTTGGCTAGGCTTATATAGGCCCTAGGGCCAATAGTCTAGTACCTACCTATGAACCTATGCAGAAAGATCTATCAGCATATGGTAATTGTTTCTGGCAACAGGTAATGGTTGATAAGTATATAATAAATAGGCCTTAGTTCTATACAGTAAATATCAGCAGTGGTGACAATCTTTGAGGTATGATCAGAATAACAGCCTTGCCAGGGGAACTGACATCATATAACAGTATCCACAGTACAATGCATTGGTATGTATTAACCTGGGGAGTAGTAGGAGCATGGCCAACTGTTTGAATGGTGGGTTTTCAATTGTGTAGTAGAGCTATTAGAAGTTATGTGGCTAGGTAGTACATTCTAGATTCTTGCAATAGTGCAGCCAAAGAGAGACTTACCATCATCATTCTTATATTTGATCTTAGGGTTCTAGTAGTAGTGTAGGGATGAATTAGATGCTGCAGTGCAGGGGTTTTATTGGGAAGGTAGTATAACTTTGTGTGCTACTAACAATTGACTGAGTAGCAGTAGTTGAGGCAGCTCAAGCCAGTTAAGCTGCTTGAAGGATAGACAGTGATGGGACCTATATGATGCTCCTGTAGCGAACTTGGCAATCTTGTTATAACAAGATTCCATTTTGTTTAAACCAGCCTGGCGGAGATCAGTCAGGAATGAGGAGGCATAGAGGAGGATGGATAAGGGATGAGTCCTTGTTATTGTGACTTTGGTATATTTAGTGATAAACTGTTTGTTCCTGTAGAGGAGCCCAATCTTTTTGTTTACTTTCTTGATGGTTTGTGCTATGTGGATAACGAATCTCAGGTTGTTGTCAATTTCTACACCTAGCAGTTTAGTGCATTTGGTTGGAGTGATTTGGATATTATCTTTGGAACTTATGCTAAAGTTATTGTTTAGAGGGAGGAACCTACCTGAGCTGAAAAGAATATGTTTCGTTTTTGGGATTAAGAATAAATTTGGTGTTAGTGAACCATGTTTCGACTAATGTAAAGTTATTTTGGGTTAGGATATGCAGTTCTTTTGTTGTGGGGGTGGCACATATAAGGGTGGTGTCATCAGCATATTGTACTACTGAGGCAGTGAGTGTGGTGGAAGAGAGCTGGTTAGTAAACAGAGAGAACAGCAATGGGCCAAGGATGGAGCCTTGAGGGACTCCTATGGACACTGGTAACAGAGGGGACAATTGTTTTGCCATAGAACTGCTTGCTGATGGCCTGATAAGTAGCTGTTGAACCATGAGATAGAGGAGGGGCTAATGTTTAGGGTGGATATAGTTTCAAGAAGCATATTGTGGTTAGTCATGTCAAAAACTTTTGATAAGTCTAAGAATATGGACAATATGAATAAGCCTTTGTTTCTGTAGTGGTTAACTATGTTAGTAAAAGACAGTAGTGCTGTGGTGGTGCTATTGGAGGGTCTAAACTATGCTGTGCTTTAGATAGAGGTACTGCATTAGTTGAGTATGAACAACTTTTTCTAATATTTTAGATAAGGGTGATAAAATAGCGATTGGGCAGTAGTTAATGAGTTCTAAGGAGTTACCTCCTTTTTGTAGTGGTATAAAATGTGATGTTTTCCATAAGATAGGTACCTTACACTCTGATAGAGATCTATTAATGGGAATAGCAACAGGATAGACTATAGCTTCTGCAACTATCTGAAGGAAATCTGCTGGTAGATTAGCAGCAGCCAGAGTGGTCGGTTTAAGTTCATGAAGGAGTTTAGAAATAACCTTGGTGGACACAGAGTGTAGAGAAAAGTTGGAGGCATTGCTTTGTGTGTTGGGGTGGGTTTGAGTAGTTGTCAGTATGGGGCTACTAGCATTATTTTGGGCACTGGCAAGGATTTGAATGGTTTCGGTAAAGTACTTATTGAATTGTGTGGGAATGTTATCATGGTTGTTTATTACCACAGGGGTTGGTGTTGTGCATTTTCCTGGCTGAAGTATAGTATTTATTGTGGCCCATAATCTTTAAGGGTTGTGAACATATTTTTCTTGCATGTTTTTGTAGAAGTTAGTTTTGTCAAGTTTATCTTGAGGATACTGCATACCATAGTAGATGCCCAAAGTTTTTGATCTGTACAAACTCTTCTCACTACAGTGCACCATGTAGAGTCTGTGCTGCAATCCACAGCTCCATTCATTTGTGAATTTGAGATGGAAACACTCAGCATGTTTTTCAGAAGTGGGAGGTTCCCCTACAGAGACACAGGGAGGACATGCAAACTCCAAACAGGTATTGGCCAGAGGTCAGGATCGAATCTTGTTCATGGGAGGCAAAGACATTAACCATTATGCTAGCTGGTCTATTTGATATCATAGTCACTTAGGTCCATTATCATACATTCCATATCTTTACGTATAACACTTGTAAGGATCATGGATTTGTAATTCCTGGGATCTAGTAAGGCTGATGGGTCTGCAAATCCTGGGTTCTGATATAAAGCCACCTTTATGGAGAAGCATTGCAACAGTTGTGCACCACTCCTGTGGGACAAAGCAAGGTGATATACTCAGGTTTAAGAGTCTGAGGAGTGAGTCCACCAATGCTTATTTGGTGCTATTAATTAGGTAACCTAGTTTCTTGTCAGACCACATAGACAAGTTATTCTACATTCTGAAACATACCTTCAGCATGTGTTCTCTTGTGGGACTGGAACAGATGTCTCAGGGTTGAAACTGGCATTAAATTTATTAGTCTGTATGATACCAATATCTACTGTATCTCAGTAGCTGGTGTCATTGTGAATAAGTTTTGAGCAATGTTGTGTGTAAATTTCTTATTTTTCTTACATATCTTAGTAAGGACTTGTGGTTGCCTTTGGTTTTTGTGGCTAGTATGAGTTTATGATATGCTTTTATGTCTATTTTTGGTCCCAGTGTTGAGGAGGTGCTCTCCAGGCACTTAAAACAGGCCTCTGTAACAACAGAAACAGGGATGTGCTCCAAATTCAGACATACATCTAGCATTATGTAGAGCCACACTGATATGGTCCGGTGCTAGATTTATTTTAGAGGTTAGGTTGGTAGGAACATTAGTTGGAACTTGCCTAAAAAAAGAACAATGTGGACAGGAAAATCTTTCACCAATATACGGATGTCTTAGATTGAGAGGTGCAGACTGTTCCTGGTAATGCACAAACAGCTGTCAAGCATCATATTCCATGCTGAAACATTCTGGATCCTGCTAGAATATCTCCAGGTGTTTAACCAGTTGTTAAAGCCAATCATCTTTTCTTTAAACATTGATCTTAGTGTCATTTTTGATGAAGGAAAGATTCCATTCAAAACTGAGCTCTTACATGCATTTGTGACATTCATGGAGAGCTCTGTCGTGTGTGTTTCATCATCTCTCTCAGGATAAGGCATGCCAGTCCATTTACCCCAGTATAGAGCACCACCATCTTGTAATCATATTAGACTAATTTAAATGTCCTAAGGGGCCTTGGAGCCGCCAATCACTAGTACAATACAATTCTATTTGTGTTTGATGAATGCTTGGATGTCATTGGATATAACTGGTCTAGGAGGTACTGTTTCCTGGTAACCTTCAGTAGGGTTGCCACTAGTCTGTGCTGTAGAAGGTAAGAATAGCAATAAGGAAACTTTGACACTCATGCCTTCATATACCTCCCAAGGCTGGGCTTTGCACATAATGTGCTGTCGTGACTTGGGTATGGATATTTTTAGTGCCTCGGTGAAGGGTGGGCATGTGCAGTGTGATATACATGAATGATACCCATACTTTGTGCTTGTATGTCAGAGTGTGGCATTGAATTTAGCTAAGTACTTGTATTTCTCACAAGTGGAAGATGAAAGTTTAGGTAAAATATCATTATCTGGGAGCATCAAGCAATTCTTACATCACCCAAGTAAAGCAATTGCTATGAGGCTGGCAGCAGAAAGTGGACTAGATGGCATTACTTCCATTTTGACCAAGGGTGCAAGGTGTGTTAAGGGAAAGACAGAAGAATATAAAAGTGTGTTGGGTTAAAGTATTTGATGAAATAAGCAAAAATAGTAGATAAAGTAAGTGGTTTGGTCTAGACTAGCAGTGTGATTGGCTTCAGTTGAGTAACTATGTTCCTCTGCTTAACTCTGCAATTAATACAGCTTTCATTGGAAGATGGAGTTGACTCAATTTTCTAATCAAGAATTTGAAAACGAAAGTGCCTGCATCTGTTGAATACAGCACTGTACACCGATGCACTGAGCACCACTGACCACTATTAATCTGACGAGCTAAAATAAAAGAAGCAATAAGAAACCAGCTAGAACTCCAGTAATGTTGGTCCCTCAGAAACAACAGTAAATCAACCTCTGCACTGAATAACCAACTACTGCTCTTCGCAAGTTTTATACTCTGGCTAGAAAACCAACTTTACTGTACTTTCTGTAAAAAGTACATGCAAAAGTGTGAAAATGAGTGGAAAATTACAGGGAAGACGTAGCATGCAATTTAATTCAGTAGTATCAAAACAGAGGGTCTGTCTCTCTCACACACACACACACACACACACACACACAGATACTTAGCTAGGAGTCTAATGAACACATAATGTAAGCAATTTTTAACAAACTAATTAAACTGCAAAAAGGGTAGAAAATGTGAAAATCACAGTCAAAACACTGATCAATTGGAAGGTACTCCAAACAGATCTGGAAATAGTCAGATGCCTGTTTAAAACACCAAGCCAGCAACTTTAGCACCACAAACAATGAGAACATTACACAATGCGATGAAATAAACAAAAAAGTACTCAAAACGTCAAATTAAGTGCAACAAAACTATTTGCTTTCCTGGTTAGAATGAGGAGTTTGAACTTGCAAAATGCCAGAAAACATTTTGTCAGCACATGTGCTTCAATTTTCTCTCCCAGAGTGTTGAGAAAAGACTATGTAAAATGGCTGCAAACAACATTAATCTGAGGAGCTAAAGGAAAGAACCAATACGAAAGCAGCTAGAACTCTAGCCAGCATTACCTACTGCTGACAAACAGCAGTAAATTACTCCCTGCCAGTAAATAACCAATACTGTTCTCAGCAAGTTTTATACTCCGAATAGGACACCTACTTTAACTGCACTTTAAAGTAAATAGTAAATGCAAAATTGTGAAAAATTTTAAAAATGCAGTCTAATGAATTGTCAAGGAAAAATCTCAGAGTAGCAAAAAGGAGAATCTGTCAAACACACAATTAGCCTTTTATGGCTAATGAACGCACACAATACAAGCAATTATAACTGAAACTGAAACTAAAACTGTAAAAAGGGAGAAAAAGGTGAAAAATCACAGTAAAAACACTTTACTTAACTAGAAGGCAGTCCAAACAGCTTTAAAATACAAAACCCATATCAGTCATACAGAAAGTGAAAACTTTATACAATTGTATAAAATAAGCAAATATGTACTGACAAAAATACATTTTTTTAGTGCTGGAATACTAGTTACTTCTCTGGTTAATATGAGGAGTTTGAACTTGAAAATGCTGATTGGGCTATCATTTCTAATGTCTGTGGTAGGTGCCCCATGTGTAAGGGCATCATTATAGTAGTTTTCCAGAACATGGAATGTAGCATGTGGCTAAGCTTAGCTTAAGCAAGTTAAGCAAAGATTTAGCAAGGCCTTGTTTGGCCTGTTTATAAAGCATTCAAGTATGTTGTAAGGACTCATGGGGAACTGAGAATACCTGGAGAATATTCTGGGATAAGAAGTGTTTTAATATGAGTTTCAGGGGTAAAGTTAGCAGTGAACCTATCTGCTAATATTTTATATCACTAAAGTTGGAGTGGGGGTCACGTTTAGGAGAAGCTCAGAGCAATATCAAGTATTATTTTTAGTTTTCTAACATGATGAAAGAAGGACCTGCAGTTATCCTTTGCTTCAGAAGTTACTCTCCATCGCTTCAGAAGTTACTCTCCATCTCTGGGTTGATTCACTTGTCATTACAGTGCTTTTCAGTTTCTTAGTGACATTTTTTATTCTGTCATTCTGAGGCGTTTTGTCCTTACTGTAGAGTTTAATAGTTTTTATTTCTGTTGTCATAACATCTGTTTTGGTCAGTTGACTACAAGGGGATTGTTTTTAAATTTCCCACTGCATTTTGATCTAAATGGGACTACTAGATCTATACATTTGTCTAAGTGGCATAAAACTCCTTAGTGAAACTGACTGCTGTGTCGAGGTCAATGGTGGAAGTTCTGGGTAAATTTAGAGATTTCTTCATGTAGGTGTATAAGATTTACCCTTTTGAAGTTCTTCAATATCAGTCATTGGTTACAGGGGATATGGTGGTTCCGAGAGTAAATGTCACATATTTATGGTGCAACCTAACTGATAAAAGTGAGACTAGGGGAGTGGAAAAAGTAAAGGAGATATTTGTGAGAATCAGACCAAGAACATTTTGGCCTTTAGTGTGTTTGTTAACTATTTAACAAGGAACTTCCTGTTTATCAAATACAAAAATATCTATGGATACCCATTGTCAGAAGTATAGTTGTTCTAGTCTATGGTAGGCTAACTGAAGTCAGCTAGGATTATAAAGTTGTTGCTTGTTGGAATTTTTTAAAAACTTTCATGTCTAACATGATCAACTGGGAACATTGAGGATGTTCTTCAGCATGCTATAAGCTGGAAGCTTGTCTTTTTCATGGTAAACTGAAATTCTAGGGGCTAAATATGTGGGTCTGTGGGTATCACAACAGAGATGATGTGGTTCTTGACAAATATGGAGACACCACTGCAGTTTCCATCAGGTCTGAAGGCATGATATGCACAAAACCAAGGTATGGAGGGAGTGCTTTCTTTAAATCAACTCCATGTAAATACTCATACATAGGCACATAGTTGCAGGAATGCCTCATGATCAAGCGATTTCTTATTGATACTTCTGTCATTGAGAATCACTCTAATATGGTCAGACAATGTTACAGGAATTTTCTAGGTTAAGATGCTTATAAGATGGACTCTGCCTTAAAAATGCACTATAGGGGCAGCAAAGGCTTTTACCACTTTGATGAAACCGTGGAACGAAAGATGCAGGCTATCTCTTACAGACACATAAGACTATAGATCATCTTTTCTCAGGTTGATGCATACTAGAATCCCATAAAATGACACCCACTGTTACGCCAGTTATTAAAACTGATTATCTTCTCTTTATACATATACATCATTTTTGGTAAAGGAATGACTCCACATAAGACAAGAAACTTACCTGCATCCATCACATGCATAGAAAGTTATTACAGGTCTTCCTGCATGCCCTCAAGATTTTTTGCCCTGGGACATTCACTCCCACATAGACAACAACCACGTTGCAGTCATGCTGTTCTTAGGAAAGGATCTTGAAGGCCCTTGTAATGTCTGTGATCTTGGCACATGAAAGGTAGTTGACAGTAATCCTGTCCTTTCCTAGCCTGGTGAGTGGGGAATCTGTATTACTAACAATCGAGTCAACTATTTAAAGGATGTTAGAGTGCACGAGTTGAACAGTGTTTTGAAGTATGTGAGAGAACATTCTGAGTCAGGAACAAATGGTTTGGAATATTGTTTTTGTAAAACTATATCACAGCAGGAATGGGTTATATTAATACAATTTTGAATGGGTTAAAGAAATAACTTAAGGTATGATAAGACAGATATGAAAGAAAAGGGGATAAGGCAGAAATAGCCAACTCGAGGCTTATTACTTTGATTAATATTATGTAAATATATCCAAAGTGATTTAAAGTAGCACTGAGAGAGGAGTTGAGAGATGAATTATATGGAGTTAAGGGAAAGAAAAAAAATTATTTTGATAAGAGAAATGTTTGAAGCATATTATATGGTGGAGGGAGTGATAGATTACTGGCTTGTGATGTAACAAAGTTATAGGAGTTGAGAGATAATTTATATATATAGTTAAGAGAAAGCAAAAAAAATAATTTTGATGAGAGAAATGCTTGAGAGTATATTATAGTGTGGAGGGAGTGTTAGACTATTGGCTTGTGCTATAACAGGCATTTGCTAAAATCATTCATTAGCATTTAAGGAATTTTTTTAAGAGTGTATAGGAAAAAGTAAAACTTTGAAAGTTATGGCAAACAACATGTAATAGTGGAGCAGTGAGTGTTCTAGTGAATAGGTTCATAGGTTCATAGGTTCATACTAGGCTATCTGCCCTAGGGCATTTATAAGCCTAGCCAGAATGTGTTTGGCTTTCGCCACCCATTTTAAATTTATTTTGCTATGCCCTTTTTCGAGGTTAGTATACTATGCCTCTATCTAACAGTGACACAGAAGTGATACCCAGGGTAAACCTACGATCTCCCATCCACTCATCAAGATTCCTCTTGAAGAGAGTCAATGAGGGACTCTGCCTAACCTGGACTGGGATTTTATTCCAGAGTGAAGGGAGCCTCTGGGTTATGAATCTGTCCCTCCAGCATGTCCTATTTATTTCAGTGCTGAGGTTCAAGTCTCGATGGGATTTGGATTTTCTGAGGTGCAGCATGTCCATTAATTCCGTTGGACATGGCTTTATGCACAGATCTGCTCTGAACAGGCGGTATGCCACTGAGTAGAGCTGGAGTTTCTTTAACCGGGCAGCATATGGCATCTGTTTGAGCCCTTTGATCCTCTTGGTGAGGTACTTTTGAGGTCTTTCCAGTTGCTGCAGGTGTCTGGTAAGGTACATCCCAAAAGGGCATTGTACTCAATTATGGGCCTGATGAGGGATGAGTAAAGAGGCACGATGACCTCCCCTGATCTAGATGTGAATCCCTTCATGATTAGGTGGGCTATATAAAATGTTTTTCTAACCACTTTGGCCACGTGGTTGTCAAATGAGAGATTGCTATCAACTTGGGTCCCCAGGTCCCTAATTACTTCTTCTGTACTTAATGGATTTCCACCTATGTGGTAATTTGTGGGCACTTTGTTTTTGCCAAAGGGATGACTATACACTTTTGGCATTTAGCTTGAGGCCATGGCTCTGGCACCAGTTGTCTGTTTCTATGAGACCCTTTTGGAGGATGCTTGTGTCGGCTGGAGAGTCGATTATGGCACCCAGTTTGCAGTCATCTGCGAACTTGGTCAGCCACAGTCCTTCCGTGTTGGCCTGTACCTCCGAGAAATATATACCGAACAAGAGAGGTCCCAGGACTGAGCCTTGTGGGACACCACTTGTAACTGGTTTGGAGTCTGACATGGCTCCAGCAATTCTAACCATGTGGGTTCTGTCCTTGAGCCAGTTTGCAATCCATCTAGTGACATAGGGGTTTATATTTAAGCTGGTGAGCTTATCTATAATGCCTTTGCTAGGTCCAGGTAGGCTGTGTGGACCACCTTCCCTCGTCAATGGCCTTGGTGACTGTTTCAAAGAAATCAACCAGGTTTAAGAGGCAGGATCTGCCCTTAACAAAGCCGAACTGGGTAGGATCCAGTGTTTGTAGGTCCCCAATATCTTTATTTATGAGGTCCATGATGATCCTTTCCATAGCTTTGTAGACCAAGCTAGTCAGGCTTATGGGGCGATAGTTTCCAGGATCCGTTGAGGCACCACCTTTATGGAGAGGGACCACTGTTGCTGTACGCCACTCTTTGGGCACATATCCTGTAGTAAGGCTGAGATTGAACAGTAGTTTTATGTTTGGGTTTAGCTCTTCTTTGAGTTCATGTAGGACACCATCTGGTCCCATTGATGCTGTGTTTTTGCTTTGGAGAGGGCTCTTACCTGAGCATCTGAGATGTCAGGGGGGCAGCACTCTGCTGGGATAGATATTTGCCCTTTTGGTGGGGGGGAGTTTGTGCTGAACCTGTCAGCTAGGATGTTGGCAATGTCTGTGGGTTCGTGTATTTTTGTCATTTTGGACTAATTCTGAGCATATCTGGGAATTACCACCCAGGTTCCTAACATAACTAAAGAAAGCTGATTATCCTTAGTGTCCTGTGCAATTTTTCTCTGCTGGCCTTAGACAATTTTATGTGTGCCCGTAGTTTTTGCTAATACTGATCAGTGATGCCTTCCCTTTTGGGATTTTGCTTTATCATTTAGTAGCTTCCTCCTTCTATTGTATAGTTTGTTTATGGCTGGGGTCCACCAGACAGGACGTCTGCCTTTGGAGGATTGGGTCTTGGTTTTATTTGGGATCGATGATCCATGCATTCCTGAAGGTGTTCGTAGAATGCATTTTCCACAGACCGGGGCTTTGAAGGATTCCACCTCAGTTTTAAAGAGTGTAAAATTTGCTTTAGAAGTTTTTCACTGTGGTTTTCTGGATGGGGTCGGGATGTGAATATCCAGTGAGATTAGTTTATGGTCTGATCTTACCAGTGAGGGATACACTTCTGGTCTGGAGCATAGAGTCCCCATGTTGGTGATGATCAGGTCCAGTATGTTTTCCTCTTGTGGGAGTGGTAACAAGTTGTTCCATAGCATTTGAGTTTATAAATTCTAGGAACCTTTGGGCTAGGGTGTTGGAGCTAGAGTAATGCTCCCAGTCTATGTTTGGGTAGTTGAAGTCGCCCAATATAATGGTGTTTGGAGAGACCTTCATATTTTCCAGTGTTCTCAGGAAGGCCGAGTGGGGTTCCTGGTTTTGGGAGGGTGGTCTGTAGCAGGCTATAAACTGGAAGGCAGTTTTACCCACTGTTAGTTGCACATGGATAGTCTCTGATGCTTTGCCACCAACCTGGAGGTGTGGGTATCTTTGATGAATATCGATACTCCCCCTCCTTTTGTGGTTCGGTCCAAGTTTTGGGGCCGAAAGCATGGTATGAGGTATAACCTGGTAGTGCTGGGGTGCTCGGGAGCCCTGAACCAGGTTTCTGTTACTGCACAGATATCGATGTTCTCCATGCTAAGGAGAGTTTCGTCGTGGCATCATGAGGTTTAGACTTCTGGCGTTGAGTAGCATTACTCTTAGTTTCTTATCCCTTGTGATACCTAAGGAGGTGGGTTTGTCTTTTGAGCCTTGCCTAAAAAGGCACTATAGAGCCTTGCCAATATCTGAAAGCCCAGGGGTGACAGGTGCAAGCCGTCCCTAGCGAAGCATCGTGGCTTGTCGAGCATATCATCCCAAGCTGACAGGCATTGGATCCCCTTTGAATCCTTACACCAGTACTTAAGCCAATTGTTGAAATTGATCATCTTGTCTTCATATTGTGGCATCATTCTTGGTGAGGGTAAGATGCTACTCAAGGTCAGGTCATACCTGCCTGGCTACATGCTCAGAGAGCTCCTTTATGTCTCTTTTTATGTAGTCCAGGGAGGTACGTCTCAGGTCATTCACACCAGCATGGACAATGACTGAGTCATATTTGTACTTGCCTTGGAGTGACCTGAGTGGCGGATCCTAGCACCCGACAGGCTGCTCACCGTGACCCTCTCCTTGTTCAGCCAGTGTGCCTGACGATAGAGTCACCTATTACAAGTGTATCAGGTGTGTTGTTTAGTCTTAAGGGCTGTGACTGTTTGGCACACTGGCTTTGTGAGATATGTGTTGTTTGTTTTGCTGCTTGGGTGTCTGCTTTGGAGGTCTCTGCTGCGAGCCTCGAGTATGTTTTTGTGAGATTATGTGTTTGGTTTGCTGTCGTGGTAGGTCTATGTGAGACTCGAATTGTAGTGAGTATGGTTCCCTTCTCCTCCTGACTGGTTATGCCAGTACTGAGTTGAGAGAGCGTTTGGCTATATGGTGGCATCGCGCACATGTGTTGGAATTTGTTGGGAGGAGGAGGGGTTGTCTGTGTACATGAGGCAGTTGTAACATTGCCTCAAGATTCCCAAATTCACCAGCTGGACGAGGAGATTGACAACTGACCTTTGGACATGCTAGAATAATATTGGGAATTCATAATTGAAACCAGGGCCAGTGGGGAGTGAGGGTGTAGTGCTTTTAATTTTTAGTGCTGACTTATATAATTGCTTTAGTGAGCAAGTGCCAGGTAACTTAAGTGCAATGTGTTACAGGTAACTTAAATGCAAAACGACAAACAGTAACTTTCTTTCAAGTGAAACAAGGAAATAAGTACAGTAAGCAATGCAGATATCACTAGTGAGCCACAGAAGCGCTGAGAAGTGAGAGATTAGGTGGAATTAGCGTTCCAGGGAAATAACAAGCAAACAAACAACAAGCATATAAACAAAGCTATATTCAGCAGGCCTGGATCTAGTCTATGCTACAGCAAACAAGGTGTACCAATTTCAGTAAGATACAGTTCAAATATTCAGGCACTATAAACCTTTAACCAGAAATTCCCAGCTCAAAAGGGCAGAGTCCAGCCTCTTCTCCCACAAGAGTGCACTTTAACCAGAAATTCCCAGCTCAGAAGGGCAGAGTCCAGCCTCTTCTCCCACAAGAGTGCAGACCACAAACCTTCTTAATGTAAAATAACTGGCCTGAAGCCCAAGTGCCTAAACCAGAACTAATACACTTTAAGAATAACAGACACTGGGCTCTCAATCAGCAGTTCCCAACTTAGAAGGATGAAAGCTACCTGTCCTGCCACCACAGTGCATGCCACAAACCTTCCTAATGTAAAACAACAGGTCTGAAGCCCAAGTGCTTAATCCAAAAGACTTAGAATGACAGCTAAACTTTAATCAAGTTACTACCAAGCAGTAATAAATACAATTGAATACTTTAGAGAATGCCTGGATTAGTGCTCAAGTTACACAAACAAAGCTAGATCCAGCAGGCCCTAATCCAGTCTATGCCACAGCAAACAAGGCACCAACTTCAGTAAGAAGCAGTTCAGATATGCATGCACTATAAGCCTTCAATCAGAAATTCCCAGCTCAGAAGGGCAGAGTCCAGCCTCTCCTCCCACAAGAGTGCAGACCACGAACCCTCTTAATGTAAAATAACTGGCCTGAAAGCCTAAGTGCTTAAACCAGAATTAATACACTTTTAGAATAACAGACACTGAGCCTTCAATCAGCAGTTCCCAACCTAGAAGGATGTAAGCTACCTGTTCTGCCACTACAGTGCAGACCACAAACCCTCTCAGTGCAAAACAACTGGTCCGAAGCCCAAGTGTTTAAACCAGAAGGCCTAGAATGAGTTACACCAAGCAGTAATAAATACAATTGAGTACTTTTAAGATGATGCAAAAGTAAAAAAAAAGTAGGTAGAAACACAAGTACAGTAAAAGCAGATTACATTTTTTTTTGAATTAGGTAAGAATTCCCCAATAGCAGTGTTGTGTTTTTATTGGTTATGAATGCAATTGTTAAAAGTATTAGATATTAGATATTAAAGAATGCAAGGTCCATTTTTCAAAATAAAATTAAAATCCCACAGTTTATTGGGTGACACTGTGGTGCAGTGATTAACGTTGTTGCCTCACAGCAAGAGGTTCTCCAGTTCGATTCTTGGCCGGGGTACCGTCTGTGTGGAATCTGCATGTCCTCCCTCATTTGTATGGGTTTCCTCTGGGTGCTCCAGTTTCCTCCCACATTCCAAAGGCATGCATCTGGAATGTTTCTACCAAAGCCTCCACTGAAAATAGTCCCTGTCCTAGACAGACTTTCCTGGTCAACAAAACAAATAAATAAAAATAAAAATTATGAAATACGCAGATAATATACTTAATAAAAATATGTGGGTGAAAGAAAAAGATGACTTGTTACAGAGGGCAGGTTTAGGTTTAAATAAGGTAAAAAGTAAAGGTTTAGGAGGGGTTGTAATTATGGGATATATTTATTCTGTGACAGAGATCACAGTCCTAGGTATGAAATTTGGCAAGAAGAAAGTTATGCCAGAAAAATGGGATGAGGTGTTTTCAGTAAATTAGAAATTCTCATATTATGGAAAACATTTAAAGTATTTTTCAAGAAACAATTGTACATATTAAATTCTGTACTCTTAGGAAAGTTGGCATATCTATTACAAGTGTGTTTTCAATGGTATGGGGTTCAAGGTTAAAGCTGTTTAAAACAGGATTGTTGTAGGTCAATGCTGAGAAAGGTGGTGTGAGACTTATCTATCCAGTAGTACATTCAACATCTTTGCATTTAGTTTGAGTTTTGAAATGTATAAAATATGAAACTCAAGGTGTGCAGGCAAGTGTATTATGTATTAAGTATAAGAAATTTTGTGAAAACAATAACCAACAATATATTAAAAACCAGGGAAAAAAACGTTGGTAGCACACTGCAGGTACGTTAGCAAAAGTACGTTTAATATAATAGAACACAGAGAAAGTAAGCGCTTTCGCAGACAACTCCCGCTTCATCACACTAACATTAAACAGGTTTAACAAATCATGTTAAATAGACTCATAAATCACATAGCAACCAATAAAAACAAGACATATAAGCATGTGGAGTACAAATTAAAGTGCTAGCGCAAAGTGCTAATGTTATAAAATGAAATAGTCAACAACTATACAAATATCCTATTTAAAACTAATAATACCTTCATAAAGCCATGTATTAAAATTATATATATACACAAATATTTTCATAAGATACATAAGTATTATATAATATAATTTAATTTGTACCCACATGCTTTTATGTCTTATTTTTATTGGGTTTTTTTATTGGTTGCAGTTTTTTTATTGGTTACATTGTTGGCTGCAGTATCCAGGTGAAGATTTTTTCTTGTGTAATATATTAAAAACAGCTGACTGTTGCATAAAAATGAATAACCAATAAAAACAACAAACAGCCATCTCCTGACCATCTATCACACTTTACTGAGCACTTTGTTTATCACAGAAATAGGACTTTATCAGAATAAAACATTTTCAACAAAATTATGTAATTAAAATAAGCACATAGTAGTTGTGTAAACACAAAATAAACCAATGTGAAGAAAACTTGATTGTCAAAGCTAACGTTATAACCCAGCAGCACTATGTTTCAATACACTTAAAATGGAAAGAATAGCATTTACCCCAGGATAAATATTAGCATTTAGTTTCGACTGCCATAGCAGTTCTTTATATTCTAATCAATTTCCCACTCTCTGCCTCTTTGGGGTGGAAGAATCTACTCCCGAATAAAGACCTGGAATTTATTAAATTCAATACATGCTATAGAATGCTTCTTATGGGCATTATTCTTATCACCATTTTAACACTGCAAATATGCTCATAAATTCTCTATTGCAATCTCAGTTCAGTCTTACCTACATAGTGGGCTTCACGACTTTGACCAGTTACAATATAAATAATTACATTGTGGTCCAATTAAACACACATGAGGCCCCAATTACCCTAGGGGGGATTTTTTTCACTGGTGCAGTCGATCTATTTGGAAATTATCACCAATGTTTACATCTGTCACATCTGTTCATTAGTTCCTGGATGTTTAAAGTAGATTCCTAACTTTGTTCAAAGCCCATTTTAAGATTAGTGTGCCTTCTAAATGTAAAATCAAGATGTAAACTCAATCTCTTAGAACTTTCTGGATAACTTAATAAAAAGGGACAAAAGTAATTTTTTAACAAAAATCACCTTTATTAAATTATCATGTATGACATAGGCAATCATACATTTATATAAATGAAAACAAACCATATTGACATCATTTTAGTTGCAAACATTATACATCACAAACCATATTGACATAATTTTATCTGCAAACATTATACATCACTTATCTATCCAGTCATTGTCATTCAAACATTATATAGGTCATTCAAATCCTGTCTTCTTTTAAACCTCATTCCTCCTCTGCATGTATTGCTCCCACAATTCCCATTTTTTCTATGTAATTTGCTGTTACACTTTTGTAAAGATCCCAGTTCCAGTTATTTTGTCTCTGTTACTATATTCACTACTTCTAGTAAAGTTGGTTTAGACTTTAAATTTTCTAGTAACTGTTTTTTGGCAGTCACCATAATTAGACTCCGCAAGGCCTTACTCAAATTCTGTATCATAGCTCAGAAAATCATTTTCTTAGTTACAACAGTTTGCTCAACCAGTATCTCTTACAGAGCAGTCTGCAGGGAATCTTTTAAAGTCTGCCAACTCATTACACTCCCAGGAAATATGTCTCCATTTACCTCGTTCTTCCCCATTAAAACTCCAATATTTGCTGTCTACCTGAGGAAAGGGCCAATGATTATTAAACACTTGGTGAATAGGTTTACTATCTACAGAATAGTTCAGAATAACATTAGGATTAGTAGACATTTGGCCAGATGCATGAGAACAAATCTTGGCCAAAGGAGACTTAAGAATGGGCTTAAAATCTGATTGCCTTCTCCATTTAATATCACTGACCACCTCATAAAGTAATGTTACTGAATCTCTCTCTCTGTCTTCAAACATGCATATAAATATATATAGTTCCTTAAATAAAATCATGACTCCCAGAAAAAAATGCATTGTAATTTGACCATTTACCATTTCACAATATTTTTCTTTAGGATGTAAGAATGGCAACTTTCAAAATGTAGATAGGAAAAGAAAAAAATATCATTATGGTAAATATTTGATGAGAATTTAACTGTACAGTCTCTATAAATTAAAACATGTGGAACACTTATAAGCAGAATATAAAAATCCAGATGTACTATTAAAATAATTCAAGAAAATTTACATCAAATCATCCCACAAAATAAAAATATCATCAAAAAAATGCAAACATTTCACATTTTTTAAAAAGTGAGGAGATGAAGGCAAAATTTTGTTCCAAAAACACTAACCAGGATTGGCATAAACTGGGAAAATGCTGTCTCTATTGCTATACCATTTACTTGATACTAAAATGTTTCTGAGAATTAACTCCAAGAATGTTCAAAATAAATCACCAGTAGCAGAAAACCTCTTATCTGCTAAAACAAAATCTCTAAACTATTCACAATCTCTAAACTATTCAAACCAAATTTTGGGTAAAGATACTGTAAACAATAACTCTAATATCTTCACTAACTAGTAATAGACTATTAGTAACATTCCAGATTCTCAAAATATTAAGAAATGCCAGGAACCCTAAGGACATGTTGAAAACAGTCAAAATTACTTTTTATTCTCTTATCAACAAAAAGGGCCAAAGGTTCTGTTTCTGAACAAGCTGCGGGAATATAGGCTTAAAAGGGGTATGAGTAACATCCGTATGAACTTGCAGTATTCCAAAGAGAGTTTATAATGATTTATCCAAGACACTTTTAATCTAAAAAATCATCATGTAATCAAAGACACAACAGAATGGCATTAAATATACTGATCTCAAGGATATTGCCAATATCCTGGCAGATCGATTCAGTGCAAACTTCACCCCCTTTCACCCCCTAAAGGGCCCATCTCAATACCGAATGATTGCCAAATTCCAGTAATAACGGCAACACAGGTAAAAAAGGCTCTCTCCAAAGCTAACAATACAGCATCCATGGGACCAGACAACATCCCAGGCTGTGTACTACATGAACTACAAAGTGAACTGGCACCTCACTTAAGTGTCATGTTTAATCATAGCCTCACCTTAGGCTTTGTGCCAACTGAGTGGCGCACAGCTACAGTTATCCCACTCCACAAGGAGGGATCTACCCTGGATCCCGGGAACTACTGCCCCATCAGTCTGACGAGCCTGCTCTGCAAGGCCATGGAATGTATTATCATGGAACTTCTAAACAAAGACATTGGCAACCTTCAAACACTGGACCCCACTCAGTTTGGGTTCATGAAGGGCCGATTCTGTCTCCTGAACCTGATTGACTTCTTCGAATCAGTCTCCAGAGCTGTGGACAAGGGTAAGATTGTCCACACAGCCTATCTGGACCTCGCCAAGGCCTTCGACACCATTCCCCACTGTGGAATCATAGATAAACCTACTAAACTGGGCATTAATCCCTATGTCACTCGATGGGTTGCCAACTGGCTTACTGACAGAACCCACACTGTAAAAGCAGCCAGCTCCAGACAAGTGACAGGTGGAGTACCTCAGGGTTCAGTCCTGGGACCGCTCTTGCTTGGCATCTACTCCTCTGAAGTACAGGCCAACACTAAGGGACTCTGGCTAACAAAGTTCGCAGATGACTGCAAACTGGGAGCCATTATTGAATCCCCAAATTATGTGGATATCCTACAAAAGGGCCTTACAGAAACAGATGCTTGGTGCCAGAGCCATGGGCTCAAGCTCAGTGCCAAGAAATCTATAGTTATCCCCTTTGGGAAAAAAACATGTACCCATGAATTACCATTTAGGGGGCAGTACACTAAACACCGAAAGTGTGATGAGAGACTTAGGGACACAGGTGGACAGTGGTCTCACCTTCGATAACCACATCGCCACAACAGTCAAGAAATCCTATGTGGCATACCTCATCAGTAAGGGCTTTTCATCCAGAAAAAAGGAGGTTATTGTCTCAATGTACTCATCCCTCATTAGACCCATTATAGAATACAATGCCCTGTTTGGTATCTACCTCTCTAGACATCTGCAACTGGAAAGGCCACAGAAATAACTCACTAAAAAAATCACAGGCTTAAAGCAGATGCCCTATGCTGACCATCTAAAAAAAACTCCACCTATACTCTGTCACATATCGTCTACTCAGAGGCAATCTCTGCTTAACATACAAGGCCATGTCAAACCCAGAGCTGTTGGACATGCTACACTTAAAGAAATCCCAATCCCTTAGACACACATGCTCCAGGGAACTAAACTTTGTCATCACAATGAACAAAGCATGCTGGAGGGATAGGTTCCTGACCCAGAGACTCCCCAGACTCTGGAATAGACTGCCCATACATGTCAAGCAGAGGGCCTCTTTGGCCCTCTTCAAAAGGAACCTTGATGATTGGATGGGAGATAGGAAATTCATCCCGGGGATCACGTCAGTCACCCTGCTAGACAAGGGTTCACCCCAGGGATCACGTCAGTCACCCTGCTAGACAGGGGTCCAGGGAAGTAAATACTGTGGGAAGAAATAGCCAGGGAATTGTTATGGGTAGGCTTGTATAGGCCCTAGGGCAGACAGCCTAGTACCAACTTATGAACACACATAGTTGAACTTGAAGTATTCCAAAGAGAGTTTTTAATGATTTATCTAAGACACTTAATTAAAAAAATCATCTAATAATCATGTAATCAAAAACACACATAGCTTGAACTACATTACATCTAAAAATTTATATACAGCAAATGTGTATCCAAAACTTTGCTTTTTTCCAGGGGGCATGCCCACAACAGCTCCTTATTTAAATATTCTAACTCCACAGTCACACGACCATGGAGAAAAGGGAAACTCGCACATTCAGGTGCACGAACATACAACAGAACAGTGAACATTAGCAAGATACAAATACTGACCAATGCTAATCTGCATTGTAATGTCTATGATCAAACACCACACCAGCAGTCATTTTCTATAGCTTTACACACTTTTCTACCAAATATGATTCAGTCATTTGTGATTTGCATGAAAGTTGTTTTAGAACAATTGTGACACTTTTTTTTTTTTTTTTTGCCGTTGATCAATTGTCTCAAATAAAATGTACTACACTCTCCAAACCAGTCTGAAATACATGGTATGTTAACCTGAATTAAGTTAAACATTTCTTCGAAGATCATGGAACTTGTCTTCAAATTAAACAAAAGGCAATTGATTTTTAATATGCAATAAACACATCATTTTGATACAAATGTATATGCTGCATCATTAGATAAAAGGGAATGAATTTTAAAACATAGCCAATGACATTCATAACCAGTACACCTCCACTTTGCCTGGCTTCATTACACAAACATTCTTATGATCACTTAATTCCAAATAGTTTTTATTTTCATTAGGTAAATTATACCAAAAGGACACTGGTTTACGATACCACGTTTTTTGTAATAAGCTTCTAACGAAGCTTTTCAAAGTCTGGGATGTGAAGACGAATTATTGGAGTGACGGTACTATTACGGTTGTGACTCTCACATCTGACTTAAAGGCTTCGCTAGATGTTGTGTCAAACAATAGACACAAGTTAAACTTTCATATAAATAATTTTGTATCTACTAGGGTACTGGCTAAATCGTCTCTTCTCCTGGTCAGAAAGGTACATTCTTTCTTTAAATAATTCATGTATCGAGGTTACTGTAATTATAAATGTGTTAAATAAGAGTAGCAAATGAGGCTGAATAACTCTGAATGTCTTGGACTCTAATTAACTAAAACCATAGCCCTCAACCTCCCATCTCCAAAATGAGGAATACTAGCCCTCAATGTGGAAGAAATGGGCGAAATGTGGATCACATGCTAACAGCTTTAACTAGGAAGGTCATATGATGGTTAAAATATGCTGGTTTTACTTATAAAAAAGATATTTTAATGAATTAGTATGATTCATTTCTATTTACCAAGAATATCAGTTAAAATATTCCAAATACTGGATGTGTGACTGACACTTTCAATATGGAACTTCGAGAAATATGAACTTTTTAAAACCCCAAATGAGTTACATTCCTCATAATGAGGTGCACTTGGCAGGTATGGGTGAAACATTTTCTACATTACAGAGTGGGGTAGTGATTACAGAACTCTTGTTCCACTGAGACAATACCAACAGCACGAACAAAACACTGAAGTCTTCTTCTTCTTTCGGCTTTTTCCCGGTAAGGGGTCGCCACAGTGGATCATCTGTCCGCTCATGATTGGCAGTGGAGTTTTAAGTGTCGAGTTGCCAGCCTGGCACCAAACCTTCCACAGAAGGCACACACACGCACTTATACCAAGGTCCAATTTAGAGTGTCCAATCTACCTACTGCATGTCTTTGGGATGTGGAAGGAAACCGGAGCACCCGGAGGAAACCCACGCAACCACAGGGAGGACATGCAGACTCTGCACAGAAGGCACGCCAGCCAAGAATCAAACCAGAGAACCTCTTGCTGTGAGGTGGCAACGCTAACCACTGCACCACAAACACTGAAGTAAGCTATGTTAATAGAAGCAGAGCTCAATTAATTTTATATTTGTGTGTCTGTGTGACAACCCACCACTGCCAACCAATATGTGACATGGATATCCCACCTGTGGGCCAGTAGTCAAGGAGCCTCAGTCTTCAACACTGGCACCTGTGGGGGGAAATTCACTGGGAGGATAACAGGTACACACACACAGTATTTCCAGATGTAGCTCTCTGCACCAAGTGCAAGTTCTCTTAAGAGCACACAGAGACCACAGTCAGTCTGGGGCTGGTTTCTTCCTCCAGATACCCAATAAGACTCTCCACTGGCACTGCTATGGAGTTGAGTCCTTAACCAGGGTTCCAAGCCAAGTCCTGAAATACTCTCTCTGTCCAACCATTGCTTCGTGTCCCCTGCCCAAGTAGCTGACACACACACTCTTGGAGATTTGATTTACACACCCACACGCATCTGGGAAAGGCTGTCACAGGTTTACTAGCTATGCCCCCTTTTGCCCAGACTGTAAGGTAGTTATCACTGCCAACAGAACCCCTCACCAGCTACTTTAAGGTCCTTAACAAAGGGGGTCCAGTTTTACTGTGTAATATCAATACAATACAAATAATAGTTTGCCCAAGAGCAATGCTATTAGGAGTGTTCCACAAAGTGTCACCATTTAAATATGTAAGTAGTCTCAAAACTTAAATATCTCTAAAAAGATCAGCTACAATGAAAGGCTTAAATATATTTAATAATAAATAATAAAAGAACAAGGCAATACTAAACATATATTCACAGTGACATCAAAGTTCAGAATCACAGGAAATATTTAAAACAGCATTGAAGGATAGTCTCATACAAATAAAGAAAAACTATATATAAAATAAGCTTCACTTTATTCCTGACTGAATATAAGATAAATACTCTTCCCTAACAACTTACTTAGTAGATCCAGGCAGATGATGTGGTGAGTGGTCCTTCTTGTTATTGTCAATTCCAAGACAGAATAAATAATGCTCTGTCTCACTAAGAGACTTTTCAATAAATATCTAAAATATTACTGCTAGGATAGCTTGCAGACTGACAATTTCTGGTCATCTGACTTCTAGTTCCCGGGCAAAATCCCCCTTGCTGGAAGCTGGCAGGACTTTTGTAAAAATACACAGACAAGGGCTTTTGTTCAGATCTTTAACAGGTGCTGGAAGTTATAGAACAATTGCATACCTCTATGTTTCCACAGTAGTAATTAGTTCACCCCAAAGACAATACAGAAAGCTTTTCTGACTGCCTTAAAACCCATGAGATAGCATCTTTATGGCCTAGCCTATAAAGTGATTTAATTTCACATATTTCTTCTAAAGTTTGCTTTACTGAGGTTAACCCTCCAGTTTCCTCTGTTAAAACATACATTTAAACAGTAACAATAGAAAATAATCTTCAAGGCTGAGGAGAAAACTAACTCAAAATGGGAAAGATGAGCCTCATGGGTTATATTATGTAGAGAATTCCATTCCAGAACTGTTTAACTGCAAATTGTGAGGAGAAATGAGAATGAGTATGTAGATAAGGTGCAATGGCTGACAAGCAGACACTGAAGAGGTATAAACAAGGCTCTTATCATAAAAGACTGATAAATACTTGAGAATAAGAAGTGCAGAAGTAGCTGTTGGCTCTGCTTGAGGCTCACCAGATACAGAACCTCTTCTGTTTAATCAACTAAGAATGATGGTGGGCTTTTTGGGCTCTTGAAGAATGTGGACCCCTGATCTCTAAGAATGATCTGACAGAAATCATCCAAGTAGCTATCCTGTGGTTCTTTGGGTCTGAGTACAATAAGGAAACCCTTTGCTGTGTTAGAAGGGTTCAGTAGTTTGGAAGTAGCAGGTGCACTTACAAGCTCAACTGGACTAGCTGGGAGGAGGAGGATGGCTTTCTTGGCCATAGTGGTAATATTAGGATAAGTCTTATCCTGTCTCTTCTTGTTTTGTCTCATTCCAAAAACAGAGATGTTGTCTGTTCATTGGTAGTTGGAGCAGAACTGCCTTACTTCAAGATTCTGTTGAGTCGAAGTAACTCCATCCGTAAAACTCCCCACTTATGCACTACTGATTTAAATACTTTTCTCTCCACTGCTGAAGTATTTATTGAACAGGGCCAGGAGGGTCCAGCATGGAGGTCTGATTGGATGAGATTTAATTGGCTGGAAGATATAGGCCCTCTTACTATGTCAGTTCACATGCCATCATTCCCAACCTGCACATAAAGAATGGTCCTCCCTTTACTTGTTGATGTACCACATGGTTTAATTTTTCCAAATGTTTTGGGTTTCTAAAACTATGACAGGAATGGACCCCATTCCTATGTCAGGTAATAAAAGTTCACAAAATGAGTATTGTTTCAGTCTTTGATGTTAGCCAAAAGTGCTCTTTGCAGCACCCTCGATGTGCCCTGAATTAACTCCTTCTGCAGTTCATATGTATCGGTAGCATATCTAAATCCAACTGTAGAGTCTTTTTTACTAGACCCCATTGCTCCTACTACTGCTGGAACTGTCTGGGTATCTTTCTTCCATAATACTCTGTTTTCTGCCTGCAAATCCTGAGATTTTATGACTTTTTTAATGTTTTATAACCGGTGATCCCATGTGATATAAACTTCATCATTTTCTATAACACATTGTGGTTCATGTTTCCAATGCTTTTCAGCTACTTTTATATTGTAGTGTTCGCACAATCCCCAGTGCAACAGTCTTGCCACATTACTGCACCTATCAGTGAACAGCCCTTCTGCCATGAATTTATTATATCCAGCAACAAAGTATTCAACAGTTTCCAAGTTTTTTTTTTTACTTACAGAACCTACATTTATCTGTTTCTCCCACATGTTCATTGGACTTTGTAAACCAATGTGTACATAGTCCACTATCCTGCAGTGTCATTATTAACGTTTTATCCTTCGGTTTCAGCTCATCTGTCTTTAACAACTCCCATGTCAAATTCTGATCAAAATTGTTCCAAGAGATCTCTATACTTGCCACTATATATATATATATATATATATATATATGGCTTTTCCACATTTCTTTCCTTCTTATAGGTTCATAGTTTAGTACTAAGCTAACTGCCCTTGCGAGCCATTTTAAGCCTAGCCTACTATCCCTTGTAAGACCCTGCAACTTGTGTTTATAAGGCAAACACCTTAGCCATTAAGCCACCCTCCCAACACTTCTTATATTCTTTCTTTTGTTTTTTGGCATATTCATTTGCTGACTGACTTTTGTCTACTTCCGGTTTGATTTCCATTCCGTCTTGACAACAGAATGTTTCTGTTAAACTAAAGACAAAGGTCATCTTAGACTTCATCTCCTCATGTTTTACAACTTTCACTATGTTAAAACCTGATGAGGTCAGCAAATATGTATGTCATCCCATGACTGCAGATCTGTACATGTAATCACTTTAGAAGAGGCCCATATTTCTTTCAGAAAATGGAATATATAATCTCGGTATAAAATTATTTTTATATATCATTTGATAAGCATGACATTTTTCTTGTATTTCTGTCCAACTGACCCAATAACTTTTGGGCTGAGTCAATCACATAAAAACATAATTTAGAACATGAATAGCAAATTGGCTTATAGCCTGGACTTTGTTCCTTGATATCAAGGCTGTTTTAAATACTAGCTTTATTAGTAAGTATTCCTTACCAAGTTTTATTCATATTTGTTCATATTTTATTGACGATCCTTCATCAGTTCCCAAATATGTATACACTTGGTCCTGCTCAAGTTCCTGTGTATCACATTCAACTTTTCAGCTTTAAACACTAGTTTTCACATTTATCAAGACTAAATCTCATTTTTATATCATCTATGAACTATACAGTTTTAAGTCATTCACAAAAAGTAAATGAGAAGTCTTTAAGCAAGGTTATTTCCGGGAAGCCAAATTATAACCGAGACTGAATCTGTTAAGTAGACAGCTTAATGGGTTAAGAACAAGGCAAAACAATAGCAGTGACAAAGAATCACCCTAAAATATCCCCCTTTGAATTTTACCCCCGGGATAATAACTTTCCCTTTGTCATGGCTTACTGCAAAGTGCTTTACCACTATTTCATGGTCACTGTAACTGTAACATAATTGATTAATGCAGGATGTATCTTATATATCTGTAATTACTTCTTTATCCATGAATGTGGAATGTTGTCAAATGCTTTTTTTGTAATCTATCCATGCCATACATAGATTCCTCCCCTTTTTTACAATTCTCTGTTATGGCTTTATTTAGCAACAAATGATTCTTTATTCCATACGACTTAATTTTGTTACCCTTCTGTTCTATTGCTATGATTGAGATTTTTTCTAAATAACTATAAACTGTCTGCATCAGTTCCAGCATATAGTTTGCACATTGCCAGAATGCAAGTTATTTGTCTTAAATTTTTAGGATGTCTCACAGGTTCACTCTTAAGTAGGAGTATCATTTTTCCTGTTGTTAACCAGTTTGGTGACTGTTTGGGATGGGAGGATGAGTAATTCTTACATCGGGCTAAATCTTTGTGTAAAGATGTTAATACTGTTAGCCAGAAGTTAGGTAATGCATCTGGGCCTGTGGCTTTCACTTAGAAGCTTTTCTTAATTTTGTTTCAGTTTCTCAAACCGTTACTTCATAGGTAAGTACTAGGCCAGCTGCCCTTGGGGGCCATTTTAAGCCTAGTCAATTTCCTTTTTGTGCTTGAAATTACTGATCCCATTTGGTTATAGATTGTCCTTACCCATCCAGTCCTTTAATATATGTATTTCCCCAAAATACGTTTATTTCTTCTTTTTTGCTGGTGTTATTCTTTTTTCTTTGTTTCCTAGTTCCCTGTAAAACTGTTTTGGGTCATCAATGAACTGCTTATTTTGTACTTTTCCTTTTTATTTATATGCATACTTTCTAAATGTTTCTGTCTGTGCTGATATCTTTAGTTTATTATTTGCAACACTGCATGATAGATTCTAGTCTGTTCTGATACGGTGTGTTGGTTTTGCCATGCCTAGTTTTCTAAGTATTTTTGTTGATCTGTTCCATCTTCTATATACTTCTAACAGGGACACTTTTTTGTCTTACTTTCTTTAGAGTTTTCTCTATTTGATGCTTTTATGATGGCATTTTATTTCTTTCTTCCCTTCCTTTCCCTAATAACTCTGTTTTTGTGGTAAGACTATTTCTTATTAATTTAGCTGCACAATAATATATCCTATTTACTTCTGTTATATCACATGAGTTTATGTTTATAGTCTTGATTACTGTGTTCATCTGTTCCATCAAACCTTCTAACATTTTGAGTCATATTTACTTCCTGTAATCTATTTCTTTTGTCAGTCTTAATATGTCTATCCATCTCTTAAATCAAGCAACTCTTCCCTTAGATCATTCTACTCTAAACTGAGAGCACACTCTTTGTTCTCTGCTTCCTGTGGGCATCCTACAGAAAGTTCTAAAATGTCTTCCTGTGAGATAGCCTCTTCAGCTGCATCCTGAATAATCTGCTGCACTTTCATATGGGAGCTCATCGGCCTTTCACTCCACAGCATTGCCTACGTCAGAGTTGCCACTGTTTCCTGCTCCTTCCCTTGATGTGCAGCTCTAAATAAACTTTTTTTCTGGTTTCCACTGAAGGCTTCAGATCATCATCACATGGCAAGTCATCAGATGCTTCCTGTTCCACCTGCTTTTCCTTAGTTTGGGTACTCATGTTCCATCATGCTATGATATTACTACAGTTAGATTTTCCACACTAAACCCTTCAATTTGCAGGTAATCAATAACTTCAGTTTCTATTTCTTTAACTTCTCCACCACTAATCCTCTTTTCTACTACTCCCTTTGTTTTCTTATTTTTTGTATTGTGAAATTTTCTATATCCAAGTGCCTTAGCCTGTATTTCTCTTCAAATATCTTTGGGGCCACTTTTTTCTACTGATTAGTTTTGCTTTCTCTTTTGCATAAATATTGCACCATAATAAATCTTTTTTTTTCTTTCCCATATCCATATTTCTTCTTCAGATGTCTCCTACCCCCACGTGTTTCTCCTTGGTGCGGAGACTCATTGTTCCACCATGCTATGACATTACCTGTGTTTCTACACTAAATCCTTCACTTCACAGGTGTTCCATAACCTCAGTTTCTATTTAACTTCTACCTTACAAATCTTCTGTTTTACATTTCCGTTTATGCCCTTATTTTTTGTATTGTGAACTTTTCCATATCTGGTTGACTTTGCCTGCATTTCCCTTCAAATATCTTTGGAGCTGCTTTTTTATATTGATTAATTTGGCTTTCTTCTTTACATACATATTGCACTATATCAGATCTCTTTTTCTTTCCCATGTCCGTTTCTTTTCTTTTTTTTTTTTTTTTTTACTTTCAAAAATCTCTGTTTTTTTTTTCTTTATATTTTTACACATCCTCTTTCACTTTTTCTATGTGGCCCAAAGTTTATTTGTCTGTGTTATGTTTTTCATAGATCTGTTCCATTAATGAACACAAATTTGCACTTCAAGCTTTTGACTGTTTTTTTCTTGTGCAAGTATTTTTCTTTCCTCTAATTTCTCTGGAGTTTTTCTGAATGTCTTCTATCTGAAAATTCTAGGCTTCTTGCATAACAGTAACAATACATAATTTCTTCCTTATCCTCAAAAGTTCACTGTATCATCTTTATGGTCCTTTTTTGTCCTGTAGTTTTTGTGTTTTTTTGTGGACTACTACTTCCTTCTACATCGGGCGGTGGGGGGGGGTCCTCCTCCTGAGCCAGGCCTAACCGCATTGGAGGAATGTTTCTGTGTGTTGAGGATTCTACATTGCCATTTTTTCCAGTCTTGGTACTGGGTACTTTTTATCCTGAAATTTGTGCACCCAGCTATATTTTTTTATTTTAATCTGTTTCTATCCTTGATATATGCTATATAAGATGCAGTCTATCAATCAGTGTTTTCTTGGTAAAGTTTTATGGAACAGGGTCAACCATATCAACGTACTCACCAAAACATGAACATGAATTCACTTCTAGCAATAGTACTCTCTGATTTCATCATCTCTCTGTTTGAACTCCCCCTCACACGTTATTGCTGTATTTGGACCATTGTGGCAATGTCTGTTACTATATATACATTGCTTGGCAAAAACACAAACGTAAACATTTTTCTGTGGCAAATCAAAGCCAAAATCTCCTTCAGGTTTACAAATTGGTATTTGGATTTTTTATAAGAGTTCCATTGTACTTTCAGGTACCATGTGTGCAATCGGAAAACATAATTTAGTGACTGTAGTTAAGGGTTCAAACTTTACCTGGACCACAAAGGGTAATCCAAACTTGAATCTGACCAGCTCTGCTATAACATGAATTCCCACTTGAGAGCTTGAAAAAGAAGGATCACCTCAGCCTTTGGTTAACAGTGCTACTCTCGCACAATTTTGAAATACCACTCTAGTTTTCAAGTATCGCTAAGACCGCATAAGAATTTATGCAGACATAGCACACTACTTTCCAGAAGACCCTTGTTTTTAAGTGTCTCCTGTGGTCTAAGTGAGTAAACAATGTTTAGAAGCATTGTTTTACCTGATGCAATAACACCCAGTTTGTTTTTGGTGTGCATTGCTGCCTTAAGGAAGGTATTGGTAGATGCTGGCATTAGGTTTAACATCTGCAGGTTCTCAGATTTTAAAGTTGGTCAAGCAATGAGTGTTACAGTCCATGTAAGCTTTCATCACCTTCACTAAGAAAGTTTGACTCCGCCATCCCAAGAAGAGCATATCATTTACTTTTATCAGTTTTGGATGGTACTTGTGACAGCTGTAAACATTTGGTAAATTTGGGGTGTAATCTCTCATTTGGTAAATTTGAGGTGTAATCTCTCACTGTACATGTCAGTAAGCAGCTAAGCTCTGCATTACAACCACTAATAGCATATCCACTTTTGCTGAGGTTTAAGAAAATACCTATTCTTCCAAAACCTACCGGACTGTCCTCCAGGTTGTCACTCACCTCAAGAGAGATGTCCATTAGAGGCTAGACAGCAGCAGGCTCAGGCCTAGACTTCCTGGCCTTCTTTTTGAGTGGCAGCTATACCTAAGGCCAAGCAAATTCTGCCATGGCACCTTGTGCCAACAGCTTGAGACATTAGTTCTTAAGATTAATGGAAATGGAAGAAAGTCAGCTACAAAACCTGACAGATGGAATACGGAGTATAGTTGTGAGATGCACCGAAACAAAACAGAGACCTATAGTGTTGGTCACTAAAATCGAAAATAAAGCTGGAACCAAAGTAAACACCACTAATAAATGAAACAAACCCTGATACACAGCTCAGAGCACACCACAAAAAAGCACTAGCAGAAACAGCAGTATTTCTTAAGTGTCTTTATTCTGATGAAGTCTTCTAGTAAGATGAACGTGCTCAATTCTGTGCAATAAAAACTTCAGAAATACTGCTGTTTCTGCTAGTGCTTTTTTGTAGTATGTTCTCATATTTGGAGCTGTTTAACAGGGTTTGCTTTGTTTATTACCTATAGTGGTGTTCCTTATGGGAAATCTGCCTCCCACACTGACATTTACCTGTCTTTGATGGTATGTAACTCACTGAAAAACCAAACAAAAGAAAAAGGAACCCCAACGGGGTACTGCTCTTGAAGATGTATGTTAGGTATAACCAGCAAAGTGAAAGGTATTCAGACTGACATATGATAATGGAGTTGGACTGGTGGCAATGAAGTTTTGGTTTGGGAGTGCTCATACACCACCTTTATGCTCTGCACTTGCTACTGTAACAGCGATATCAAAGGACATCTGTTTTTACTGTCCCTTGGCATGTCATACAGATATTGTATTGCGCTATATTACATTGTGCCACATTGTCTATTTGCATGATATGCACAGCTTGACAGTCTTTATACATATATATATATATATATATATATATATATATATATATATATATTATATAACATACAGCACACCTTTCCATAGGCATAGACCATGGGTCAGCAAATTCCAGAACATTGTACAACATACCATCTTTCAAGTCTAGATCAACCATTTGTCCTCAATCTGTCTGTCTCATCTGTTGTTAGTCTTGGTGCACAAGTCATCCTAATGTGGCCATAAACTGCCACATGCTCACCGACGATCATTTTATTACCACGGAATGAGTCCACCTGTGAGTCCTCATGGGAGAGGTGCATGTAATTATTACAAATGGATGCAAATCTCTTACACAAATAAGATAACTGTGCACATACTAATGCATAAATGCACTGCAAGATAAACATTAAACCTTCTTGTGCTGAGGTACTTCAAGGATCACTTCCAAAACCACAAAGACCTCCAAGGTTTGGCACTGTAAATGGTGAACCAAAGCCAAATGTTAACACATTTAACCCATTCCATACCATACACAGTTTCTTCCACCACCACCACCATCACAAAAAAGAGTCACCAGAGTGTTCTGGCTATGCCTGTCAGGTTATGAGAGTATTCTTCTCATCATGGTAATGTGCATGTTATATGTGACACCACAGGTCCACACACAAGTGCACCATTCACAAGGTTGAGCAAAGACGGGATAATAGCTGCCTCTCAGTGGGTGCAAATGGCTTGAAATGCAGTCCTCTGACTAAATGAAGGGGAGGATGATAAAGTTCTCACATCCTATCTCTAAGGCTGGAAAGAAACTGGTCTTGGCACTATGCTACCATCACTGAGAATGATGCCACTAACTAAGCAAAAGATGACAGATCTGATAATTGGTTTAGTTATTGGTATTATTCTAAGGAAGTTGAATGTGTGTCATGCTGGAAGGCATTTCTCTTAAGTGTCCTTGATTTTGCCTAATGTTTGTTCCCCATCCCTCATAAAATGCTTGAGTTTCTTGGAAATTCCTGCAGATTTACTGTCAGTCATTAATGCCTGACAGAGTTTTATACTTATTGTTCTGTAAAATGCTTGCTGATACAAAGAATTTTGTTATATTAATTCTTTCAGAGAATTAGAGTAGTATTTAAAAATTGTCCCTAATTTTAGCCCTTTGTCTCTCCCTCAGTATTTTTACTTTTTTGTCTCTCATTTTTGAGAAAAGAAGTTGAGAAACATGCTAAAGGAAGATGTAAGGCAATCCCACATGTTTCACCAGGAAATGCCAGCACATATCCCATCAGAGTGTTTACATAATTGCTAAAACTTTCTCTACCACCATAATGTCTTTTTAGGCAATGTCAGTCTGCTCACGCCAGTAACCTAATAAATACAGATTCCAATCTGGCAGATTTTAAAAAGTCCCTAATTTAGGCCTTCTTAACTCTGGAAAATGTGAAGATTTGTTCTGTCACTGAAACCTAGTCCCAGGACAGTGACAATTGCTCTTCCTTGTCTGGCTTCACTGCCTTCCACTCATTTAGGCCTCAGTGTGTTGCAGTAGGCCTCTCTTTATTCAAAATAGCATCACTTGTAGATAATTGACCAGGATAGTGACTTTGAAATCCTTTTCACCTTAATATCATAAAAGGAAGAAATGTTGATGGATCTACAAGCACAGCACTGACATGAGTGCTTTCATTTTATTTTAATAACTTACTTAATCAGAAATAAAAATCATTGATTTCATACAACTTTAAAAAAATCACATAACATAACATCCAGTAATATCATCAAATTATTTTAGAGCTCTTAGGCTCAAAAGACTCCTTTAACTAATGACAGTGTCTAACCCTGGCTGAAATATAACTGCTAAACTAAATTGCCAAACCAATTTTCTTGAATCTAGTAAGACATTCTAATCACACCTTCCTTCATCAATCTCAGACTTTTCTACAATTAAAAAACATACATTTCTTAACATTCTTAAAATGTTACTATGCCTTGCTCAGGCTTTATTTAAATTACTTTTGTGTATACATGTTCATAAATAAGTTGAGTAAATTTAACTTTTGTTTTTACCAATGTACTAACTTGTTTACTGATATTACTATTACATAATAGTACTAAAGTCCTCATCCCACATCCTAATCAACTACAGAAACTCATCTATGATCCCTGCAAAGCTGAACACATATCTTAATAAAGTTCCTCTCCATTAACCTGTATACCATCTTTCCAGGGACTTATAACTACCCTCTATAAACTGGCACACCTACACTATTATATAAAAATGTGCAGAATGCTTCCTTAACTTCATCTCTGCATACTCTCTTCAGTGAAACAGCGCCAACTCAAGTAGAGGCAACATTATACTTGATCTAGGCTAAAAAACACAGACCATGTCTGTTCCTCATTCATTTTCATATACTCAGTGGACAAATCAGATCACCATGTGGTACTATTCACCATACAATCTCAGCCCAGGAAAACAAGTAACCCAGCTATCTTTAGAGACTTTTCTAACACCACTCTGCTTGCGCCCAAGGAGGGCTTGTGGCAGTTCAGTAGTCCCCACTCTTGATGAGCCTACAGCAAATACAGCAGCATGAACTCAGTCTGTACCCCCATCTCTTTTCTTGCATACAGGCTCATATTCTTATTTGCTACAAAAACAAAGCCAGTATTAGAAAAAAAAAATATCTGATGGAGCTCCACAACAAAGTTCTACAATAAAAAGAGAAACCTCATAGCTTTAACAACAGACTATAAACTCAGTGTGCCAAAATCAACCTCTAAAAGGTTGATAAAAAACTGAGAAGCAAGATCAAATCCAGCAGAGCTAATAGTTAACTGGTACATCGACAATGGATAACTGCAAGACATTCCTTAACTATATTAAAAGAACTCAGAAGTAATATACAGCATTGCAACAAGCTCATCTCTAATGGCATCATCTACTCAGACCTTGAGCATATAGCAAAAATCCTTTCAGATAACTTTAGGGCCTACTTCTCCCTTCTGTCACCTCTAAAACTTTCCAGTGTCAAATATACTGTGCAGTGCTTGCTCCTGATAATTACTTATAAACAGATACTAAAAACACTCTCCAAGACCAAAATTACCAAATACCAGCTCTACAGGTCCAGATAACATGCTGTTGTTTTCTGGTCAGTATGAAATACTCCACCCCCATCCATGAGATCTTCTCCAGCATCTACGCTGTCTCTATACCAGAAGCCTACTGTAGTAGCTCCACTATACAAGCAAGGAGCCACAGTTGACTGGCAAAAATTCACCTACCAGCCTCACAGTATCATTTCAAGATGATGGAATGATGTATCATGGACCTTAGTCAGGGAGATAAGGAACATACTGACCCAAAGTTATATTTGTAAAAGTTTGGTCATGCTTATTAAATATAATAATTCTTTTGAAGAGTCATAGAAGTGCTAGATGAGGGTTAACACCATGCACCATTCTTTTAATTTCGCTAAGGCTTTTGACTCTATTCTCCCACTCTTTCATCACTGGCAAACTGGTCAAGCTCAATATAAATCTGTATGTAACCTGCTGGACTGTCAGTTGGATCACAGACAAAAGCCACTCTATATGAATTAATGGCATACTATCCTCTCACCTATGATGAAACACAAGTCTTGGTTTTCAGACCACTTCTATTTGGCATGACGTTTTCTGATAATAAATATAACATTAAGGGCCTCTGCCTGACCAAGTTCACAGATAACCTCCAGCTTGAAGCCAGCATCAACTCTCCTAAAAGCATTTGAATCCTTCAAGTGGTCAGACACGTTTTTGATATCAGGATCACAGTCTAATGCTGAATGCCAAATAATGTAGCATCAACTTAAAGGATGGAAACCAGGAACTGTCACATATACCATATAAATGACATATCCTTTAAAACAGGCACTGTCGTTAAAGACCTAAACACATTCCTGGATAATGTACCTCAGTCAATAAAGACTTCTACCTCTTCCAAATGATTACTAATAGGCTCATCTTTAGGTCAAAACAGGTCATTATTTCCCTATACTCATATATCACCAGACCCACATTAGGATGCAAAATGTCCGTGTGATGCCCCATGCCAGGATGACAGTTCTGTAAACAATCCAATCCTGCTTGATCTACTGTAATGTCTTTAAAACTGGTAGTAACACAAATACAATATCAAGGGTTGTATTGCAGCATAAACAAGTGATAGTGGCATAACAGATATCGCTTTCAAACAATTCTTTACATTTGGAAAAAAAATACCCACATTCTGTAAGGCAAAGCATGTTCCTCACTATTTTCAAATCGAATATAGATTTAGACAAATGGATGGGAAACCACAGATGTACTTTACCACAAAGAAAAGACTCCGCAGCAAACCTCAAAGAGTTTAATCCACTTGGAATTCAATGAATTAGCAAATACAGAAAACACATACGCTTATCTCTAGTGCCTCGGCAAAAATGCCTTTACAGAGTAAAAGATTCCATACACTACATTCACATCAATTTATATAGTATACTTAAGAACACTCCCATAATCAAATTCAATTAATTATTCAGTTAAGAAAAATACTAAAAATTAAAAACACAGAACTAAAAAACTGTTAACTTTTACTAAAAATACAACTATTACAACAAACTTTTCCATGAACAATCTTGATTTAGTCCATTTGGTTTGAGTGTATTAAATTTTAGTATAAGATATAGTTCTTTTTTTCTTAATAATTGTTTTATATATTTTTCATTTAGATACTTTATATTTTCAATACTATCCAATACTGAAACTTTTAAGCCCTCCTTTTTTTTCCATGATGACTATGAAAATGAGCTGCCAAAGGACTAGTTTCCTTGTTATTTGTAATATCCCTGACATGCTCTTTAATTCTACATGCTAATGTTCTTTTAGTTTCTCCCACATAAAACTTTTTACATGGGCATTCAATTCCATAAACAACTGCTACTGAATTACAGTTATATGTTCCCCTTATAGTGAAGGGAATGCCATTAATTTTTTCAAATTGTTGTACAATAAACCTACAAATGGTACACCTACCACATCTTTTGGTGCCCTGATGATTAACTTGTGTATACATCGGCATATTTAACATTTTAAATCGTCTATGTACCAAAAAATCCTGTATGCTTCTACCCCTTTTGTAGGAAAAACTGATATATTTTTTAGATAGACAATCCACTTCCCTTTTAAGTAGATTCCAACTATATATCACATGTTCTTTAACATAATCCGTTAGTACAGAAAAAGTAGAGACAAAATACACCGCATCTTTAAACTCACTAGGTGTACTCCATGTTCCCCTTTTTTATATGTTTACCTTGATTTTTAACCCTTTTCAAACTTTCCTTAAGGTTATGTATATCATAACCTCTCAGTTTGAATTTATTATAACTTTGTGTGTATTCCTCTTCTTTAATAATAGGGTCACTACACAATCTGTTGACTCTATTAAATTCTGTATATGGAATTGCTTTAATAGTATGTGCTGGATGATGACTAGTTCCATGCAACACAGAACCAGCTCCTAGAAATTTTCTATGTATTTGATATTGTAACAATTTATGATTATGTCCTGCTAATGAAACATCCAAATATTGCACTGCCTGTCCACTTTGTAACCCATCAAATTTAATGCCCATAGTATTGACCTGTATCTCTTTCAAAAACTTTTCAACATCTTTTTGTCCACCTTTACAGATGAATAACAAATCATCACTAAAACGATAATATCTGTAAACATGTTTTTTATAAAAAGGGTTAGTATATATATATTTATTCTCAAAATACCCCATAAATATATTCGCATAACTGGGGGCAAAAGCCGCCCCCATTGCTGTGCCCTGCTTTTGTCTGTATATAGAACCATTAAATTCAAATATATTATTGTTTAAACATATACAAAACAATTATAATATATATTTGACTGCATCCGTATCCCCCATAAAATACTTTATAGCTGTCAACCCATCTTCATGCTTTATGTTAGTGTACAAACTAACTACATCTATTACAATAAAATACATATTGTCTTGCCAGTATATATCCTTAACCTTAGCCACAAGATCAAATACGTCCTTGATATAAGAAGGTAGCTTACAAACAACTGGCATTAAATACATATGCAAAAATTCCGAGACATTTTCTAAAAAACTATTTGTAGCTGAAACTATTGGATGTCCTGGTGGAGGAAAAATATTCTTATGTATTTTTGGTATACAGTAAAAGCAGGGCATTCTTGGGGCATTAATATTAAACTTTTCCTTTATATCCTTATAAGAAAAATATTGCAACCTATAGCCTTTATCTATAACATATTCATAATCCTTTTGGGCTTCTAAATATTCATTTAACCCAATTTTTTCATACACTTCCTCATTTTTCAAATGTACATAACACATATCTAAATATTGAACCACATTTAATACCACCAGTTTCCCTCCTTTATCAGAAGGTTTAAATATAATATTTTCATCCTGGCTTAAAACATTTAAACAATCCCATTCTTCTTTAGAGAGATTATACTGTACCCTTTTTTTATTTTGTTTAAATTTTTCAAATTCAGCTTCAATATTATGAGTTAATGACTTTTGAAAATATCTGATGTTCTTATTACTTTGTGGTGGCATAAAAGCACTTATAGTTCTAACAGTACTAGTATCAAACCCACTATGCTCATTTATATCTAATTCTGAGTTACAAGAAAAAAATTCCTCATCTGTGTTTTTAACTAAGACATCATTATCAACATCACACTGAGTCATAAGTTGTTCATTATTATGGAAATGAAATAAATCCATCAAATATAGTTTACGACTAAAATGAAATATATCAGCCTTTAACATATGAATCCTTGGCATAACTGTGGGTACAAATTTTAACCCTCTATTTAAAACATTTAAAGCACATTTTGATAAATTGCAACCAGATAAATTTATTACATACTCACAACTTGAAGAAATCTCATTAACGCAAACAATATTAGTCCCATTGTTTGTCCCATTTGCCCCTTTTATTCGAACGCTGTTTGCCATACCCCTCCCTATTGGGTCCCTGTCCATTCCAGCTCCGTTTCCGATTGAAACGGTTGTCTTGAAAGGAATTCAGTCCCTTGCTGTTCCCAGGTTTAGGAAGAGCTGGAAACTCTTCACTGTCTGTGTCCCCCTCCGTATGCGACAAACCACTTTCTGCTGAGGTACACGCTGCTCCTTCTATTCCTCCATGATTTTCTTTACGTTCAAAATGAACCCGTTGTTGTCGCATTTTAGGATTGGTCGACAATAAAAACGGCCTCTTGTTTTCGTAATCACGAAGATCTCTGTGCAACTTGCTTTTCTTCCGGTCAATGAGTTCTGACTCATACTCAATTAACTGTTCATTCGTTTTTACTAAAAACTGCTGAAGTTCATCATGTTTAATTTTATTAGAAATGTCAATACACATAGCTTTTATTTCTTCCCTTAGCTTGTGTTTCTTCAGCATATCCCTTTCAACAAGTATCCGTACCCATTCTTTACTGCACCGATGAGCAGCTGCTAACCATATGTCATGAAACTGTTTGTCTTCAGAACTGGTAAGATCGAATGGGGTTGAAGGGTTTTTGACACTCCGTAACCCTCTAGGAGTAATATCTAACTCCTCATAGCGTTGTAGGCTTTGTAAATTTAAAAACACTGATGTTTCCTTAAACAATAATTTTTCTATTTGTGCATATAAATCCCGAATTTCAGGTGCAACCATAGTTTCCACTTTCTTACCTATACGTGCAAAAGGATTTTGTTGCCACAATTTACGGTCCTGCTGCCATTTGTTATACAATACAGATGCTCCTTCACCATTTTGAACTTCATCTCTCCCTTGTATGGCACCCATATTAGCAGAACCAACTGTACCATTTGAGGAAATAAGAAAACTGTCAATCGATTTTTGTGTATTGTCCATGGCAGTCTCTCTAAACATCCTGGGTAGTGCTGCAAAGGAGTCGCTCGCCATAAATTCAAAACCACTCGACAAACATGAATAAAATGCACTTTACCACAAAGAAAAGACTCCGCAGCAAACCTCAAAGAGTTTAATCCACTTGGAATTCAATGAATTAGCAAATACAGAAAACACATACGCTTATCTCCTTATCTCTAGCGCCTCGGCAAAAATGCCTGAAACCACAGATGTAGTCCAGGCCTAGCCTCCCCATCCATTACAGACAGAGAAAGTAATTAGCTAGGTGTAGTAGCGGGACTACAGTGGCAAGACTTACAAAGGCTTAACTAGCCAATCACCTAGTAGTAACCCAAGAACTTATGAACCTACTGCTTCATAGGGTCCAAGGCTGCACTACAAGTGCTAACCTTTCAATCTAAGTGAATCTTCCTCGATATATATATATATATATATATATATATGGATTCCCCTTGTAAATCGCGAAGCCCATAACACTGACGTTCAGAATGTCGAGACGACAATACCAAAAACCTGGCATCATGAATGGCCAATGTTTCTCAGGGCAAGTAAACACTTACCCAGCATGTGTAAATATGCCCTTTTCCCCACTGTAGTGCAATCCTGGAGTTGGTATATATAGTTAAGGGGGTGTTGGGGGTGCAACCCCCTATGGGTTTTACATAGGTTGGTGTGTTGAACTATGTGATGTACAAGTGCTTCCTTTCCCTGAGAAAAATCAGCCATTTGTGATTGTCAGACCTTGACATTCTCGTCTTGAGATTCTGAGACTCAGGATTTGAAAGGTTTTATATATATATATATATATATATATATATATATATATATATATATATATATATACATATACATACACACACACAAAAACTTTCAAATTCTGAATCCCAGAATCTCGAGACAAGAACGTCAAAGTCTGACAATCACAAATAGCTGATTTTTCTCATATATATATATATATATATATATATATATATATATATATATAAAACCTTTCAAATATATGTCATCAATCAGTTAGTGAAGACTTGCAGCATGCTAAAATTGGTGAGAAAACAAGGATTTACCCTCCATGATAGCCAAAGAGATGGTGGATTCTGCTGAGGAAAATGTGGTGGATCTTGGTTTTGCAATATTGTGGCTTGTAGATTGAATGGTTTTGGTGAAGGATAAGATTGTGTTTCAAGTCTACACTTTCCATGCTTGTTCAACATATAGTCTGCTGAACCGTGCCTTTAATTTTCTGTTTAATGGTGTCTGTGTTAAATATGGTTTACAATATCTTATGATATCATGATGTGCAGACGTTTTCTATTTATGGACTTACTCCTCGGCATTACATGTTGTATGATGAGCGAGACTGTGTTAAGAATCTACGGTACAGTATTTGAGACTTTTTTTTCTTCTATTTGCGTCAACATGTTGGGTGCAGTGTTATGGATGTTTGTGCTGCATGGGACCAATAGTTTAGTGCTCTTATTCAATATCTCTTGTGTTTGACTATTTTCCTTACTGCCAATGCGTATGTTTTGTACTCCTTGTTAAAGCCAGCATTAGATCGTGCACTTTAGTTCCTGAGTTCCTTTCAACGCTATTATTTGGAAGGAAGTTGAACAAGTTTGCAGCTAGACTTAGCATTGCTAGTCAGTTTGCTCTACTGCTCCATCCTGGGTTTCAGACTGCTTCAAAGCTGCAAGAATGGCTTTCTTTGTACTCAAAATATGATTGAGGGCTGGAATTGGTGGATGTGGTATTTGTATGAAGAAGATCATCAGATTTCTATATGGTTAAATAGTAGGAGGAAGAAAATATAGTAGGCTACAGGTGGTGTCTGGTACACGTTTCACATCACCCACGTATAGTTTGTTGTCCGAAGAAGGAAAGTTTGTGTACATTAACAGACCACTAGAAATCATACAATGATCTGGAGTCCCTAAAGCTGGTTTCTCTCCATCTTCATGTGTATATTTTACTGTGCTTTTTGTAGTTAATTTCAGCTCTTTGTATTTCTAAAGGTTTATTAATGCAGTTTATGTTTTTTTGTTTAGTCATTTGTGATTCAATGAACTTTGTCATGTAATATAATTGTCTTGCTCATGTTATGGTCAACATATTTGGGAAATATATATGTTGTTTGACCTTGTGACTTCAAAGCAAAGGGAAAAGCATCTTGGCCTTTGTTATCCAGCTAGGGTTGCTCTTGAAAAAGATGGATGTGGGAAATGGAGAAAATCAGGAAGATAATTAGAGTCAGCTAAAGCTAATTTTTTAACCTATACCAGGACCACTACCCCTGCTGATTCCATATTCCCAAGTTGAGAGGAAGTCATGTAGCAGCTCCAGGGAGTACTGTGAGCAGTTGAAGGTTGTTCCTGTAAAGAGAAGCTTGGAGGATATCCCTGAGATCAAAAGGGTTGAAACCTTGTAAATGTTTCGGTGGTGGTGTTGCGGTAGTGTTGTCGCCTCATAGCAAGACGTTGTCTCATTCGATTCTCAGCTAGAGCGTCTTCTGTATGGAGGCATACGTGAATGGGGTGTGCCTTCGTTGAAGGTTGTGCATCAGGGCTGGTAACCCGGTACGTAATATCCATTACCAATCATTAGCGGACCGGAGTTCCGCTGTGGCGACCCCTAACCGGGAAAAGCCAAAAGACACAAACAAACTTATCTTAAATATAGAACACATTGCAAATACTGTTCTGAATGGCTCATGCTAAAGGAAGTCTTGTGGAGTTATTTTGAATACATGTTCGTTTGGGTAAAGTCTGAACATTTGCAAATAGTGTTTTGTCTGGATCACAATAGGTTAGCACAGCTTATGTCCTATGACAAATGTAGAAAGTCTAAACTGGAATACTCATTATCTTTCTGGTTTATTTCACTATGTATTAGCAGAAAGCTGAGGCATTTATTTTTCCTTGTAAAGAAATCTCTTTTAAACCTGAAGAATTGTTAAAACAGTTTTTGGTACTGCAGAATACTATGTTGGTGGATTGTGGATTGCAGCAGGCTAAAATGCAGCTTGCATTTATAACTATTATTTTCCAGCTTGTTCTGTGTGAGTTTTTCTGTAGTCCAAACGAAGAAATGCAAGCTCTGCTTGAGCCTTATTTATTGATTGTTTAACAGAAGAAAGCTTCCAGATTGAATGTTCCCTGTTAAAGTGACAGAAAGCCTATGCTGTACTGCATGAGAAGCTGTGTGTGCTGAACTGATGGAACTGGGCCCTGTTAACCCTGTAAACCCTTGTACCAACATGGAGTATTACACTGACTGAAGGGATCCTTATGCTAATAAAATAGATGCTTTGACAAATTTTAGCAGAACCTTTATGCCCTTACCAGGATTTATTCTGGGAAATAGAATCATCATGGCAGTGCAAAGGGTTGCCTTGACGGAAATATCAGTCTTAGTTTTCTGTTGAAGATTTTTCCCTGAAAAGCCAAAACTTGTATACGTGCAGAGACTGTAGCTAGTGTCCAGAATGGGAAAAAAAAAAAAACATGAAACCTTAGCAAACTGCAACAAGGCTGTACATAGTCAGCACATCTAGAGCCCTTTAGGAGAGGCGTACAGCCATATATCAGCACCTGCTCAGCCTCGCACAGTGGTGACCCCTATATTAGGTGAGTCTCACGCTTGGTTGAAAGTCCTGAATGCCAGTGGACCCCTGAAAAACTAGGGAACAAAAAGAATAGTTGTGTGTCTGAAAAGTACAATATATAGCCAGAATGAAAATGTACCAAGCCAAGTGACTTAGAATTCCGTCATCCCACTTCAATAGGAATACTGAGGACATAAATAAACTTGGAAGATTAAAATGCACATAACTACTAAAGGCTTTAAATGAGGAATTTTGAAAAAAAATTGGACTTCACCTGAGACTCTGTCCCTTAAGTTTCACCATTGGACCTTTAGTATGCATTTTGTATGAACAAATGGCTGACCTAATGCATTTATTAAAAATATGGCTAGAACCTCATGTAAATGTAATCTTAGCAATACTTTCTGTAAACACTCCCTAACAATTTAATAAAGAGAGTATTCCAGAATGACTATAAATCATTTTAGCAGCTAGTTGTTTCAGTAGAATGTTTGTCATTAACTGAAACTGCAAACCCTAAACTGACTTGCATGACGGAGGGCGTATAGTAAGCCCATAGACAAGTATGTTCCTTTTCCTTAAAAAAAATAGTCACTGAATGAGTTGGTTTGTTATAAATGTTACAGAACATGCCATACAGTTACATTTAGTGAGAACAGCAATGTATTATTAATGTTTGCCAACAAACTTTACCTGAAAGCATGCCTCTAGATTGTCATAATGCTAAACTTTTAGTTACTGGAAGCTGAGAGTCTGTTTTTTTATCTCTATGCTGGTAATAAGCTTGTAAAAAGTAACATCAGAGGAAAAAGAAATGCAGGTATTCTTGGACCAGGGAGCTTAACTGCACTGATTATAGCACAAGAGGTAAGCATAAAAACCTAATAAGGAGGAAACTGATGTAATATGTGTATGTGAAGCAAAAGGGAATTCGCTTTAACAGAAGTAGAAACACAAACTCTTTTAGGCAAAGTGTAGCTACATTATGGCTAATGTAACACATGACATGATAATTGGCCACATCTTTCACCAGCTTAAATTGGTGTGGAAGTCACAGCGAGAAACATTCAACTGGATGTATTGATAAAATTATATAGTCACAGTAAAACAGATGGTGTACAACTAAAATACACAAAACGGAGCTAACATTTGACTGTGAGTGAAATGTTTAGAAAAATCTGATGCTGAGTCTTGCACAAAGAATGTTATAAAAGTAATAGAAGAAGTCAATATAGAGACAGATGTGGAAGATCAGTCTTACCAAAAGGCTCCAGTGGTTAAAGTAATAGACTTGTTCAATGTGGAAACTGACAGGGAGAACCCACTGTTAAGAATACACTAAGAGGAAATGTGTAGAAACTGAAGAAGGGAGAGAGAAAGAAAAAAAGGAACGTCTGTAATCTTACACTCCTCCTTGCTTCAACACAACAGAGAGTCAGAAACAGCAGCTGGACTCCAAGAGTACAGAAAGCGAACAAGCTACTGAACTAGAGAAAGAGAATTTTTAATAACAAGTGGTGGAAGAAAACTCCTTTAAAAAAGGAAGTTCACAAAATCATTAGAGTCATCAGTATAATAACTCTCAATGGTTGGGCCAGTTGAGCATGTCTGCATATTGCTAAAGTCAATGATACAGAAGGATATAGATGTGGGTGGCAGAAAATAGGATTAACTGCTACCATATCTTCTTTTTCTCTCAAAATACTCCAAGCATTAGCTAGATACTTACAATTTGAACTGCTTTATGGCTGACATCTCTGAGGATTGCTAGATAGAGGAAAAGAAACATGATAGTAGCAAGACACCCACTTTAAAAGTGTTACTGAGTATTTTTCAGACCTATTAAACAGATGAAAGGTAACGACAGAAGTAAAAGGACATGAGAGAACGTATGTGACAAAAACACTTGTCTCGGAGAATTCAAACCAGGAGATAAAGCACGTTTGTACCCATTGCTAAACAAACTCCTTGCAAAGGAGCAAGGAACTTTCAAAATAGTAAAAAAAAAAAGTAAATACTAAGGTGAAATAAATGGGGGGGGGGGGCAGAAAAAGTTGTATCACATACACTCATTTAAACCTTGAAGAGAAATTGAAGTTTCTATATTAACTAACTATGTTTGCAGAAGAAGTTAACATTCCCACATGTTTAAAAGTTTCTCGGGAACAGGAGTTAAAGGAATCTGCTCTCGGGAATAAGGGTGCATCCTCAGAGTTACTTGGGGAAAAAAAAGTTTAATCCAGCCAAACAAATAAATTGTGTCTAATAAAGTAAATCTGAAAGCTTACCAGATATCAGTCCCAGCACCAAGGAATTACAGAAGAGGTACAGAAAGATATTTTACTAGGTGACATTGAATAACAAAGTGAGTGGAACAGTTCCATTGAACTGTTTCCCAAACCTGATGGGGCTGGAATGATTTGCTGTAACTTCAGAAAGTTGAATGGCATATCTAAATTTAATTCGTATCCTGTGCCGTGAGTACACAAACTGAGAATGTGAACAATAAGGCTAGGGTTCCACCTGCACTGGATGTAACTAAAGGTCACTGTCTGCTGAAGCAAATGGGGAAAAAAGGACATTTTCCAAACCAGCTACCTTTTCACTACTGAGGTATACCTTGTGGTCTCCATGGGGTTACCTGCTGTTTCCCAGATGCTGATTGTCAAAATCATATGACGCAGTACCAGGTATGGAGTAGTTGCCTGTTATGGTAATATTCTCTGAGAATTATAAAAGCCATCTCAAATACCAGGTATGGAGTAGTTGCCTGTTATGGTAATATTCTCTGAGAATTATAAAAGCCATCTCAAATACCAGGTATGGAGTAGTTGCCTGTTATGGTAATATTCTCTGAGAATTATAAAAGCCATCTCAAATAATTAATCAGTGAACAGCAGTCAGTCAGGATAAGTTTTGTAGCCAACGGGGAACAGAAAGACATAATGACTTTGCGAAGTGACCCGGGGGGGGGGGGGGTTAACATTTTAGTTCCAAGTATGGAAACAAATTATCAAGACTACTGAACAACGTTGGTCTATTAACTTCAAAATTTCTTGTAATTTCATCTCACATTTCTATAACGCAATATCTTTGCCCCTTCCTTTAATGCTTTTGTTAAGTCTAACAATGAAATTGACACCTCTTCAATACAGCAGCATACATACCAAGGACATGCTTAACGTTCTTCCTATGTATAGCATAAATATATTCTTAGGTATGTTTTTAGTATCCTTTCTTTACATACTACTGCATATACTGAGAAGCTGATACTGTGGTTTAAATACAAGCCTTTAAACTGGAGTATTTGGTCAGTTACAGGCTCATGACATTCAGTGTTTCTAAGCACATAAGCAGTGGCCACTCAGCCATGCCTAAGGATATTAAATGTTACTGGTCAAAACATTTATAGATAGGCTGTGGACAATTGCAATGGCTGTCCAAATTTCTGAATAAAGTGACCTAAAGGCTGGTGTAACTACCTTTGCCATGTCGTCATCCTCCAGTTTTTCAGATGGTTTAAGTAAAAATGGTGGCTCTCTTGAGTATTAAGGCATGGTCTTTCCACAGTGCTTCTTTTAGAAATATGATGCAGCAGACTTGCTCACACCATGTCCCATATGGCAGTGCCAGGAAGCAACAGGTAGAGCCCTCCAGCCCTCTATACAAATATTTTCATAATTTGATTAGACTCTGTTGTGCACATTTCCTACCTATTGCATACTTTCCTAAAAAAACACACACAGACACACATGCACACACACGCGCACCTTGTCCTAACACACACACACACACACACACACACACACACACACACGTATATATATCTATATATATATATTTATACACACCTTGTCTGTTAAGTTTAGTATGTTTAACTTGATTTGACAACAGTTATTTGCTGGTAAAATAGAGTTCCATTTGCAAACATTAAACAGAATAGTATCTCACAGAGTATCCATCCTCGCTACTATAAAATATAAAACATTATTCCCTTCATTTAGTTTATTTTTTCTAAAGTTACCCAGTTAATCCATTTCAGAGGTGTGTGGAGAATGAGACCATGTGGCATCCTAGGGCTACAAGACAGAGCAGCTAGTCCTGAATAGACAACAAAACATCAAGGGTGTACAGGCACACACCATGGGTGTACCAGACATGTGCCATGTAGTATGTGCACTTTTAAAAATGATCTATTCATTTTGTGCAATGAGATGTGCAATAATTTAACTTACAAATGATGTTTATCAGTTTATGGTTATATAGTTTGTCAGATAGCATTTGATCAGAAAGATTGGTTGAATAAATGTGCATTTGGTGTCGTATAGGATTCCCAGTTAATAGTGGGGCAATTAAAGTCACCCATGAATATGGTATTGTTTTGGATGGTTAGTGTTTCTAACAAGTTTAAATACATGGTATCGGTTTCCTGGGTCATAGAGGAGACCTATAGCTTGCAAGGAAGTGGTATTGGATTTTGCCTATGGTCATTTGAATATGGAGCAGCTCAAGTGCATTGTCCTGTTTGACCAGCCTTGAAGTATATTTTATCTTTGATGCAAACAAAGACAGCTCCACCTTTAGTCCCTGCCTGTGAAGTAACTGGATAAATGTGTGGAAGGTATTATTATCTAGCACTGTTGGTGTGCTCTCTGTGGCTTTAAACCATGTCTCAGTGACCGCACAGAAGTTAACATTCTCTAGGGTAGAGAGAGCTTCTAGGGAGTGGAGTTTTTTGTTTAGACTCCTAGCATTGAGCAGTAATACCTTTAGATTTTCTTGGCTTTGATTTGCTACGTCAGAAGTACTTTCAGTTTGGCATTGCCTAAAAAAGGCACTATGGGGGAAGACTGTTTTAGCTAATATTCGAAAGCCTAGAGGGGAGTGGTGCAGACCATCCCTGGCAAAGCAGCATGGTCTGTTAACCATCTCCTTCCATGCTGACAAATACTGCACCCCCTTCAGTGGCGGCTGGTGACTTCAAGAGACAGCTGAATGGGTGAGGTCAATGGGAAAGGGTGTGGCCAACTAGAAAGGGGAGGAGCTATGCTCAAAACCACAAAAACTGTAACTTTAATTAAATACGCTACCCTGGGTGCCATACCATCATTATGAGAATCTAATCAACACAAAATGAAGTGTAGAAGAAAAAAAGTTTTTTCAATGCAATGGCTACATGACAGCTTACTTAATATCTAGATGGAAACAAAAAGGTTGTGAGGCAAGAAAAAATAAATTACTTTTTAAATACATTACTGGAATGCCAATCAAAAACAAGTATAAGAAAAACAAGCAGCACTCAACTCAAACCACTTCTCCTTACACTGCAGTTCTAATTATAATTTATATTCAGCTTTATAAAAGTACCAAGTAACATGCTGAATGTAGCAATCTCTGTGATACCCCCACTTGTAAAAATGTTTCTAATCCAAAAAAGACCTGCTTCCTGAACAACTATCTACTTGTTTCATGGGGATAACATGAGCATAATAAAAAAATGAAAGGTAAACAAGAAACAAGCTCAAGATACATTGGTTAAAGGATTACTGCACAGGTTATGGGTCACGCAGGATAGATTGGCATTCTGTTTAGTTTACAGGTAAAGCCTGCAAAGATAACTGCAAGTCTCCAACAAATGTAATGAGCTTCTTAAATTAATGTAATCCTGTCCTTTATTACAGATACTATCATATGCATTTCAATACCCAAGGCTTATATGCTATCTAGTTATGTAAGTATTCTCTGCATGGCAACAACAGAAAGGCTTTCAATGTTGGCATTTCTTTAACTGTATGCTTACTAAAGCTTACTTGCGTCTTACAATCTCAGACAAGCTTACCTGATGGTCATTAAAGCATTGCTACTTAAACACAGAGCAACAGGCACTTTCTGAATAATAACATGATCATAATAAAAAATGAAAGGTAAACAAGAAACAAGCTCAAGATACATTGGTTAAAGGATTACTGCACAGGTTATGGACCACACATGACAGATTGGCATTCTGTATAGTTTACAGGTAAAGCCTGCAAAGATAACTGCAAGTCTCCAACAAATGTAATGAGCTTCTTAAAATAATGTAATCCTGTCCTTTATTACAGATACTATCATAAGCATTTCAATACCCAAGGCTTATATGTTATCTAGTTATGTAAATATTCTCTGCATGGCAACAATAGAAAAGCTTTCAATGTTGGCATTTATTTAACTGTATGCTTATTAAAGCTTACTTGCGTCTTACAATCTCAGACAAACTTACCTGATGGTCATTAAAGCATTGCTACTTAAAGAGCAACAGGCACTTTCTGAATAATAATAAGCATAAATCAATATGACAGAAACCAGAACATTCTGCAAAATCAAGGACAGATGAAAATCTACTGTAGTACTTGTGTCTACCTTGGATGGGGGGATACTCTGCACATTTACACTGGATAACTGCTCCTTGCCTTGCTTGGACACATCCAGAGTCACTACATGGGGGAGTGGGGTGCAACAAGTATGTCACAATTTGAAATATCTCTGGATGATTGTGATGGCCCTGACACATTTGTCATACCTCTCAACCTCATAGCAAGACATCTGGACAAAGCCATACATAGAAGTGGGACAAAGGCCCAAAAATAAAGGACAATTTTTAATATTGCTCTTATAAACTTAGAAAGATAATTGAATAGTAGGTCTTGCATTAGTATGAATTTTCTGAAGGGTATGAAATCTGAAACTCAAATGTCTGTCATTTTCTAACTTCAGTCTTTAATGATTTGCCACTAATTTGCCAAAAAAATACAATTTTATGAAAAATGGACCAAAAATGTGATGCAAAAATATAAAAAATAGCCACACAATACAGGTAGGGAACCTGTCAAAGAAGGGACACTTTTTAAATATTAGTACTGGTAACTTGAGCAGCTGACAAAATAAAAGAATCTACATGCATTTCTGAAATAAAAGTAATCTATAACTCTGATTATTACAGTTATTTATTAAATTGTAAACCCTCCATGTTTTCTTCCAAAATTGCCATTTTGCGGAGGGATTATTAGGGGAAGGGCAACATTTTGAGCAAAAATCGGGGACAGTTGAGAAGTTTGGATATGCCCAATTCTATAAAGCAATTTATTTGCACGCACCTCTCAATCTGTTAATGCAGGAAATCTGGACAAGGCCAAATATATTGGGGGAACATATAAACAGTATTAAAAAATGCTCTTGTATAAACTGAGACAGTTGATAGAATATAGCAGGTCTTGCTTTAGCATGCATTTTACTGAAGGTTATGAAGTCTGAAACTCAGTGTCTGTCATTATTTAGTGACTTAATTCCTAAATGATTTGCCAGAAAACCACAAATTTTATGAGGAACAAACCAAAAATAAGAAGCAAAAATCTATTCATTCTGTGAAAATCTGGACAGTGGAGAGGTATAGTTCAGCAATGACTGTCTGCTGCCCTTCCCCCTCACATAATCATGGTCGAATGGAGCCTCCCCCCTGCAGCCATTCCACTGAACCATTACTTGGCTATTTCACCCCATTTACCATAAACACTAATCTGCATACTGCTTTACTTCTATGATGATTTGGACTTCATTTGAAAATTTTATTTTGCATTTTACAGCACAAACACTAAGACATCTGCTAAACAAAGCAATGCAGTCTCACAATGAAAACATACTTGGCATTAAAACTTCTCTGTCTTTGAAACTCACATTCACTGAAACAGCACTGAAACCCACATTCAAAGAAAATACATTTTGCCAGTGGCGGATAAATATTAACTTTGGGCTGTTTTCACATCATAGGCCCCTTGCACAAGAAATATACACGTGCTCTTTGATACACCTTCCTGATTGTATTAAATTATATTCCTTGTATAATACAGTACAGTTGTTAGAGGGCGTTTTAAATTTATTGCTTTGAACATTTTTCCAGTAAACAATGAAACAAAATGCATGCACCAATAATGACAAAATTGCCCAATTCAGAACATTTTTCCAGTAAACAATGAAACAAAATGCATGCACCAGTAATGACAAAACTGCCCAATTCAAAACATTTCCATCATATAAGTCTACTCAGACTTCTACAGTCCACCAGTATCAGTAAATATGCACAATCTCTGAAGAAGTAAAAGTTATCTAAATAATTCCACATTAAAGAAATCTGTAACTAATGAAGAGGTTGCTGCTAACAAACAACTTTATATTTCATTGTTTCATCTACAAATTAAGTGCTTGTTGCCCTTGAGGAATAAATTGCCTATGTTGCATTAAAAAATTATAAGCTAGTAATACTGCAGTAGGGAATGGATGGCAAACTGATAACAGGTTCATAGTTGCTAGGTAACTTCGACAAAAAAGGACTGCACCATCCACCCCCTTTACAACAAAGTACAGTATCAGCAATGCATCTACCTACTGTGGCAGTAGAACCCACAGCCTTTTGCATCAAAGCCAAGTACACTATCTGTTGTGCTATTAACAATGCAAACAAACTCAGCATAAGCAGCGCTAAACTTTTGTTCCCCTGCAGCTCTCAGCTTCTTGTACAATCTACTTGACACTCAGCTGTGTATCTGAACTTTGCAGCACAAGAAATGTGGAAAAAAACTAAATTTATTGGGGAGGGGGAACAAAAGCCCAAAAACCAGGGACACATTTTAAACATTGCTTGCATAATGTTGGAAAGTTGCTAGAATAAAATGCTGTGTAACCACCATACATTTCACTGCCAAGTATTGAACCTAGGACCCTGTGCAAAACAGTCAGAGCAACATGTCACTATGCCAAATCATCTGTTTTGTGAAAGAGATGAAGACTGAAACTTAAATGGCTACCATTTAGAGAATTCAGTTCTCACCATAGCTGTCAACCTCTTAGCACAAAACACCTGAACAAAGCCAATAATGGGGGAATACAGCCCCCAAACATATTCAGGGAATTCAGTTCTCACCATAGCTCTCAACATCTTAGCAAAAAACACGTAGACAAAGCCAGTAATGGGGGAATACAGCCCCCAAACATATTTAGTGAATTCAGTTCTCACCATAGCTCTCAACCTTAGCACAAAAAACCTGGACGAAGCCAATAATGGGGGAATACAGTCCCAAAAATAGGGACAAGTGTCAAATACCCATGTTATAAACTTAGAAAATTGCTATAATACAAGATTTTGTGTTACCGTGTACTTTATGACTATGAAGTCTGAAATTCAAATGCCTATTATTTTTATTTAACATTTGTTAACCAGGAAAGTCTGACTTAGAACAAAAGCCAGTTTTCAGCAGAGGCCCACTGAGAAACCCTCCAGACATATGTTTTTGTAAGATGGGAGAACATGCAGACTCCACACAGAAGGCACCCCAGCCAAGAATCAAACCAGAGAACATGTAGCTGTCAGGCAACAATGCTACCAGTGCACCACTGCACTACTGACTGTGTAAAGTAACAAAAATACAGAAACCACAGATTTTATGAGGAACAGAACAGAACAAATATGAGGCAAAAATCTGCAAATTATTTACAAATGGTGGTGGGTAGGGAATTCAGGCCCTTGTCACCTGCACTCAAGGTACAGGGTTCAGGCCCGAGGTATTCTCTTCCTATCGCCATGTGCTCTCTCTAGTCACCAGTATACAGCAACTGGGGCATTACACACAGACACACACACAGTTGCTTGAAATACACTTACATACATGGGTCCAGGGCCTTCCATTGCTGTACAGCTCCATATTCCACTAGCTAAGCTCCCGTGAGATGTCACCAATCCTGTGCTGAGTCCTTCCTTCCTGTGAAAGCAGGCCAGCTTGCAGATGTTGCAGTCCGATCCCTTTCCAGTCTATGCAGTTGTAACTAACTGCAGAGACTTCTGAGATGCTCTTGACTGCTGTGTTTCTTATCCGGACTACTGCTGAATCAGTCCAGAGCTCTGCGCATGGTCCGGACTGGTTCAGCAGCAGTCTGGATGTAGGAAATGCTGCGAGGTCCGTGATTTTTGTCTTATTTCTTTGGTTTCTTTTTTAATTTCTTTCTTTATTTTGGGGTCTTTCTTCTTTCTTTTACAGCTGGAGGGGGGCTGCAGTCCAATAGCATGGTCCCACCCTGACCCCCTTAGAATGACACCAGGAACTTAGCCAATTATTAACGTCAGTCATCTTTTGTTCATATTGTAGCATCATCTGTGGAGAAGGTAAAATGCTGCTCAATGCTAGGCTCATACCAGCCTGGGACACATATTCTGAGAGTGCCATGATGTCTGTCTTCATATAGTCTAGTGAGGTACATCTCAGGTCATTTACTCCCACATGGACTATGACTGAGTTATATTGGTAATTGTGGTCCAGTGACTTGAGTGCCTCGGTAATGTGGTGAATCCTAGCCTCTGATAAGCAACTGACAGTGACTTTCTCCTTACTCAGCCTGGTGAGGGGGACATCAGTGTGCCTCACGATGGAGTCTCCAATGACTAGAATGTTGGATTGTATGGTGGCTTGCCATACGGGCTTAGAGGTAGAGGCTCCATGAGATGTAGCTCTATGTGTTGATGTGGGTGTTGTTTTGAAAGAGTGCATTTAGGACTGATGAGGGTATTTGTTATGTGTACTTTGTCCAAGAGGTCTTTGGAGTTTAGCAAGGTTGCATTTAAGTGTCTCAGCATATGTGGGTCTATCTGCCTGCTTTGAATTGTGTGTGATGGGAGCAGCATGTGTACTACTGACAACCTTATTGACACTAGGAGTGCTTTTATGTGAGAGCTTTGTCTCCACAGACATTGTGTAAATGTATCTCTCGCATACCATATCAGCTTGTTTGAGAATTAACCAGCTGTCAGTAAACATGAGACAAATTCTACAAAAATGTATCCATTCTCAGAATCATGAACTTTTTGACAGGGTCTGAAAGTAGGCATAGTCTGCCATAAAGATATGGAAATGTTTCATAAACTGCAGCTGTGACACTGTTGATGCCTATGCTGTTAGCAGTTATAAACACTACTGTAAGAAGTCATGCCTGGATTAGAATATAGGCCCTCCCTCAAGATGTCAAAGGACAATTATTAATTGCACTATTAGATTAAATACTATTTAATCCTCCTCCTCAAGAAATTTCAACTGAGTTGAAAGAGGAAGGAAAACAATATCAATAAAGTAACATTTTAATCATCCAGCTTCAAATTACAGCAAAACTTATCCAACAAAGCAGTTTTCTTTTTTATTACATTCAGTTTATGGCAGTACAGTTTAGGCAGAGAAGAGCCAGTGAAAAGAAATTGCAGGCATGCAGGGGGGCAGTAGAGACCAGAGCAGACTGTATGGCAAAATAAGGAAAAATGTCCCCTCCTAGCTGGTTTGGAACTATAAATCACTGTGCCTACAACCAACTCATTCCTTTCCTTCTATCCTCTTCCTGTGCCTCCTACATAGGATCATAGGTAGGTACTAGGCTATTGGCCCAAGGGCCTATGTAAGCCTAGCCAACAACGTTCCCTGGCTTACGCCATCCAAGAAAGTTATTTTCAAATGCCACTGTCGAGCAGAGACACAGAAGTGATCCCCAAGGTGTATTTCCTAGTTCCCATCCACTCATCAAGATTTTTCTTGAAGAGTGCTAATGAAGAACTTTGCTTGACATAGATGGGTAGCCTGTTCCAGAGTATGGGAAGCCTCTGGGACAGGAATCTATCCCTCCAGCATGTCCTGTTTATTGTGGTGACAAGGTTTAGGTCCCTAGAGGGTGTAGCTCGGAGGGATTGGGATTTCTTTAGGTGTAGCATGTCCAACTGCTCTGGGTTTGACATAGCTTTATATGTCAGGCAGAGATCACCTTCTAGTAGGCGATATGCTACGGAGTAAAGCTGGAGTTTTTTGAGACTGTCAGTGTAGGGCATTTGTTTGAGGCCAGTAATCCTTTTTGTGAGGTACTTCTGTGGCCTTTCCAGCTGCTGCAGATGTCTTGTGAGGTACATTCCAAAAGGGGCGTTGTACTCTATAATGGGTCTAATGAGTGTCGAGTAGAGGGGAACAATGACCTCTTTTTTTCCTGGATGAGAACCCTTTTATGATGAGGTGTGCCACGTAGATGGACTTCCTGACTACAGTGGCGATGTGACTATCAAAGGAGAGACTACTGTCCACCTGGGTCCCAAGGTCTCATCACACATTTGGTGTTAAGTAGATTGTTGCCTATGTGGTAGTTCATGGGTACAGAGTTTTTACCAAAGGGGATGGCACTGCACTTTTTGGCATTGAGCTTGAGGCCATGTCTCTGACACCAGGCATCTGTCTCAGCGAGGCCCTTCTGTAGGATGTCCACATCATTTGGGGACTTGACTATGGCTCCTACTTTGCAGTCATCTCCGAACTTCACTAGCCAGAGGCCTTCTGTGTTAGCCTGTACTTCAGAGAAGTAGATACCAAACAGGAGAGGTCCCAGGACGGAACCCTGTGGTACTCCACTTGTCACTGCTTTGAGGTCATATTTGGAGTCTGCAACTTTTACAGTGTGGGTTCTGTCAGTGAGCCAGTTGGCAACCTATCTTGTGACATTGGGATTTATACCTAGTTTAGTGAGTTTAGCTATAATTCCAGAATGGGGGATGGTGTCGAAAGCCTTGGTGAGGTCAAGATAGGCTGTGTGAACCACCTTACCCTCATCTACGGCTTTGGTGACTGCCTCAAAGAAGTCGATCAGTTTCAGGAGGCATGATCTGCCTTTCACAAACCCGAACTGGGTGGGATCCAGAGTTTGGAGGTTACCAATGTCTTTGTTTATGAGTTCCATAATGATACGTTCCATGACCTTGCAGACCAGGCTCGTCAGGCTAATAGGTCGATAGTTCCCGGGATCAGTGGTGGCTCCCCTTTTGTGCAGTGGGATAAATGTTGCTGTGCACCATTCAGTGGGCACAAAGCCTGACATGAGACTATTGTTGAACATGGTGCTTAAGTGGGGAGCCAGTTCATTCTGAAGTTCATGTAAAACGCAGCCTGGGATGTTGTCCGGTCCCATGGATGCTGTATTTTTGGCTTTAGAGAGTGCAGCTTTTACCTGTGTAGTTGTGATTACAGGGACTCTGCATTCTTCCTGTATAGATATGGGCCCTTTAGGGGTTGAGGAGGGGTAAAGTTAGCACTAAACCTATCTGCCAGGATGTTGGCAATATCAGTTGGTTCTGTAATTTTCATGCCATTGTACTGTAACTCAGAGCAGATCTGGGTATTGCCATAGAGATTCTTGAAATAGCTATAGAATGCTTTGCGGTTGTCCTTAGAATTAGTGGCGATTTTGTTTTCATAGCTAGCTTTGAAGGATATTATAAGGGATCTCAGCTTCTTACTGAGGCTGACCAGGGAGCTCCTCCATTCATGGGATTTTACTCTCTTTTGTAACAGTTTCTTCCTTCTGTTGTACAGTTTGTTTATGGCAGGGGACCACCAGATTGGCTTCCTTTTTTTGTGTAAGTGCATAGAGTGCATTTGTGTAGGATTCAGCAGTTGTAACTGTATTGTCTATCTGCATGGGTGTCGTGAAGTTCACCACTTCTGTCTTAAGAAGCATGAAGTTGGCTTTGGAGAAATTTTTTACCATGGTTTCCTTAATGGGGGGTGGGGGTGGGATGTGGATATCAAGGGTGATTAGCTTATGGTTGGATCGGACCAACAAGGAGTTGACTTCAGGTGTGGAACACTAGTCACTCATGTTGGTAATGACTAGGTCTAGGATACTGTTGCCCCTGGTGGTGGTGTGGATAAGTTGATCCAGGGCATTGGAGTTTATGAATTACAGAAAGCGTTGAGCTAAGGAGTTGGTACACAAGTAGTTTTCCCAGTTAATAGTGGGGCAGTTGAAGTTGCCCATTACTAGGGTGTTTGGGTGAACCCTAATATTTTCCAGCACATCAAGAAAAGAGGAGTGGGAATCCTGGGGCATGGTGGGAGATCAGTAGCAAGCTACAATTTGGATTGCAGTTTTGCCCAGAGTTAGTTGCACTTGGATAACCTCGGATGCATTATGCTGAGCAACTAGCCTGGAGGTGTGGATATCCTTAAGGAATATGGACACACCTCCACCTTTGGTGTTTTGGCCCAGGTTACATGGCCAAAAAGAGTGGTATGAGTTATAGCCTGGTAGTGCAGGGGTGCTCTCTGGAGCCTTAAACCAGGTCTCAGTCACTGCACAAATATCGATGTTCTCCATTTTAAGGAGTGCCTCGAGTGAGTGCATTTTGAGATTTAGACTTCTAGCATGGAGTAGCATTACCCTCAGTTTTTGCTTACCTGTTCCTGTTACGGTGGTGAATTTGTCATTTGAACCTTGCCTAAAAAAGGCACTATAGGGGCAGCAAGAGCCTTAGCCAGTATCTGGAATCCCAGGGGCGACAGGTGCAGGCCATCTGTGGCAAAGCATCATGGTCTGTCGACCATGTCATCCCAAGCAGACAGATACTGGATCCCCTTAGTATGACACCAGAAGCTTAGCCAATTGTTGAAGTCAATCATTTTCTCCTTGTACTGCGGTATCATTCTGGGCGATGGCAGAGTGTTACTCAGGGCTAGGGTCATACCTGCTTGGGCTACAAGATCAGAGAGCTCTTCCATGTCTCTTTTCATGTAGTCCAGGGAGGTATGTCTCAGGTCATTCACACCAACATGGACAATGACAGAGTCATACTTGTACTTGTTTTGGAGTGACCTGAGTGCGTGGGTTATGTGGCGGATCCTGACACCTGACAGTAATCTTCTCCTTGTTTAGCCTGGTGAGCGGGACATCAGTGTACCTGACTATAGGGTCAACTATGACTAGTGTGTTGGGTACGTTGTTTTGCCTTATTGGCTGTGGTTGAGTGGCACACTGAGTCTGTGGGCTATGTGTCATTGGGGGATGGAGGCTGCTTGCATTTCTGCTTTGGAGGTCTCTGTTGCTTAAGCAGGTTATTATTGAGAGCCACCGCAAATGTTTTTGTGTTACTATGTGTGGAATTTGGTGGTGTAGATTTAGTGAGACTATGTGATGAGTGTAGTGTGGTGCAAATGTTTACCTTCTCCTCATGGCCGTCAAGTTCAGTCTTGGTTGGAGAGAGCTTTACCTCCAGTTTGGCTAGATAAGTGCATCTCTCACATGTTGTAGAGTTGGGTGGTAGGAGGAGAGGTTGCCTGTGTACATGAGGCAATTTCTACATTGCCTCAAGATGCCCAGATTAATCAGATAGACAGGAGAGAACACTGGGAGCTGACCCTTGGACATGCCTGAATAAAAAACTATTTTTCCTCTAGATAAGTGAGGAAAGTGAGTACAAGAGCTGTTTTTCTCTAAGCAATTAAGAAAAGTTAAGTACAAAAACTGTTTTCCTCTAGGTATAAGAGACTCTTCTGTTTCAGTGAAACAGGTATAGCCTAATTTCAGACATTTGGGTAAGAGAAAAACACCAATAGGTTTCAGAACAGATTTCATAAAACTTCCTTCTTTCAAAGAGATGCCCTCTATTCCTCCAGTAAGGTCATCATAGTTGTATCCACATTGGCAAATATATCTGGCCAGTGGAGTCAAAGAAAATGTCTGCAAAAACAGAAGAGCTTCCATTCGGGTGTCTTTCTGGCACCAGGAAGGATTAATTGCTAGAAAACAGTTTTTGGACCTCTCTAGATTAAACATGTATGTGTTAATCAAAAAAATAGAATACAAATGAAACACACCAACCAGTAAACAACGAAGAATAACCATGAAACTGGAATCCCACCAACGTATTTTAATTTAGTGCTTTCATCTTGATAATGCAAAAGACTTCATCAGAATAAAACATAATTTAAACAGCCACTTTATATACCATTCAAAAACACCTGATTGGACAACTACAAACTTTCACTCCACATTTAAAGATATAATACAGTAAAACCCTGCATGAGATTATCTATACAAAAAGTTAAAAATACATAACATATAAACAAATACAAAAATGTTTTGCTTTACTGTATGGTTTTATACAAAATGCCATGCTAAAAATTAAGGAATGTGTTCAGCTAGAAAAAATGTTTCTAAAATATATGATGTTAGTTACCACATAAGAACCTGCAATGGTTTAATATTCAGAACTAGCTTTTAGTTTTAACATACTCTGAATGGAACATTGGTCATTCAGTCCAGGAGGGGTAACTGCATTTAGTTTAAGCTGCCATTGCAGTTTCCTGAACTCCAAAAATTCATTATATGACCCCCCCTCTGTCCCAAATCTACGTGATCAATCACCACGAATTTGAAAGTAAGTTGTGGAAAAATAATCACATGTTTTGCCATAGCATTATTCCTGTCTATCTTTCTAATACTATAAACATGTTGATAAATCCTAGTATGGAACTGTGTGAGAGTATTTCCCACATAATATGCAGGACATTGTTGGCAAGATGCTAAATATACCACACCCTGCAGTTTGTAACTGTATTTCTTTTTAAGTTTTATGGACCCATAATTATGGACATTAACTGAGTTACTTTCTAAAATGTGCTGACATTGAGTACAGGACCCACACTTAATCATTGTTCCCTCTGAATTAGTTGCCCCTTCCCTTTCCACCATGTTTTCTATACATACATCCTTCTGGTACACTATTTGTGGGCTCTTCCCCACAACTTTAATATGTTGGGAGTCCACAGAGGAAAATTACCCAGTTTTTCTCAATTATATGTCTTATAGCATAGAAATCACTGTTAAAAGTTAAAACTAGTGCTCTACTGAAGTGGTTCATAGATTCCTTATTCATAACTTGGGACTGGTTATTCAACCCTATACCCATCAATGGGGGGAAAACTCTACTAAGTCTTTTTTGTACCACTTCATTGAAAATATAACTTAAAAGTTCTCTGGGTACCCTCTTTTTACGAACATTTCCTTCAAAACCCCACATTGTGTCAGGAATTCTTCTGTTTTTCAAGCCATCCATGCCAACTGGATGCATTGTCCTTTTACCAAGGATTTTTTCTGATGGATAGGGTGGTGACTAGAGTAATACAACAAGGTGTTCAAATATGTGAGCTGCCTGTAAATATTGGAGGAAAATTCACCTCTTAGTCTGTTTTTAGATAACTTAATGTCCAAATAACTAATTTCCTCTTCCGATACATTCATGGTGAATTTCAAAAATGTAGTTGTCGTATGTAAGTATTGAAAAAAATCATTTAGTCTGTCTCTCGTACCTGTCCAAATCATATCATCCAAAAAACATGCAAAATATGTCCATGAATCTGAGAAATTACTGTTTAAAACATAATTCAACTTCCAATAGGCCAACACTATGTTGGCAAAGGAGGGGCCCATGCTGCCCCCATGGCCACTCCAGTTTTCTGCTTAAATAGTTGTTTTTCAAATGTTATGAAATTATTCTCCATCTCCATCAAGGTAGCCAAAGTAGAAATTTTGTCATGGTAAAGTCAGTGTATTTATTCAAATACTCAAAACAAATTCTATACCCAAGTTATGGGGGATCACAGAAATCAGATCGACCACATTAATAGTGACAAAAAAATGAGGTTTTCACTGTATGAATTCTGATCAATACACCCCAAAAAATCCCGAGAGTCCTTGATATATTTTGGATGTTGTAAAAGTACCTGTATTGTGCGTTTTTCTATGTATTGGGCTATATAAAATGTTTTTGAAGCCCTAACATCTACTACTGGATGAAATAGGGGATCTCTTAGTACCTTGTGTATTTTCGGTATTCCAAATACCGTAGGGAATTTTGGGCAAGACACTTTTAGATATTCTAGTTCTATCATGGTAATTTGATCATTTAACCTTAAGTCTTCTAGGCACACATCCACCTTGTGATCAGACATATTTATTTAATTAACTGAAGATTCCCCATATATGTCAGCAAATAAGATGGAAAACATTTTATTGATGTAGTAATTTTTGTTCATAATCACAACCCCCCCCCCCCAATCTGGTTTCATAATTCGGATGTTACCATTGTTACATAGTTGTTTGAGTAAATCAGACTCTGCCCTGGTTAAGTTAAAGGAATCTACTTGGTTATTTTTTTGATGTAATAACTCACACATTTCACTTTTACATAGCTTTTCAAAGATGGAAAAGATTGGTAAAGAGGTTTGTATGAATGTACTAGGTCTAAAACAACCTCTATTAGGTGTACTACTTCTGGCATCGTCTTTAAAATAAAAAGCCAGATTAAGTTTTCTGGTGAATAATAAAGTTTATTAAAACTTCCTCAATTCTGGCTTTTTTTTTTTTTTTTTTTACAGGGAACAAAGGTGAAACCCTTTTCAAATAAATTTGCACAAGACTCTGTGATGTTCACCTCACTATAATTATACACTTTAAAGTCCCCTTCAGTATTAAAAAGTTTGTTTCAAGACCTCTGCTTCTGATAGTGTATTTAACTCACCAGTGTCCTGTAATTTTGCAGAAAGTGTGTTCAATACTTCCCTCTCCCCCTCCCCTCTGATTCACATGTTGACCCCTGTAATAAGTGTCCTGTCTGTAACTATTCTGAAAACCCTCCCTCTGGTTCCTCAGTCTCTCAAACTTCCTCAGAAGGGGGTGTACTAAAGGGTCTGCCATCTCAAAGTAAGAAGGTGACTGATTATAAGATACAGTTTCAGCTTCCCTTGCTTCATTTTCAACTTCACTGACAGTAGAGTTTATTTTATAAGTAGGTGGTGGGGGGTATGCAACACCATTCAAATACTCTCTTTCATCTCATCAATTTTTTTTAACTTTTCTATCATGTATTGCTGTCATAGCATGGTCAAACTTTACAAAAACATTAAAATACACATCTTTTTTTAGAATCAAATCATTATGCAAAATGCTATCAATTCTGTTAATAGTTACATCAAATTCTAGCAATTTTCTGTCATTGAAATTTATCAGTACCTTTAAAAGTTCACAGCTGTGCCAATTAAATAACGCTAGAAGTTCCTTGTGTAAAACAGAATCCTTTTTTAACCCAGAAGGAAATTTCCAAAGCCTCAGCCCCTTTGAAATATGTTCAACATGAATGCACTCTACCAAATATTCATTCTCTAGTTGTAATCGCTTGTATTTCAAAACAGCTTCTTCAAAAAGTTTTAGTTTATCCACCAACATGCTGCTTTCAGAAGCTAAAGCAGGCACAAAACACAGTTCATTGTGTGTTGCAAGCCATTCCTGTAAAGAGGAAGTACCATTATACAAAGCCATTTCTCCCATTGGACCACTCCTCCTGCAACTCCACTAGATCTGCAAACCCGATTGGTTCTCCTCCCTTGAAGGTGGTCTTTGTGCTGGTGTGATGTCATCCACACTGGAACTGTTTGAAGCTGGAAAAAAAAGAATAAGTTTGAATGGGCTGCTCTTTCCTGCCTCTGCTGGTAGCCCAAGAAGGAACTTTTGTTAAAAGCTGATTAACCAAGTCTGTTAAATCATTAACTGACATTTGTAGTTCACAAACTGTAGTGTGCAAATGCTGGTCCCCAGTCTCACTGTTATCCATAAGGCACAAACTGAGAATACAAATAGGTTCATACTAGGCTATCTGCCCTAGGGCATTTATAAGCCTAGCCAGAGTGTGTTTGGCTTTCACCACCCATTTTAAATTAATTTTGCTATGCCCTTTTTCGAGGTTAGTATACTGTGCCTCTGTCTAACAGTGACACAGAAGTGATACCTGGGGTAAACCTACGATCTCCCATCCACTCATCAAGATTCCTCTTGAAGAGAGTCAATGAGGGACTCTGCCTAATCTGGACTGGGATTTTATTCCAGAGTGAAGGGAGCCTCTGGGTTATGAATCTGTCCCTCCAGCATGTCCTATTTATTTCAGTGCTGAGGTTCAAGTCTCTCAAGCACGTAGCTCGATGGGATTTGGATTTTCTGAGGTGCACCATGTCCATTAATTCCGGGACTGGGATTTTATTCCAGAGTGAAGGGAGCCTCTCGGTTATGAATCTGTCCCTCCAGCATGTCCTATTTATTTCAGTGCTGAGGTTCAAGTCTCTCGAGCACGTAGCTCGATGGGATTTGGATTTTCTGAGGTGCACCATGTCCATTAATTCCGGGTTGGACATGACTTTATACGTCAGGCACAGATCGCCTCTGAGCAGGCAGTATGCCACTGAGTAGAGCTGGAGTTTCTTTAAACGGGCAGCATATGGCATCTGTTTGAGCCCTTTGATCCTCTTGGTGAGGTACTTTTGGGGTCTTTCCAGTTGCTGCAGGTGTCTGGTAAGGTACATCCCAAAAGGGGCATTGTACTCAATTATGGGCCTGATGAGGGATGAGTAAAGAGGCACAATGACCTCCCCTGATCTAGATGTGAATCCCATGATTAGGTGGGCTATATAAAATGTTTTTCTAACCACTTTGGCCACGTGGTTGTCAAATGAGAGATTGCTATCAACTTGGGTCCCCAGGTGCCTAATTACTTCTTTTGTACTTAATGGATTACCACCTATGTGGTAATTTGTGGGCACTTTGTTTTTGCCAAAGGGGATGACTATACACTTTTTGGCGTTTAGCTTGAGGCCATGGCTCTGGCACGGGTTCAGGCACCTAGGCAGCGAGACATTTCCCTGTGGAACATTTGACTGGGGACACATGCCTGAAGTGACATTCAGCTGCAGAGAAATATGGCTGTTTGAAAATTCCCTGTGGGCAAAGAGAAGCATACACTGCCATGCCCACAACTTCAGTAACCAAATGCACAGGGGGAAAACAATGTCCATGGTCCCCAACGGAACATGAGACAGCAGGCAATATGGCATGCATCAACAGCAGGTTGGCCAGAGGGCATGTCACTGGTAGTACAAATGCAGTGCACAATGGGCAGTGCCGTTATAATTGGAGTGTGTGGACTACTACCCCATTCACAGTGTCTAGGGAACATTACCTAAAACACATACTAGAGCATAAATGTGACTACAGTATCCTGCAGGATTTCCTCCATGCTGTAGCACACTTCTACATGTTGTAGTTACATAAGTATGTACTGTACACAACACTCATCACTTCTTCTGCCACCATTCATTTGGTTATTAAAGCTGTGAGCATGGCAGGGTGTGCTTCTCTTTGCCCACAGGGAATTTGCAAACAGCCATATTTCTCTGCAGCTGAATGTCACTTCAGCCATGTGTCCCCAGTCAAAAGTACCACAGGGAAATGTCTCGCCGCCTAGGCGCCTGAACCCCTCTGGCACCAGTTGTCTGTTTCTATGAGGCCCTTTTGGGGGATGCTTGTGTCGGCTGGAGAGTCAATTATGGCGCCCAGTTTGCAGTCATCTGCGAACTTGTGAAAAGTACAGTTGTGTATACCTACCATAAATGTAGATGTTCGAGTGTCTTCACTGTTGCAGTCATAACTGTAGGGTACTCCTGCCGGCAGGCAGCCCGAGGTCGGCCAGAATATCAAAGTCTGGGTCCGGCGTCAGCTGTTTCAGAAAGTACCCTGATGTCAGAACGCATGGGTATAAAGCTGACAGCTGACGCCATCTTCTCCAGCCTTTCTTGCCCCTGATGTCAGAAGCCCCCATAAAATCAAATGGTGTCCCAGGGGAAACACAAATACACCAGAAAGGTAGTGGAAAAGGAAACACAGTAAGCAAAATGAAACAAGAGGGGTCTGGAGGGAGGGAAACACCGACTGCAACAGTGAAGACACTCGAACATCTACATTTATGGTAGGTATACACAACTGTACTAGGTTCTTTGTGTTTCACTGTTGCAGTCATAACTGTAGGGTAGAATCCCAAAGCAGAGAACACGGGAGGAGGTTATGAAGAAGAAGGAGCAGCTAAAAGACCCTGCAAGATAGCAGAGGCAAAGCCTGCCCTAGACTTAGAGTACAAAGGGAGGTTATAGTGCTTGGAAAAAGTATGCACAGAGCTCCAAGTGGCAGCCTCCAGAATGTCCTTGGTAGGAACTCCTCTGAGAAAGGCTGCTGAAGTGGCAGCTGCTCTAGTAGAATGAGTCCTGACGGTACCTGGAATCTGTTTTCCATAAAGAGAGTAACAATATTTTATTCCATGAGCAATCCATTTGGAAATAGTTTGCTTAGTAATAGCTTTACCTAGAGAACTGGAAGTAAATGAGATAAGCAAATGATCTGATTTTCTGAAACTTTTAGTCTTGTCCAGGTAAAAACATAGTTGCCTGTGTACGTCCAATGAATGCAAAATCCTTTCCCCCTTATTTTGGGGTTTTGGAAAAAAGGTAGGAAGGTGAATAGTCTGATTTAGAGCCACTCTAGAAACTACCTTAGGCATAAAAGTAGGATTGGTCCTCAAGGAAACTCTGTCCTGATGGAAGATGAGGTATGGTTCCACGGCCATGAGGGCTTGTAACTCAGACACCCTTTTGGCAGAAGTCAAGACCAACAAGATAGCTGTCTTCCAGGATAAGAATTTAATATCTGCAGAGGCAGCAGGCTCAAAAGGAGGTAAAGTAAGCTTTTCCAAAACATAGTTGAGATCCCAAGGAGGGACCGGAGGAGATCTAGGAGGTCTTAAATTCTTAGCTCCTCTCAGAAATTGTCTAACCAGCTGGTGGGAAAAGATGGGAGGATCACAATTGAAATGAGCCGAAATAGCAGAAGCATGAATTTTAATGGAAGAAAAGGAAAGACCTTTAATCAAAAGCTCCGAGAGATAAAGTAAAATAGAGGGAATATCAGGTACAGAAGGATCAGAGCCATGATCCTGCATCCAAATACAAATTTTTTTCCATTTAGAAGCATAAGATTTCCTTGTACTAGGACGCCTAGCTTCCAAAAGAACATCCAAAACTTGTTTAGGAAGAGAAGAAGGAATCAATTGCCTTTGATGAGCCAAGCTGCCAGGCAGAGAGTCTTGATTTGAGAGTGAAATACCTGACCCTGATGCTGGGACAGTAGAGAATGGGTCAGAGGAAGACTCCAAGGAGGTTCCGAGCAAAGGTGCAGTAGAGTAGGGTACCAAAACTGACGAGGCCAATTTGGAGCTATCAAAATGATCAGTCTGGGTTTGTCCAGCTTTATCTTTAGCAATACCCGAGGCAGAAGAGGAAGAGGAGGGAAGGCATATCCCAAAAGATTCCTCCAGCTGAAGGGCAGGGCATCCACTTTCCAAGCTGTCTTGTGGAAGGACCTGGTGCAAAAGAGAGGCAACTGATGGTTGAGATGGGATGCAAACAGATCTATCTGAGGACAGCCCCAAACTGCAGTTATCTTGCTGAATGAGTTGGGGTCCAACATCCATTCGTGAGGGTCCAAAATGTCTCTGCTTAGGCTGTCTGCTAAGAGATTCTGATTTCCTGGAATGAACTGTGCCTAAAGAACCAGATTCAAATTTAGAGCTGTGTCCCATAAAGTCATGGCAAGTCTGCAAATGGGGTAAGAGAGAGAGCCCCCTTGTTTGTTTATGTACCACATGACTGTGGTATTGTCTGTTCGAATTAGCAGAGGTCCTGGCTTTAGAAGTGTCTGGAAAGTTGGGAGAGCATTTTGGACTGCTAACATTTCTTTCAAGTTGATGTGCCAAAGAAGGTGTTTGTTTGTCCAAAAACCCTGTTGGCATTTGTCTAGAAAATGAGCTCCCCAAGCATAATCCGAGGCGTCCGTGGTTATGATCTGAGTAGGTTGAGGAAGATGAAAAGGCTTGCCTTCGTTCAAAACACACGCCCTGGACCACCAAAGGAATTCCTTCTGGAGGCAGGGAAGCAGTGGAATCGTGGCAATGTTGAGACCATACACTCTTTAGGTACCATTGAAGTTTCCTCATGTGAAGCCTCGCATTTGGAATCAACAGGATGCAAGAGGCCATGTAGCCCAGAGCCTGCAGGAATTTCCTTGCAGTGAGCTGAGTCAATGCTGCCAAGGTCTTGAAGATTGAAGCCAGCTGTAACTGTTTTTCTGGAGTAAGGAAGGCCTTCTGTAAACTTGTGTCCAAAAGAGCTCCCAAGAAGGTCATTCGTTGAGAAGGAATCAAATGTGACTTTTTTGTGTTCACTGAGAATCCCAGTAGTAGGAGAAGACGTTGAACGAAATCCAGGTGTTGAAGTAAAAGGTCTTTACTGTCTGCCTGAATTAGACAGTCGTCCAGATAGGGGTAAATCTGAATCCCCTGAAGTCTGCAGTAAGCTACTACTGGAGCCAGGCATTTGGTAAAAACTCTGGGCGCAGTAGATAAGCCAAATGGCAGTACAGAGAATTGGAAGTGTCTCGAGCCTGCCTTGAATCTGAGGTACTTTCTGCATTGATGCCTTATGGGGACGTGTAAGTAAGCCTCTTAAGTCCAATGTTACCATCCAAGCATCTTGTGAGAGCATTGGAAGAAGTTGTTGAAGTGTAAGCATCTTGAATTTTGGAATTTCCAAAAAGGTGTTTAATATTGAGAGGTCCAGAATAGGTCTCCAGGAGTTTTGTTTTCTTGGGACCAGAAAAAGTCTTGAGTAAAAACCTTTCCCCACCTCTAGAGGTGGAACAGGTTCTATGGCTCTTAAGGCTAATAAAGCGTCCACTTGATTTAAGGCCTCTGTCCATTGATGTTTTGGCAGATCTGGCCAGCCGGAAGGCCTTGGCAGAGTGTGAAAGTGGAATCTGTAGCCTTTCAAAATCACGTCTAACACCCATTTGTCCTGGGTAATGTGAGTCCAATTTTGGTAAAAAAGAGAAAGTTTTCCTCCGAGAGGGGCATCCAGGGAAGGAGGACCTGAAGCCCAACAGAGGGAGTCAATGAGTCTGCTTCCTTTAGGTTTGAGATCCGTCTTCTCCCCTTCTAGGTGAAGAAGCAGTCCACTGTCTAGATCTGTAAGAGGCCTGAGCCTGCGCCCGACCTCTGGAGCGTCTATATCTTCCCCTTTGAGGCCTGTCAGAGGTGGGAAAAGACCAATTTTTGGAGGGCCAATTTCTGGAAAATCTAGGAGGCTGTACTTGCAAAAAATCTTTTACAGTCTGCATAGACTTGGCTTTTTCTTCCATCTTTTTGATAACCTCCTCAGCCTTAGACCCAAATAAGACATCATGCTGAACAGGGGCATCTAGCAATTTTGCCTTAACTTGTTCAGGTAAATTCTGCTCACGAAGCCAAGCATGTCTCCTGATAACAGTACCAGAGGCAGCCGCCCTGCAAGAAGCCTCTTAGGCATCAAAACCACAATGTAAACTATGTTTGCTAACTTGTTCAGTTGCATGCAACACATCCTGTAATTTCTTGTCCTCAGCACATGCAGGAAAGGTAGAAATCCTTTGTTTTAAAACAGATAAAAGAAACTGTTGATACTTAAACATGTGAAACTGGCAATTTAAAGCTCTAATAGAAAGGGTAGCTGAAGTATAAATCTTTTTGCCCCACCTGTCCAAGGCACGAGAATCCTTTTCAGAGGGGATAGGATTCTTAGAGGAGGCGGCCTTAGCAGCCTTGGAACCCTGTGAAATAGTTTCAGGATCAGCAGAAGGGTTCTTGAATAAAAACTGATGGGAATCAGGGACCCTGCAAAATCTATCAGGCTTAGAAGGAGCAGGTGGCATGGAATCAGGATTCAAGTTAGCTTCAGAGAAGGCATCATCCACAATGTCAAGTACAGGAGGAATAGCTAAAGGCCTGTGCTGAGGGAGAAGAAGAAATTCCCTGAGTCTCTTTTTGGAAGCAGAATAATCCTGACCTTCCCAATGAAAATGCTCCCTCATCTCATGCAAGGTTTCCCCAAAAGAGAAATCTTCAAGGGGAGAGGCAGAGGGAACAGAATCCTCTGCATCCGAATCCTCATAAGGAGGAAAAGAGTAATCCTGATCAGAGGAAGAAACAGAAGATACAGAAGCTTGATCAGAGGAATCATAAGGATTATCCTGTCTAGGCCTTTTCTCAGGAGGAGGGTGACAGCCCCTAATCATAGTTAATAAGTCCTCAGCCATCCGTAGTAATTGCTTCTGAGTCTTAGGAGCTGAATCCGAAGAAGCTTGAGCAGAAAGTCTGGGTTTAACAGGAGTCTTTGACTTAGCCTTTGTCTTTGTGGAAATAGTAATGTGTGAAGGCCTGAAGACCCCCTCAGAAGCCGGTACCTGCACAGTGGTTCTGGACCCATCTGAAGGAGCGACGTCCGAAGGTCCTGCAGCAGACAAATTACTAGGCCTAGATGGCTCTCCATGGGAGTCCGTGTCGGCCATCGGTTCTGAAGTGGCGGACGACAGGGGCTGCAAAAGTGCCTCACTGACGACCGCCGAACCCGAAGCTGGCTCCGGCTGCAAAGTATCCTGTTTGGACCTCGGAGGCCTGTCCTTGTCTTTGCGTTTCTTCTGTATTCCGGTAGTCGGTAAAGTATCTGACGACATTCTATAATTAAATCGTCTACCGAAGTAATTCAAGGCCCAATCGTACCTATGCTTGATAGTGCGAGAATTAAACCTGGCACAGAACCGACAGCAAGAAACGTCGTAGTCAGGGCCCAAGCAAGGTAGACAGTAAGAGTGGAAATCTTTATGAGGTATTTGTTTTCCACATGATACACAATTATTAACTTTTTCTGACATCGGAGGAGCAAGAAAAAGGTTTCCCCAACGGGGTACTTAGCTTTGAGAAGAGAAGTAGAAAACTTCAGACCGACGACAATCACACCACATTGTCTTGAAAACGCCAACCAACAACTAGCAAACTGCTTTGCACCGCACGGCAAGAAAGACTGGAGAAGATGGCGTCGGCTGTCAGCTTTATACCCATGCATTCTGACGTCAGGGTACTTGCTGAAACAGCTGACGCCGGACCCAGACTTTGATATTCTGGCCGACCTCGGGCTGCCTGCCGGCAGGAGTACCCTACAGTTATGACTGCAACAGTGAAACACGAAGAACATCACACCAACCAGTAAACAACAAAGAATAACCACAAAACTGGAACCACACTAACGTATTTTAATTTAGAGCTTTCATCTTGACAATGTAAAAGACTTCATCAGAATAAAACATAATTTGAACAGCCACCTTGTATACCATTCAAAAACACCTGATTGGACAACTACAAACTTTCATTCCACATTTAAAGATATAGTACAGTAAAACCCTGCTTCAGATTATCTAAACAAAAATTAAAAAATACATAACATATAAACAAATATAAAACATTTTTGCTTTACTGTATGGTGGTGTACAAAATACCATGCTAAAAATTAAGGAATGTGTTCAACTAGAAATTTTTTTTCTAAAATATATGCTGTATGTTACCACATAGGAAACTGCAATGGTTTAATATTCAGAACTGGCTTTTAGTTTTAATACACCCTAAATAGAACATTGGTCATTCAGTCCAGGAGGGGTAACTGCATTTAGTTAAAGGTGCCATTGCAGTTCTGGCAAAATGTGTGATTATTTTTCTGCAACATACTTTCAAATTCGTGGTGATTGACCATGTAGATTTGGGACAGAGAGGGGGGGTCATATAATGAATTTTTGGAGTTCAGGGGGAAGGGGAAGAGGGAAGTATTGAACACACTTTCTGCAGAATTACAGTGCACTGGTGAGTTAAATACACTGTCAGAAGCAGAGGTCTTGGAAAAAAATGTTTAATACTGAAGGGGACTTTAAAGTGTAGAATTATAGTGAGGTGAACATCACTGAGTCTTGTGCAAATTTGTTCCCTGTAGAAAATCCAGAATTGAGGAAGTTTTAATAAACTTTAAGTTATTCCCCAGGAAACAATCTGGCTTTTTATTTTAAAGACAATGCTACAAGTGGTACACTTAATAGAGGTTTTTCTAGACCTAGCATATTCATACCCCCCCCCTCTTTACCAGTCATTTCCATCTTTGAAAAGCTGTGTGAAAGTGAAATTCATGAGTTATTGCTTCCAACCGAGTAGATTCCTTTAACTTAACCTGGGCAGAGTCTGATTTACTCAAACTATGTAACAATGGTAACATCCGAATTGTGAAACCAGAAAAGGGAGGGGGGGGGTCGTGATTATGAACAAAAATGACTACATCAATAAAATGTTTTCCATCTTATTTACTGACCTGTATGAGGAATCTTCAGTTAATGAAATGATTATAGCTTATCACAAGGTGGATGTGTATTTAGAAGACTTAAGGTTAAATGACCAAATTACCATGACAGAACCAGAATATCTAAAAGTGTCTTTCCCAAAAATCCCTACGGTATTTGGAATACCGAAAATACACAAGGGACTGAGAGATTCCCCCATTTCATCCAGTAGTAGATGTTAGGGCTTCTAAAACTTTTTATATAGCCCAATACATAAGCAAACAAACAAAACAGGTACTTTTACAACATCTTACATACATCAAGGACAGGATTTTTGGGGCGTATTGAGCAGAATTCATATAGTGAAAACCTAATTTTTGTCACTATTTTATGTGGTCGATCTTTTTTCTGTGATCCCCCATAACTTGGGTATAAAATGTTTTTTGAGTATTTGAGTAAATACACTGACTTTACACATGACAAAATTTCTACTTTGGCTACCTTGATGGAGATAGTGCTGGAGAATAATTTAATAACACTTGAAAATAACTATTTAAGCAGAAAACTGGAGTGGCCATGAGGACAGCATGTTCCCTCTCCTTGGCCAACATAGTGTTGGCCTACTGGGAGTTGAATTACATTTTAAACAGTAATTTATGAGATTCATGGACATATTTTGCATGTTTTTTGGATGATATCATTATATTTTGGACAGGTACGAGAGACAGACTAAATGATTTTGACCCCTAACCAGGAAAAGCTGAAAGAAGAACAACAACATACGACTACTATATTAGTACTACTAATTAGTTATTTGGACATTATCTAAAAACAAACTAAGAGGTGAATTTTCCCGTAATATTTACAGGAAGCCCACATATTTGAACACCTTGTTGTATTACTCTAGTCACCACCCTATCCATCAGAAAAAATCCTTGGTAAAAGGACAATGCGTCTGGTTGGCAAGGATGGCTTCACAAACTGATTAATTCCTGACACAATGTGGGGTTTTGAAGGAAATGATCATAAAAAGAGGGTACCCAGAGAACTTTTTAAGTGATATTTTCAATGAAGTGGTACAAAAGACTTATGGGAGTTTTCACCCCATTGATGGGCATAGGGTTGAATAACCAGTCCCAAGTTATGAATAAGAAATCTATGAACCACTTCAGTAGAGCACTAGTTTTAACTTTTAACAGTGATTTCTATGCTATAAGACATATAATTGAGAAAAACTGGGTAATTTTCTCGGTGGACCCCCAACATATTAAAGTTGTGGCGGAGAGACCACAAATAGTGTACCAGAAGGATGTATGTATAAAACATATGGTGGAAGGGGAAGGGACAGCTAATTCAGAGGGTAAGATGATTAAGTCTGGGTCTTATAACCAATGTCAACACATTTTAGGAAGTAACTCAGTTAATGTCCATAATTATGGGTCCATGAAACTTAAAAAGAAATATAGTTGCAAATTGCAGAGTGTGGTATATTTAGCATCTTTCCAACAATGTCCTGCATATTATGTGGGAAAAACTCTCAAACAGTTCCATACTAGGATTTATCAACATGTTTATAGTATTAGAAAGATAGACAGGAATAACACTATGGCAAAACATGTGATTATGTTTCCACAACATACTTTAAAATTCATGATGACTGATCACGTAGATTTGGGACAGAGATGGAGGGGGGTCATATAATGAATTTTTGGAGTTCAGGGAACTGCAATGGCAGCTTAAACTAAATGCAGTTACCCCTCCTGGACTGAATGACCAATGTTCCATTCAGAGTGTGTTAAAACTAAAAGCCAGTTCTGAATATTAAACCATTGCAGTTTCTTATGTGGTAACATACAGCATATATTTTAGACATTTTTTTTTCTAGTTGAACACATTCCTTAATTTTTAGCATGGTATTTTGTACAAAATCATATAGTAAAGCAAAAACATTTTTATATTTGTTTATATGTTATGTATTTTTAACTTTTTGTATAGATAATCTCATGCAGAGTTTTACTGCATATCTTTAAATGTGAAATGAAAGTTTGTAGTTGTCCAATCTGGCGTTTTTGAATGGTATATAAGGTGGCTGTTCAAATTATGTTTTATTCTGATGAAGTCTTTTGCATTGTCAAGACAAAAGTGCAAAATTAAAATACGTTGGCTTGGTTCCAGTTTCATGGTTATTCTTTGTTGTTTAATCAAAAATTTAAAAATGCTCACACTGCAGTCCATTCTATCTCAATGTTTACAAAGGAAGCAATGTTATGAAACTTAGGTTGGAAGGACACCTACTTATCTCTATTAACTGAGATCACGTAATTACTCCAATATGTGGCTCGAAACTGACACTATCAATTAACCTCTATGCCATTTGGCCTTTACACTGTACTCCTCATAGTCATATACTATATAGATACAGATATATAGATATAGATATAAACACATACATATACAGACAGATACACACACACACACACATTATATATATATATATATATATAAATACACACACACGCGCACACACACACACACTTACACGTATATGTATGAGCTAAGAGTGAAACTCTAAAATACCAAATATGAAAAGGTTGAAAAAATATTTAAAGGAATTAAACAAAATGGTCATTTGACTGAAATATAATATACTGGATGACAAAGCCACAAAGCAGCCCCCAAACCCATTAAACTAAAATATACTAAATCCATAGTTACACTAACTTGAAAAAACAAAAAAGACAAGATATCTCAAAAAAGAAACCCATACAACTGCAAATAAAACTTGTTCGGCATTATTGTCAATCACACACATCACATTCACTTGTACTTCTCTTCCATCAAATTCTACAGCAACAAAACCATTTGACTTCATAAACAGACAGATAAATATGAATATACTTTCTATATACATATAAGTATACATAACATTATTATATATACATATGTTAGAAACTAGGTAAGAGATTTAAATATAGTTAGAAAGGTCAGTAACTATAGGTATCTCAGTAATCACGTACTGGGTGTGAAGATATGAAACAGAGGGTAACTGAAGTGTGACCATTATAATGGGAGGGCTTTCACAATATGATCTTGTGCTTCTTAGCAGATTACTGAGTGGGGAAAATAAAAAAAAGCACTCACAGTTAAATCTTGTCTTGTTCTATGCACCTTAAACACAAAAATGTTGCTTCTTGTCTCTTTCTACAGTTCATATACAGATAACCCCTTGGAATCAAATAAATCAACACAAACACAATTTTATACTATATTTTCCACTTTTAACCTGTAGTTTAGCTATATTGCTGAATTTATTTTTTAAACTACTCTTGCTGATTTGTCGTACTTTTGTCTGCTATAGCATAGACTAGATTCAAACCTACTGAATCCGGTTCTGTTTGTTAAAATGACCAGTAAACCAGGCTATATTTTGTTGGAGAGGGCCCCCCCCCTGCACCCTTGTGTCAGGAGAGTGCAGTTGGGACTCATCTGATTGAAGACTGGTGGCACAGGCTCAGTTTTGAGCTTTTTCATTAGTTAAATTGTTTAATTCAGTGTGCTCACTGTTGCTACATAAGCCCTGTGTTTGCGGGGGGTTGCGCTTGTTTTAAACACAGCTCTAGAGAGTTAGGTGACCAGCTACTGATCTGCTGTATTCATCTGTTGATGCATGTCACACCACAGTGCACCATCGCACACTATAGCACAGTGGGGATAAAGTACAGTTTTGTACCTACCATAAATGTAGATGTCCGAACTGGATAGCATCTGCAGTCATAACAAGTGGGTTGTCCTCCATTTTCCTCAGTGTTTCTTGCCCCAGATGCCAGTAGCCCTCTTGCAGGGTAAAATTTGGATAGATGCCAATGTTTCCAAATAACACAACAATAAGCATATATGTACATATATACAAACAAATACACCATAAAGACTGGGAAGGAGGGAGGGTAATCCTGACTGCAGATGCTATCCAGTTCGGACATCTACATTTATGGTAGGTACAAAACTGTACTATGTCCTTCATGGATGCATCTGCAGTCATAACAACCAGCTAGGGAGGAGGATAAAGGTAGATTATGGTGTGTTTAAGATCCGGATCTGGAATAAAGAGGCAAATTATAATGCCTCAATAATGTCGTGGTAGTGGCTGAGAATGAGGTCTTATGTTCTGTGGAATTGGTTTTCCATGGAAGGAGTAACAGAATCGTATGCAATTTCCTATCCATTTGGAGATTGTCTGTTTAGAAATAGCTTTTCCTTCCCTTCCAGTTGCATAGGCTACAAAAGTTGGTCAGTCTTTCTGCTATTTTTGTTCTGTCCAAGTAGTAGCGTAGCTGTCTATGTACATTCTGTTTTGTGGGTTGGGAAAGAAGGAAGGTAGGTGGATTGCCTGGTTTAAAGATACTCTGGATACCACCTTAGGCATAAATGTAGGATTAGTCCTCAAGGACACTCTATCTTGGTGGAAGATTAGGAAGGGTTGCACTGCCATTAAGGCCTGTAGTTCTGAAACCCTCCTTGCTGAAGTAATTGCCAGTAGGAAAGCAGTTTTCCATGACAGGTGTTGTAGGTCTGCTGTTGCTGCTGGTTCAAAGGGTGCTAGTGTCAATTTTTCTAGCACAAAGTTTAAGTCCCAAGCTGGTAATGGTGGTTTCCTGGGAGGTTTTACATTCTTGATTCCTCTGAGGAACTGCCTGAGCAAAGGGTGTGAAAAACAGGAGGATCAAAGCTGTATTCTGCTGAAATAGCTGATGCATGTATCTTGATGGAGGAGTAGGACAGGCCTGAATGAAGAAGTTCGCCAGATACTCCAGAATGTTAGGCATATCTATGTTTGACACATCTTTTCCTCTTCGGTATACAAATGACAAACCTTTTCCATTTTCCAGCATAGTTCTTTCTTGTTGAAGGTCTTCAAGAATAATGTCTTTAACTCTTTGAGAAAGTTCTGGATTAGCTGCTGCTATGTGATGTTCCATGCAGTCAGTTGCAGCGTTTTAGGTTTGGATGTATGATGCTGTAGTTGTTCTGAGTTAACATCAAAGGCATCAGGGTATTGGCCACATGTTGTTCGAGACATGCTCTTCAGTAGTGGATACCAGTGTTGTCTGGGCCAGTTTGGGGCTATCAGGATTATCCTTGGACGTTCTTCCTTGATTTTTAGTAGTACCTTGTGTATCAGTGGAAGAGGAGGAAATGCATATGCTGTTAGGCCTTCCCAGTTGAAGGAGAGTGAGTCCACTTTCCATGCTAGTGGGTGGAATGTCCTTTTTGAGCTGGTGATTGAGAGGTGATGCGAATAGGTCTATCTGTGGCATTCCCATTTCTTTGAGATGGTCTTGAAGATGTCCGGGTGCAGCTTCCATTCGTGGGCATCCAGTGGTTCTGCTTAGTATGTCTGCTAGAGTATTGTCTTTCCCGGTACAAATATTGCCTGTAACTGAATGTTGTAGCTGAGTGCTAGGGTCCACAGCTCCAAGGTCATTCTGCATAGGGGGTATGAATGAGTGCCTCCCTGTTTGTTGATGTACCACATGACTGTGGTGTTGTCTGTCCTTATCATCAACTGGCCCTCTTTGAGGAAAGGTTTGAACTTTTGGATTGCCAGTTTTACTGCCAGCATTTCTTTTAGATTGATGTGCAGGTGAATTTGATCCTGTGTCCACAATCCTTGCACGCATTTGTCCAGCATGTGGGCCCCCCATCCTAGATCTGAAGCGTCTGTTGTGATGGTCTGGCTTGGATGACATCTGCGGAAGGGCAGGCCTGGGTTTGACTGGCATGCCTGAGCCCACCATAGGAACTCCTGTTTTAAGCATGGAATTAGTGGGATTTCTGTTTCTAGACTGTGTCTGTGTTGGGACCATAAATTCTTTAGGTACCACTGTAGTTTCCTCATATGTAGTCTGGCAAATGGGACCAAGATTATGCATGATGCCATGAAGCCCAAGGCCTGTAGAAATTTTCTTGCTGTTAACTTGTTCAGTTTTGTTAGTGCCAAGAAGTAAAGAGGAAGTTCCTTTGTTTTTCTGTAGTCAGGACTGCCATTTGTTGTACTGTGTCCAATTCAGCCAAGAATGTCCTTGTTTGGGATGGTATCAGCCTTGACTTTTGTAAATTGACTGTGTATCCCAGTCCTTGTAGCAAGTAAATGACCCTTTGTAAATCTGTTGTCAGCTTGCTTTTGTTGTCCCCTTGTAGCAGGCAGTCGTCCAGGTATGGGTAAATTTGAATCCCTGTAGTCTGCAATGGCGATTACTGATGCCAGGCATTTTGTGAATACTCTGGGCGCAGTAGATAAGCCAAAGGGCAATGCTGAGAATTGAAAGTGCTCTGATCCTGCAAGAAATCTGAGGTATCTTCTGCAGATTGGTCGAATTGGGACGTGCAGGTATGCCTCCTTGAGATCTAGAGTTACCAGCCAAGACTCCTTGCCCAGCATGGGAAGAAGTTGCTGTAGGGTCAGCATTTTGAATTTTGGGACAATGATGTATGTATTTAAGGTGGACAGGTAATTGGTCTCCAACTTTTTCCTTTCTTGGAACTAGGAATAGTCTGGAGTAGAACCCTTTCCTTGTTCTGCTGGTGGCACTTTTCCACAGCTCTCATGTTTGCTAACTCCATTATCTGAGCCTCTGGTTTTGATGTGGAGGTAGATTTGGCATTCCTCTTTGACTGGTAAAGTGTGGAAGTGAAACCGTAACCCTGATCTATGGTTTGTAAAATCCACTTGTCTTTTGTTATGTAGTGCCAGTTCTTTGAAAATAAGGTTAACTTTCCGCCTAGAGGAGCTGCTATTTGTTCCCTGGTAGGCGGATTTAGGATTAAGTCACTGTGGCTGTGCTGATGTAGAGGCAGTGGCTGTGTCTGTGCCTCTGTTGTTACCTTGCCACTGTCGTCCTCTGTAGGCACCTCCTCTGGATTGGGTTCTGCCTCTGGATTCCTGCCCCTTTGAAATTTTGCAGAGTCAGGAAAGGACCAATTTTTGGCAGGCCAGTTCCTGCTAAACCTTGGTGGTTGGACTTGCAGGAAATCTTTAACAGTTTGAACAGATTTTGCCTTTTCTTCCATTTTCTTCATAACCTGCTGGGCAGGTGTACCAAACAAACTTGTCTTGTCCATAGGAGCATCTAGCAACTTAGCTTTAACATGATCCGGTAAAGCTTGTTCCTTTAACCATGCATGTCTTCTTATCACTGTGCCTGTCATGGCTGATCTAAATGAAGCCTCCAGTGCATCATAGCCACATTTTAAAGAATGGTTGCTAACCTGTTGTATGTTATTTACCATCTCTAATACATATTTCTTATCAAGAGATTCATCAGTAGTTAGCCTTTTAGTTAACTGATCAAGCATAAACTCTTGGTATTGTATCATGTGAAACTGACAGTTTAAAGCTCTAGCTGAGAGAGTAGCTGAAGTGTAGACCTTTTACCCCATCTGTCTAGTGACCTTGCTTCCCTTTCAGAAGGAATAGGGTTTTAGCTGTGGCTGCGGCTACTGCCTTGGGACCCTGGGATATAGTTTCTGGGTCTGCAAGAGGAGCCTTGTAAAGGTGGTGATGAGTATCTGGCACCCTGTAAAATCTGTCTGGTTTGGCAGGGGCTGGGGTAAAGAATCTGGCGGAGCAAACATCATTGAAAGCATCATCCACCACAGAGAGAACAGGAGGTATAGCTAAGGGCCTGTGCTGTGGTAGGTGCAGAAAAGTCCTAAGTCTTTTCTGGAGTCTGAAAAATCCTGTTGCTGCCATTGGAACTGTTCTCGCATGGCATGCAGGGTTTCTCCAAAGGAGAATTCTTCTGGTGGGGAAGCAGCTGGAATGGATTCTTCAGCATCAGAATCTTAAAAGGAGCCTCCGGCTGGTCAGTTATGTCTGATTCATGAGCAGAATCATCAGAAGACACTGGCTCAGGGGCTCTGCCCTAGGTCTCTTCTCTGGGGCTGAGAGGCCCTGTCTGGGTGAGATTGAGATCCTCTAATTAAAGAAATTAAATCTTCTGCCAAAGAAAGCATTTGAGAACTAGAAGAGGGCCTGGAAGAGGGGGGTTTAACAGGCACTGATTTAGTAGTCTTGGCTGCTTTAGCCCTGGCGAAGGCCTTAATGGACATGGCTGCTGGAGGCCTAGCAGCACCACGTGCTGGGGTAGAGACATCCAAGGGGATGGTATCTGATAAGTCAGTGGGTAAAATTTCTGAGGTCGATTCAAGAATTGTAGCAGGGGCCTCAGTAGTAAGAATAGGTTCAGCTGTACTTTGAGCAGTTTTCGGTTTGCCGTGGTTTCGGTGTCGGTCTTTATCTTTGCTTTTGGGGTAGTCGGAGAATCCGGCGACATAATGTCTGCAAAATCAGTACCGAAAAACTGTTCTGGTTGAAGGAGGCACAGGCCGAACAGGCTGCTGGCTGGGCCTAAACAAGGCAGACAGTAAGAGTGGAAATCTTTATGAGGTATTTGTTTCCCACAGGTTAAACAATTGTTAACTTTTTCTGACATCGGCTGAGGCAAGAAAGAGTCCCCAACGGGTACTTAGCTTTAGAAGTCTTCAAGAGTATTCGTAGAAGTAATCTCTGGATCCGACCGGCACTGCGAACAGCTTCTGCTTGGTATGCCGCGGAGAAAGACTGAGGAAAATGGCGGCTGATGCTTTTATACCCAGACCAGCAGAGATGACGCCGGTGCGACATCAGCCGAAGCCGGACCCGGACTTTGGAATCCGGCCGACTGCAGGGCTGCCTGACGACAGGACAACCCACTTGTTATGACTGCAGATGCATCCATGAAGGACATCCGCAGGTGCTTATAGACACAAACATTTCAGTAGATATATTTTCCCATAGTAGCTGCCAGTGATCCGGCTAAGTAGTCCATAAGTTGTGCTTAGCTGCTCAAAGAGCACCTCAGTTGCTCTTTTGCCCCTTATGCATCCCCCAAACCACAAATCTACAATAGTGTCTTATCATTTAGAGAATCCCCACTAGAACAGACCTTTTATAGAGCACACCATTAGTACAGATCCCACTTAGAGCACACAGTTTTACCACACCCCTCCATTTCTCTCCCCAGTCTGAAAACAGGATTTAACCTAGCATTATGGATGGTCAGTTTCCCTCCATTTCTGCTACCTGAGGCAGTGTAGCAACTACCTCATGTACACTGACAACCCTCTACTCCTAAATCACCCAAGTACAATTTGTGAAAGATGTATCTACACTAAGAATCTGGAATCGTTGCTCTCTCATTTGCTCTCTCATGCACAGAACAGTAACATTAAACAGGTTGCCGGCTCACATACTACATTTCCTTCACTAATGATGCACTCAACACATAAACCATCATATGTGGAGGTACTCACTTGAAACCTATCTAAACACCAGAGACCTTCCAAACACAAACATGGTGCAACTAATACAGCACTTACAGCACTCAATACACATGAAAAACTAGCATCAGCATTTCACCATATAAGCCTCTAAGGCAAAGCACATCTAAACCAAATTTTTTAGTCACAGGTGACTCCATTGTGAGACACACAGATGTTCCACTCACCAAGATGGACAAGGAGAATGTTACTGTCAGCTGTCTATCAGGTGCCAGGATCCCATGCAGATCACACATGTACTTAAGGCTCTCAACAAGCACCGTTATGACTCCATCATAGTTCATGTTGGTATGAATGACTTGAGATGTACCTCACTGGACTATATAGAGAGAGACATGACTGAGCTCTATGAATGCGTCCCAGGCAGGTATGTCCCTAGATTTGAGCAGCATTCTACCCTCACATAGGATGATACCACAATATAAACACAAAATGATTGACGTCAACAATTGGATTAGTTTCTGGTGTCATTCTAAGGGGATCCAGTTCCTGTCAGCCTGAGATGACATGGTTGATAGACCACGCGGCTTTGCCAGAGATGGTCTTCACCTGTCACCTCTAGGCTTTTGGTTATTGGCTAACAGACTTGCCTCTCCCATAGTGCCTTTTTTAGGTAAGGTCTCAAGAACAAAATTTCTGATGTGAAACTATTACTCACAAATAAATTAAACTCCAGGAGTTTACACCAGAAACTGCACTCCTCTCCCTGGAGGATGTTGACATCTGTGCAGCCACAGAAACTTGGTTCAGCACTGCAGAGAGTATCCTGTCTTGCATGGCTACAATGCCTTGCACACTTTCAGACCACAAAATAAATGCATAAGAACCAAAGGAGGAGGAATTATATATCTTCAAAAAAGATAAATGCGCCTCTACACTGGTTAGACACAAAAGGTCCATGAAGTTACTCTGAGTTCAACTAACTATGGGAAAGACCACCCTTCAAGTCATTGATAGCTATAGGCCCCCTTTAATGAAACATGATACTCACTTGAGTCAAGTATTTTGGACCTACATGAGTCAGTCAAATTATAACCAAACACTCTAGTCATGGTGATTTTGACTGTCCCACCATTGACTGCAAAACGTATACGAGTAACAACATGCTCATACAAAGGTTCCTGGACTTTGTTAACAGTAATGCTCTGGAACAAATAGTATGCAACCCCACAAGAGGCTCATATATTCTCGACCTGGTCCTCACCAACATGGGTGACTGTTGCACCACCACAATTATTGGACCCTCACTGCTTAAATCTGATCACAAATCAGTCACATTTGAAATAGCTATAGCATCTCTTAGGTGAAATCAGGTTAAAAAATTTCACCAAAGCCAATTATACCCTTGTAAGAGATGACATAAATAATTTCCAAGCTCCTCTTCCCACAGATGGCATTGACAACTATATTATGGTATTGACAAATGCCCTGTACAATTACTTATACAAATGTAATGACACTGCTGTACCTGATGGGATCAAAACAAGATCCTCAAGAAAAACAAACCTCCTGGTGGATATCTAGCATTAATAACTTAGACAAGAGGAAGACATTGCTGTCCAAGAATAGAAAAGAGTGGTCCCAGCACTGGAAGAACACCCTCCTCTGTTTGAACAAACAAATAAGATAACTTTTAAAATCCTCTAAGGGCAACTTCAAAAATAAAATAGCAACCATAGCTAAGGATAACCATAAGGCACTCCAGCTTTGTCCATAACCTAAAAGGTAGGACCCAGACATGTGCTGAACTAGCTGTGGATGGCATCACACATACACTGATTCAGTGAAAATAGTTAACTTATTAGCTGACAGGTTTGGTGAAATTTTCACCCCCCCTGTCCCCTCTAAACATTACACAAAGCAGCCCGTCTGCATCTCCCCCACCTTGCATCTCCAAAGAGCAAGTCATTAATCCTCTCTCCAAGACCAAAAACACCACCTCTGTGGGATCGGATGGCATCCCAGGTTGCATTTTAAATGGTGTAAACCAGGAATCAGCAACTCCATTAGGTACTCTCTTCAACCACAGCCTGAGTACTGGTTTTGTCCCTGCTGAATGGAAAACAGCAACAGTCATCCCCCTTCATAAAGGGGGTACAGCTACAGACCTGTATACTTAACCAGCCTTATCTGTAAGGCCATGGAATGAATCATCATAATATAGGTGATCTCGAAACTCTTTGTCTGACACAGTTTGGTTTTGTCAAAGGCAGGTCATACCTATTAAACTTGATGGACTTCTTTGAAAACGTCACCAGAGCCACAGATGAAGGACAAATCTGTACGTACAGCCTACCTTGACTTATCCAAGGCTTTTGACAAAATACCATACCCGGGCATTATTGATAAACTCTCCCAGTTGAAGTAAACAGGATACATTATTACTGTGCAGCTTATTTAATAACAGATAAAAGTCTACCACAAGAACACAAGATAGTAAGGGAAAGGAAGGGGAGAAATTGAATACCATCATGGAAGTATTAAACAGAGAAAACTATAAAGCAGTTAAGACAAGAAGTGTCACTGTTAGAGGAGTATAGAAGACGGAACAGATCAACAAAAATACTCAAAGATAGACGTGATGAAAGCAATACGCAATACTTTAACATATCAGGATCTATCATACACTATCACAAATAATAAATGAAAAATATCAGTACAGGCGGAAAAACACAGATAAATATAAAGGAAAAGTACAAAATGAGCAATTTATTGATGACCTCAAAACGTTTTATAGAAAATTAGGAAACAAAGTAAACAATTGAAAGACCATCCAAAAAGGAAGAAATAGATACAATTTGGAGAAGTATGTATGAAGATCCTTTGGAACATAACAAAGATACTAAATGGATAAAAGTAAAAGAAAGTACAAGTTTAAAGGTACAGGATATGAAATGGGATGAAATAACAGCCAGACAGATTGAAACAAAGTTAACAAAAGCCTGTAATTGGAAAACACCAGGCCCAGGTGCAGTACCTAACTTCTGGTTAAAAATATTATCATCTTTGCACGAAGAGTTAGCCATGAGTAAGAACTATTTATATGCGCATTCTGAACAGACAACAACCTGGTTAAAAATAGGAAAAACAATGCTCCTACTTAAGAGTGAATCTGCAAGCTACCCTAAAACATTATAGACCACTAACTTGCCTTCCAACTACATATAAACTATACATTGGAATTGATGCGAACAGAGTTTATAGTCATTTAGAAGAAAATTCAATCATGGTAATAGAACAAAAGGGTAACAAAAGAAAGTCATGGAACAAAGGATCAACTGTTGCTAAATAAAGTCATAATGGAGAAATGTAATGGGGGGAAGAATCTAAGTATGGCTTGGATTGACTACAAAAAAGCATTTGATAGTTTCCCACATTCATGGATAAAAGAGTTCTTAAAAATGTATAAGATACACCTTACACTGATCAATTACATTACAGTGATGATGAAACAGTGACAAACCACTTTGCAATTAAGCCATGATAAAGGACAAATTATTATTGCAGGGATAACATTTCAAAGGGGAATATTCCAGGGTGACCCCTGCTGCTATTCTGTCTTGCCCTTAACCCATTAAGCTGTCTACGAAACAGATTAGGCCATGGCTATAATTTCGCTCCTAGAAAACAACAAAGTGTAAAGACCTCTCAACTTCTCTTTGTCGATGATTCAAAACTGTATAGCTCATCAGATGAGGAACTGAAAGCACAGTCAAAACTTTTTCAGATGATATATATAGTCTGCAAAAGCAACCTTTAAAGCAGAAAAACTGCAATGTCATAAAATATCAGGATTTGCAGGAAGAAATGAGAGCAATGTGGAAGAAAGATACACAGACAGTTCCAATAGTAGTAGCAGCAAGGGACCTTACAAAAAAGAATCTACGATTGTATTTGGATACATTACCAACACATGTAACTTCATATGAACTGCAGAAGGAGTCATTACTGGACACATTACGGGTGCTGCAAAGAACACTTTAGGCTGACATCAAAGATTGAAACAATACTAATTTCATGAACTTTAATCGTACTTTGACTTAGGAATGTGGTTCACTCCAATCATGGTAATAGAAACTCGAAAGACTTTTTGGCTATCAACTCTTGTGTCATCCGGTGAGTTGCTAAGTGGCTCAGGGACAGATCAAACTCAGTCAGAGTTGGGGCTCTACCTCAATCAGCAGACCTGTCAGTAGTGGGGTTCCACAGAGGTCAGTGCTGGGCCCCCTGTTATTTGGAATATACCTCTCAGAAGTTCATGCCAAGATAGAGGGCCTGTGGCTGACTAAGTTTGCTGACAACTGAATTAGATGCAATCATTGAATCCCCAAATGATGTCAATATACTTTAAGACGGACTTACACAAACCAATGATTGGTGCCAAAGCCATGGACTCAAACTCAGTGCTAAAAATGCATTATCATCTCTTTTGGTAAAAATGAAATACTGCAGACTATCATATAAATAATAATATCCTAAGTAACAACTTAGTAGTGACATACTTGGGAATGCAAGTTGACCGTAGCTGAAACTTTGACCACCAAATGTCTACTGTGGTAAGGAAAGCATTCTACTTTGCACACTTTATTAGCAAAGGCATCGTCTCAAGAGTGAAAGAGGTCATAACTCCAGTGTACTCGATCGTCATCAGGCCAATAATTGAGTACAATGCTCCCTTTGGTATGTACCTTACCAGGCACCTGCAGCACCTCGAGAGACCTCAGAGATTTCTAACAAAGAAAATTCAGGGTCTCCAGCACAAGTCACAGATTGATAGACTGAAGTCACTGTACACAGCAGCATACAGACCACTTGGAGAAGACTTGTGCCTGGCCTACACAGAAATCTTGGATCCAAACCTAATGGAAATACTGCATATCCACAAGTCAAATGGGACATAGGTCACCCACTCCAGGGATCTTAACCTGATCTGCGACATAAATAGAACCTGCTGGAAAGAGAGATATGTCTCTCAGAGGTTGTCACTCCTCTGGAATAGGCTGCCAATTCACATCAAACAGAGCCCCTGTATGACCCTGTTTAAGGGTAGCCTGGATAAATGGATGGGAAGCTATAAATTCCTGCAGGGGATTTCACCTATGACCCTCCTAGATATGGGCAGTCGTTGCTAAGATCCTTTACATTGGGTTTCTCTAGTATTATATTGTGTACACATGGCTAGGCTTATAAAGACCTTCAATAGTCCAGTACCCACCAATGAACCTATAACATTTGCTTTTTGGTCCTACTCCCGAGCTTTTAAACTCCATGAAAACAATTTTAAAGTAAAATAACACTGAAATAAAACAACAGCTAATAGAAAGAAGCAACATAAGCAGACATACCATAAACTAAGAAGTCAAAAACCGTAATAAAGGAGTCTTAACCAGCAGCTCTCATAATATTGTCTTATTTGCTTCACTTTAACTAAAATGCTGTTTTGCAGCACATGCCATAATTCAGATACAGTTACCTCCATCAGAGTCAAAGGATGCAGCACAAATGTTAACCCTCTTAATCAAAACTAGCACTGCTACAAATTAAAAAAAAATACAGGAAAACATTTCTGTAAAAAATTAAGAGTAAAAAAATTAAGAAAACAATTTTAATACACAAGCTATAAACCAAGAAATCAAAGACAGTAGCAGAGCTGTCTTTACTGTCAGCTCTCAGAATTAAACTGTCATGTTCTCTTTACCTTAAATAAAAATGCTGTTTCTAAGCTCTCCACTAACTCAGATACAAACATTAAAGAACGCAACACAAATGTTTGCTTTCTGGGCCTACACTTGAACTTCATAAACTCAAAGAAAACACATTTAAACCAAAATAGCACTACAACAAAACAAGCGTATAATACAAGAAATCAAAAATAGCACATTAAGAAATCAAATGACAAAGGTACAACTGGTCTGAGGGACAGCTACTGTATGAGGGTATCATAATTATGGTGGTAATTCTGAAAACTGGCAGCATCAAGGAACTAGTATTCTGGTAGAAAAAAAGCTGCAGATAAGTATTTACATTTAAATGAAGTGTATTTCACTGGAATACATAAAGTTCATATTAACCATTTCTTTAAATTACACCATTTTGTGGCTATTCATTTTATAAGGTGTGCCTTGAGAACTGCTGTAACTAAATAACTGGCTGTACACAGCAAAGGCTCGATAAGATGAAAAGGGCTATGGAGTCTTGCACGAGGCAGATTAAATTAAAGAAATCAATACTGGGGGAATTCATAAAGCTACCATGATGTCTGCAACTCACAGCAGCTTTTCGAGTTCATGAAACGTCCTACCACAGTGCAGCACGTTGCTTTTGCATGAAGATGTGCAGCACTGCAAACAGCTGTCTCAGTAGCTGTAATGGGGGCCAATGAGGCAGTTTATGGGAGAAGCACATGCTAATTAGCCACGGGCTCTGTTTCCCCTGTGACAGCCTTCAGGAAGGCATCTGTGTGTCAAGCAACATGTCAACATGTAGATCAGCACGCCCACTCCTACCATCAATCACCTGAGATTACAGGGGCACACTAGAAAGTAAGGGAGATTGTCTGTGTCCTAAAGGCACTTAAACCAGTATGTGGATCAGGATAACACTGGACACCGTGCATACTACTTCTGTGGCCTAATGGCACTTTAAACAGCAGTGGGTTCGGGATGGGGGGATAATGTGTCATAATGGCACTGCAAACAATATGGGCATTGGGGATGGGGGAGCCAATGGGCCCAGGGATTACTCTAAAGTTGTGTGCTGTAATGGCACTTCAAACAGTACAGTAACCTGGGGGGACCACTAGATACCAAGGACCCAAGGATATGATGTAGGACTGTGAACTTCTGTCACAGCTTAGGGCCAAAAAAAGAGACACTGGGGGCTTTCAGTCTCCGCAGAGACAGGCAAGGGGACTGTGATGTGTGATTGTGTGTTTGAATGTGTACTTGTGCATGTGGAAGAGTGATTGATGGGGGAGGGATGTCTATAGTTACACAATGTGGCCACAGCAGTTACCATGGGAACTGCCAAGTACATCCCAGCAGGTAACAAGATTCAGGGATATGCACGTTAAGCTGCAATGAGGTCTTACCTTGTTACAGCTAATTTGTCTCTGAATCATAAAAATACCACATTGTGGCAGCAATGCCTTTTTAGAGTGCACTCTATGGCTCACGCTGGGGCTGTTAATACATCCAAGCATAGATGTTTTATTATATGCAAACACATAAAGAGACCAGTGCTTTAGTTAAACACTTAAAGGAATTCCCAAGCCATAATTTTAAATGTGTCATACTGGAACAGTTGCAAAGAAATCCCAGGGCAGGGGGACCATGGGGTATTTTTTTAGAACACAGAGAGTTGTGGTGGATTTTACACTTGAATGCATCTGCTTATCCAGGGTTAAATGATGCAGTGTCTATTGCTTGTGAGTTCATACTAAAAACTTTTGATAGATAGTTATATATAAATATTTATACAAATGTTTTTAAAAATGTATTGTTAAAAGTATTTCATTTTAATATGTTGTTTTATAATGCTATGTCTTTAAGACTCAAGTGGTTGGGTTGGGCTACAAAAGAGTTTGCCACATGATTTTTGAATGTCTGAAGAAGGCTGGTATTTTCTAGCCGAACGCGCTTAATGGAATAAAGTTTTAAAAGGTACGTTTTAAAATAGTGCGTTTCTTGCGAATTTTGCCTTCTGGATTATTACTATTTTCACAGATGTTTTATTCCCAAAATGAGTTGCATTTTGACTAGGTCTTTTGGTCCTGGCAAAATGTTTCCTCTAGGCATCCCTAGAATTCTGCAGGGGGAAGAGAAAAATAAAGTCTAGAAACTACATATACAAAAGCAAAGAACTGTAAAAAAAATAACCTCGTTGATTTTAACTTCAAAATTCTGAACCTCTTATGTCAAACCTGACAAGCAAAGTGAAAGATCTGGTTACATTAACGGAGTCAGCACATCTTTCCGTCCTTCCATCTATTCATTTTCACTACCAGCTTTTTCAAATGATGGGTCGTGGATTACTGAAGCCACTCCCAGGAAATAACGGGCATAAGACAAAAAGAATGCTGGATCAAAAACAGCCCATCGCAGGACAAACGCACGCACGCACCGAGAAACAATTTTAAAACTGCCAGTTTAGCTATCTATAAGTCTTTGAGACAGGGGAAGAAATAAGCTCTCAGCAGAAAAACAAGTGAAAGTGTTAGTACATGTAGGTAAAACACCATCAATTGTAAAGAAAACAGCAATTAAGACCTCTTAAGCTTGTTGTATAATTTATATCTCAGCTATGTCTCATAACATAATATTTTTAAAATGTAGTGGAACATTCTGTTTTAAACGCAAGCTATGAGGCTGAAGAGATTAGCAGAATATTGTCCCAAATAACAATTGGGAGTTTTTGATCTTACCATAACAACAGCTCTACATGGTCACTATTTATCCTCCTTAACCACTAGGGATTGAAGTTCCAGCTATCAGTATGCAATTTCACCCTTTAGCTGTACATTTCTATATACCATCATCTTCTTCCCGATCTGGAGTAGGCTTGAATCAGAGCACACAGAACACATTCACAGCACAACAAAGACTGCCCAAGTGGACCTCCCCCCAGCCAGGAGAAGGTGGGCAGGGACACTAAAGAGGATAAATCATGATCATACAGATCTAGTATCATGTTACCCACAACTTCAAAATCTGTCACAGTATGATTCATCATCCTTCACTACTAGGGCAGAGTCCCCAGAACAGATATGGGTGGCCTCATAAAAGGATACCCTGAATAGTGACAGTTTTGAAGGAGAAAGTACAGTTTTGTACCTACCATAAATGTAGATGTTCGAGTGCTAATACAGCTGCAGTAATCACAGATGGGTTTTCAGCCGTCAGGCGGTCCCTCGGTCGGCCGAATTCCAAAGTCTTGGTCCGGTGTCAGTTGTCGTCGCTTACTCTTCTGACGTCAGGAAGGCCAGAGTATATAAGACACAGCCGACGCCATGTTCTTCAGTCTTTCTTGCCCCAGATGTCAGGTGCCCCCAAAAGGAAGGCAATACATAAATAATGCTTATCTACATATACAAGCAATGCAATATAAACCAAAATCAGTGGAAGCAAGCAAATAAAACATAGCAGGATAACCCAGTCAGGTAGTATGAAGAGGTTGTTAGGCCCCATGCCTTTACCAAGTGGGGAAGGAGGGAGGGAAACCTGTACTGCAGCTGTATTAGCACTCGAACATCTACATTTATGGTAGGTACAAAACTGTACTATGTTCATCGTGCATACAGCTGCAGTAATCACAGATGGGTAGAGTCCCAAAGCTATGCATAGGGTGGTAGGTACTAGGAGGAACTAGGTTGAGCCAGAATGCCCTGCAAAACAGCAGTGGCAAAGCCTGCTCTTGTTCTGGAATATAAAGGCAGGTGGTAGTGTTTTGTGAAGGTATGTACAGAACTCCAAGTGGCTGCCTCCAAAATATCTTTGGTAGGAACTCCTCTGAGGAAGGCTGTAGAGGTAGCTGTAGCCCTGGTTGAGTGTGATCTGATACCTGTAGGAACAGATTTCCCATGATGGGAATAACAAAACCGTATGCAGTGGCCAATCCACTTGGATATAGTCTGTTTTGTAACTGGTTTCCCTTGAGCCCCTACAGCATAGGACACAAAAAGTTGTTCTGAATTCCTGAAGGACTTTGTTCTGTCCAAGTAATAACGAAGCTGCCTATGGATGTCTAAAGAGTGTAGCAGCCTTTCCCCTTTGTTTTGAGGATTGGGATAAAAGGTAGGCAGGTGTATAGCTTGATTTAAGGCTACCCTGGATACCACTTTTGGCATAAATGATGGGTTGGTACGAAGGGAAACCCTGTCCTGATGGAAAATGAGGAAGGGCTGCACCGCCATGAGGACCTGTAATTCAGAAACCCTACAAGCTGAAGTGATGGCCAGAAGGAAGGCTGTTTTCCAGGACAAATATTGCAAATCTGTTGAGGCAGCTGGTTCAAAAGGAGGCAATGTTAATTTTTCTAGTATGTAATTAAGGTCCCAGGCTGGTATTGGTTGCTTCCTTGGAGGTCTTATATTCTTAGCCCCTCTGAGGAACTGTCGTAAGAGTGGGTGAGAAAATAAAGGGCGATCCGTGTTGAATTCTGCAGAAATGGCTGAGGCATGTATTTTTATGTAGGAGAAGGAAAGTCCACTGTTCAGCAGCTCAGCTAGATACTGTAATACCTGAGGCAAGTTCAGTTTTCTAGGGTCCTGGCCTCTTTTCTCATTCCATGAGCAAAACCGCTTCCATTTTGCGGAGTAAGCTTTCCTAGCAGATGGCCTTCTGGCCTCCAAAATGACATCCTGCACCTCCTTGGAGAGTAGGGTCTGTTGTGGTGTTAAGGAATTTTCCATGCAGCGAGATTGAGTGTTTTCAGCTGACTGTGAAGAGTTTTGTAGCTGTGCTGAGTCAGCAGAAGAGGCATTAGAGGCAGGGACCAGGGAGGAGTATGTGTTAGGCTCCTCAGGAGTGGATACCAGTGTTGCCTTGGCCAATCTGGAGCAATCAGTATCATCCTCGGTTTGTCTGTTCTTGCTTTCAAAAGCACCTTGGGCAGAAGAGGCAGAGGTGGGAATGCGTAAACTGACCATGCTGTCCAACTGAATGAAAGGGCGTCCACTCTCCAGGCCTTTGGATGAAAGGTCCTTGAACAAAACTTTTCCAATTGATGATTCCTGTGGGAGGCAAAAAGATCTATGTCTGGCCTTCCCCACGCTTGGGTTATTTCTGTAAACACCTGAGGATGTAACTTCCATTCGTGTGGATCTGTCATATTTCTGCTTAGATTGTCTGCCAGTGTGTTTTCCAATCCTGGCAAGTACTGTGCTTGAAGTTCGATTTGTCTTTCCAGAGCCAAGTTCCAAAGAGTCATGGCTAGTCTGCACAAGGGGTATGAATGTGTTCCTCCTTGTTTGTTTATGTACCACATTTACTGTGGTGTTGTCTGTTTTTATCAGTAATTGTCCTGGATGCAGGGAGTCCTTGAAAGCTGTAATTGCATTTATTACTGCCAGCATTTCTTTTTGACTGATGTGAAGGTGCTTTTCCTTTTGGGACCATCTGCCCTGAATGCACCTGTCCTTCATGTGCGCCCCCCAGGCGTAATCTGAGGCGTCTGTGGTTATGACTTATTTTGCTTGAGGCTTGCAGAATGGAAGGCCTGTGTTTACTTGACATGCTTGGGCCCACCATAGAAATTCCTTTTGCAAACATGGAATTATTGGTATAATTGTTTCCAAACTGTGACTGTGTTGAGACCATAGATTTTTTAGGTACCATTGAAGTTTCCTCATATGCAGCTTTGCACATGGGATTAGAAGGATGCAAGATGCCATGAATCCCAGCGCCTGCAGGATTTTCCTTGCAGTAGGCCTGGTACTTTTTGCTAGTATTTTGAAGTACTGAGATAGTTGCCCCTGTTTTTCTTGCGTAAGATATGCCATCTGGGTGTTTGTGTCCAAGTTGGCACCCAGGAAGGTTATTTTCTGAGATGGTGTTAGCCTTGATTTCTCTTTGTTGATCGTATATCCCAGAGAAAGCAGTAACCGTGTCACATATGCCAGATGATCCAGAAGTATGTGTTTGCTGTCCGCTTGGATCAGGCAGTCATCCAGATAAGGGTAAATTTGTATCCCTTGAAGTCTGCAGTAGGCAATCACTGATGCCAGGCACTTTGTGAATACTCTGGGCGCAGTAGATAAGCCAAAGTGCAATGCAGAGAATTGACAGTGGATTGAACCTGCAAGAAATCTGAGGTATCTTCTGCAGCTTTGTCTGATTGGGACATGCAGGTATGCCTCCTTGAGGTCCAATGTTACCAGCCAAAACTCCTTGCCCAGCATGGGAAGAAGTTGCTGTAATGTGAGCATCTTGAATTTTGGTACGAGTAGAAATGTGTTTAGGATGGATAAGTCCAAAATGGGTCTCCAGTCGGTTCCTTTCCTTGGTACCCGTAAAAGTCTTGAATAAAAACCTTGACCTTGTTGGTGCGTAGGTACCTTTTGAATAGCTCTCATGTTTATGAGCTTTAAAATTTGCAGTTGTGCCTCTGCCCTTTGATTTTGTGGCAGGTTTGGCATGCCTCTCATTTTTGGAAGAGTGTGAAATTGAAATTTGTAGCCTCTGTTTATAATGTCCAGTATCCATTTGTCTGTTGTGACAATATGCCAATTGCTTGCAAATAATGCTAGTTTCCCTCCCAATGGTGCTGCCAGCTGAGACCTGCTTGGCATTGAAATGAGGGAGTCATTGGGTTTGCTTCCTGTATTGTTGTGCACTGTCTTCACCACCTCTTGGTGCTGGAGTTTGCCATTGTCTTCCTCTATATGATCCTTGTGATTGCCCTCTGCCCCTTGTGCATCTGTATCTACCTCTTTGGGGCTTGTCAGTGGCTGGAAAGGACCAGTTTTTTGAAGGCCAATTTCTGCTAAAACGTGGTGGTTGGACCTGTAAGAAAGCTTTGACAGTTTGCATAGATTTGGCTTTTTCTTCCATTTTCTGTAGTATCTCCTCAGCATTAGTACCAAATAGTACATCCTTTTGTAAGGGAGCATCTAGAAGTTTGGTTTTCACATGATCAGGCAAATTTTGTTCCCTAAGCCAGGCATGTCTGCGAATGACTGATCCTGTAGCAGCCACTCTATTGGAGGCCTCTAGGGCATCATAACCACATTGTAAGGTGTGTTTACCCACTTGCTCTGCACTATGCATCATATCCTGTAACTCTTTTAAATCTGGTTGTTCAGGTTGAGACATTTTGTTCCTTAATTGTGATAACAGGTACTGTTGATATTTAATCATATGAAACTGACAGTTTAAGGCCCTCATGGCTAGGGTGGCAGAGGTATATACCTTTTTACCCCACCTTTCTAAAGATCTTGATTCCCTTTCTGCAGGAAGTGGATTCTTGGCAGTGGAGGCCTTCAATCCCTTGGGGCCTTGTGAAATGGTTTCAGGGTCAGCATTATGGCTTTTGAAGAGAAATTGGTGAGAGCTGGGTACTCTAATACCTATCAGGCTTGACTGGTGCAGGAGGCAGAGAGTCAGGGTTAAGACAAGCCTCCGAATAGACATCATCCAGTATGTCCAGAACAGGGGGAATAGCCAGAGGTCTGTGTTGAGGTAACCAAAGAAATTCCCTAAGTCTTTTCTTGGAATCTGAAAAGTCTTGGCCTTCCCAATGGAAGTGTTCCCTCAAGGTGTGCAAGGTTTCCCCAAAGGAAAAATCCTCAGGAGGGGATACCGAAGGAATGGACTGTTCCGCATCCGAATCCTCAAAAGGAGAATAAGAGTGTTCCTCTGCATCAGAATGTTCTGATAAAATGGATCCCTGATCAGAAGAGGGAGAATCTTCCTCCACTCTGGGTCTCTTGTCAGGAGGGGGAAGAGAACCTCTGATAAGTGTAATTAAATCCTCAGCCATTTTTAGCATCTGTTTTTTAGGCATTGGTCCTGACGATGGGCCCTGTGCAACAGGCCTCGTGGGATGCCTGGCTGTTTTGGATTTAGTAAAGGCCTTAATTGAAAAAGAAGATGAGGGCCTAAATACACCATGGGTGGAGGTGGATCTGTCCACATTAGTTGCCTCTACATTAGCAAGGGCTTTGGTAGTAGTCTGGGAAAGGGCCGAGGACCCAGCGGTCTCGGGTACAGAAGACACCGCCAAAGGAGTGTCGTCGGTAGTCAGGGACTGCAAAGGCGTCTCGCTGAGAACCGGACCACGTGTAGCCTGTTTTGGTGTGGTGTTGGTGGGGACCGTGGGCCTCGCGTGTCGGTCCTTTTCCTTGCGTTTTTTGGACAAAACGGTAGTCGGAGTGTCCGACATTTTACAATCAAAAGCTTTACCAAAGTAGTGTTGGGCGAACTCCGCCCGACGCTTAATAGTGCGTTTATTGAAGGTAGCGCAAAAGCGACAGCCCAAGACGTCGTGGTCTGGGCCCAAACAAGGTATGCAGAGGGAATGGAAATCCTTATGCGGTATTTGCTTCCCACAAGAAATACAATTATTAACTTTTTCTGACATCGGTCTGAGGCAAGAAAAGTTTCCCCAACGGGGTACTTAGCTTTAATGAAGACTTCGGTTTCCAATTTTTTCGTAATTCAGGAGCTGGCCGACCGGAACTTGCGAACTGCTTCTGCTTTGGGCACCGCGTGGCAAAAAAGACTGGAGAACATGGCGTTGGCTGTGTCTTATATACTCTGGCCTTCCTGACATCAGAAGAGTAGGTGACGACAACCGACGCCGGACCAAGACTTTGGAATTCGGCCGACCGAGGGACCGCCTGACGGCTGAAAACCCATCTGTGATTACTGCAGCTGTATGCACGATGAACATCCAAGACATGTACACTAAATCCAGCTTGCAATGCTTGTACAAGTACTCAGAATGTTCCAAGTGGTGGCTGCATGCATATTATCATTCTATAAAAAAGATTGTGATGTAACCACACCTTTACAAAATGGGCCCGCAGGTTATGAGGTAGCACCTTGTTGTACTCAACATACAAAACTTTAATTTAGTCAGCCAGCCATCTTTAAAAAGTGGACTTAGAAACTTTGGTGTCTAATTTGCTTGGAGTTTAAGAAAACAGTTCTGGACCCTTCTTGCAGTTTTAGTCTTGTTTAGATAAATGTCTATGTATGTACATACACCAATAAATACCATATTACTTTCAAAAAGTTACTGGAAGATGTATGACTTGATTAAGATATACCTCTAAAGCTGTTTTGGAAATGACAGTAGTATTAGTTTACAAGGCCATCCTATCCTTTGATAAGATATGGTATGGAGAAGCAACACAAGGTCTGCAGGTCACAAATCCATCTCATCAAAGTAATGGCCACCAAGAAAAGATCTTCCAGATGAGATACTTCAGCTCTGCACTGGGGGCTATCTCAAAGGGAAACAAGGTAAGCTTCTCTACAACAAACCAGAGATCCTGTAAAGGAACAAGCTCCTTCAATGGTTGCCTAATGAGAAAGACTCCCTTGACATAGGACTTACAAATCTTTAGAGAAGCCAAGGAAGAATTTTGAATGCCCTGGTGGAAAAAAGAAACAGGCACCAAATGGATTTCAATAAATTTGTGTATGGTAATCTAGGACTGAATGATGTGAAGCGAAAAAAAAAAAAAACATCTAACACTTTTTCCATGGTGCAAACCATAAAAATAAAATGTATCAATTTACTTTTGTACATTTTCCTTGTGTTTGACTTTTGGGAAGAAATCACAATCCTGTCAGAACTGGAGTAACCAAGTGGTTACATGTGAAGGCATTTCAGTCTGGGTAAGGCCTGACTAGAGAGGAATTTAGCAGGGTTATGAGGTGTCACAACTTAAGGCTTTTTGAGACAAGGGGATAGCAAGATGAACCAGACATACCAAGGCAGAACAGGATGATGAGAATGATTTTGGTCCTGCTCAACAGTGCTTTCTATATAAACCTAGGAATACCGGGAAATGACGAACAGACACAAAGTGTGGAGGCCTCTTCTAAATGAAGGCATCCCTGGGCAGCTGCCCTGGGGGGTGGGGGGTGGGGTGGAAAAAAATCACTGTTTTACCAGAAAGGCTCATCCAGACTCTACTACAATTTGCTGTGAAGAAAAGGTTAGTTTGCGTTTATTTTTTGTATTTTGTATATTTTAAATACTGTAGTTTGTTTTCTTTACCTTGTGTTTTACTTGCATTCTGCTTTAACAGCATATTAAAACTTCAAAAGAGACCACAGCTCTCTCTCTCTTCTGAGTCAGGCAGAATTTTTTTTCCCACCCTCCCACCCAGTCACAGTTGTCTTGTTAAATACCACTGTCTTTCTAGTTGTCTGCCTCTTATAGTTTCATAGTTTGGTACTAGGCTATCTGCCCTGGGGCATTTATAAGCCTAGCCATAGTGATGTGGCTTTCGCCACCCCATGTAATGGTACAAAAGTTTACAGAATAGATTTAGAATACTGTGCCTCTGTCTAGTAGTGACACAGTGAAGACCCCCTTACATAATAGAATTAGTTTACTGTGCCTCTGTCTAGTAGTGACACAGAGATGACCCTTGGGGTAAACCTACAATCTCCCATCCACTCATCAAGATTTCTCTTGAAGAGAGTCAGTGAGGGGCTCTGCCTAACATGAACTGGGATTCTGTTCCAGAGTATGGGAAGCCTCTGAGTTATGAATCTGTCCCTCCAGCATGTCCTATTCATATTTGTGCTGAGGTTCAAATCTTTAGCTGTCGTGGTTCTGATGGATTTGGATTTTTTGAGGTGGAGCATATCCATCAATTCCTGATTGGACATGGCCTTGTATGTCAGGCACAGATCACCTCTGAGTAGGCGGTATGTTACTGAATAGAGTTGGAGGTTCTTTAGTCTGGCAGCATATGACATATGTTGGAGACCCTTGATCCTCTTGGTGAGGTACTTTTGGGGTCTTTCTAGCTGTTGCAAATGCCGGGTGAGGTACATACCAAATGGGGCATTGTACTCAATCATGGGCCTGATAAGGGAGGAGTACAGGGGCACAATGACCTCCTTTGATCTGGATGTGAATCCCTTCATGATAAGGTGGGCTAGGTAGAAAGTCTTTCTAACCACTTTGGCAACGTGCATGTCAAATGAGAGGTCACTATCGACTTTGGTCCCCAGTTCTCTGATTACTTTTTCCATACTCAGTGGGTTACCGCCTATGTGATAATTTGTGGGCACTTTGTTTTTCCCAAAGGGGATGACTATACATTTTTTGGCATTTAGTTTAAGGCCATGACTCCGGCACCAGTTGTCCGTTTCAGTGAGGCCTTTCTGTAGGATGTATGATGTATGTGTCAGCTGGTGTATCGACTATGGCGCCTAGTTTGCAGTCATCTGCGAACTTTGTCAGCCACAACCTTCCCATGTTTGCTTTCACATCTGAGAAATAAATGCCGAACAAGAGGGGTCCCAGGACAGAGCCCTGTGGGACACCACTTGTCACTGGCTTTGAGTCTGACATGGCTCCAGCGATTTTGACTTTATGGGTTCTATCCTTTAGCCAGTTTGCCACCCATCTTGTGACATATGGATTTACATTTAAGTTGTTGAGCTTGTCTATGATGCCAGAGTGGGGTATTGTGTCGAAAGCTTTAGCCAAGTCCAGGTAGGCTGTATGGACTGCTTTGCCCTCATCAATGGCTCTAGTGACGGTTTCGAAAAAGTCAACCAGGTTTAAAAGGCAGGATCTGCCTTTTACAAAGCCGAACTGGGTGGGATCAAGTGTCTGTAAGTCCCCAATGTCTCTGTTTATTAGTTCCATAATGATTCTGATATTCTGATAATGAAAGGAGAAATTAATAGTAGGCACTAAACAGCATATAATTGCAAAGTACCTTGCTAAGGCAAGGGAAAACAGCTCCTGTACTTGAAAAAAAAAGCACCAAACCAGGCATGTCCAAGGGTCAGCTTCCGGTGATTTCTCCTGTCCACCTGGTGAATCTGGGCATACTGGGGCAATGCAGCAATTGCCTCATGTACACAGACAACTCTCTCCTCCTACCAACCAACACTACAACCTGTGAGAGATGCACTTACATAGCCAAAATGGAAGCAAAGCTCTTTCCACCCAAGATTGTGTTAGACAGTCAAGAGGAGAAGGTTAACACCCACACTACACCTCAAGCAATACATAGCCCTTCTAAACCCACACCACCAACACCCACATATAGCAACACTAAATCCACATATGCAGAGCCCCTTAACTGTAACCTGCCCGAGCAACAAGGACCTCTGAAGCTGAAATGCAAACAAACACCAATCACAACCAAAATGTCACATAGTTCACAACACCTGTGTGCCACCCAGCAACAGCCCCAAAGGCAAGACAATGTACCTAACACTTTAGTCATGGGTGACTCTATAGTCCGGCACACTGATGTCCCTCTCACCAGGTTGAACAAGGATAAAATTACAGTCAGCTCCGCCACATAACGCATGCACTCAACTCACTCCACAACAAGTACAAATATGACTCTGTCAATGACCATGTTGGAGTGAATGACTTGAGACATACCTCCCTGAACTACATGAAAAGAGACATGGAAGAGCACTCGGATCATGTGGCCCAGGCAGGTATGACCCTAGCCCTGAGTAGCATCCTGCCTTCGCCCAGAATGATACCACAATACAAGGACAAAATGATGGACTTCAACAATTGGCTAAGCTTATGGTGTCATTCAAAGGGGATCCAGTATCTGTCTGCCTGGGACGACATGATTGACAGACCACGATGCTTTGCCAGAGATGGTCTGCACCTGTCGCCCCTGGGATTCAGGTTACTGGCTAAGGCTCTTGCCACCCCTATAGTGCCTTTTTTAGGCAAAGTTCAAAGGACAAAACCACCACCGTAACAGGTACAAGCATGCAAAATCTGAAGGTAATGCTAGAAGTCTAAGCCTTAAAATGCACTCTCTCGAGGCACTCCTAAAAATGGAGAACATCGATATCTGTGCAGTAACTGAGACCTGGTTCAAGGCTCCAGAGAGCACCCCTGCAATACCAGGGTACAACTCTTACCACACTTTTCGGCCACCAAAGCAGGACCAAAACACTAAAGGTGGAGGAGTGTCAATATTCACCAAGGATATTCACACCACCAGGCTAGTTGCCCAACACAATGCGTCTGAAATTCCCCAGGTGCAACTAACACTAGGTAAGACTGCAATCCAAATTGTAGCTTGCTACAGATCCCCCACCATACCCCAAGATTCTCACTACACCTTTCTAAACATTCTGGAAAATATTAAGATAGAACCAAACACCCTAATACTGGGTGATTTTAACTACCCTACCATTAACTGGGAAAGCTGCTCATGTACCAACACCTTTGCCCAACGGTTCCTGGAATTCTTAAATTCCAATGCCCTGGATCAACTAATTCATAGTCCCACCAGGGGCTCCAATATCCTAGACCTGGTCATTACCAACATGGGAAATCGATGGTCCACACCTATGGTTACCCCTTCATTAGTCACGTCTGACCATAAGCTAATCACTCTTAACATCCACATCCTACCCCCACCCCCCAGTAAGGAAACCTCCATAAAAAACTTCTCCAAAGCCAGCTTCATGCTACTCAAGTCAGAAGTGACAAATTTCATGACACCCATGCAGAGGGGAGCTGAAAGTTCAACTGCTGAATCCTACACTAAGGCACTGTATGAGCACATCCACTCATGCATAAATAGTGCTATCCCAAATAGAACCAAGATGCTCTCATCCAAAAAAAAGAAGCCAATCTGGTGGTCCCATGCCATAAACAAACTTTACAACAAAAGGAAGAAACTGTTGCAGAAAAGAGGAAAATCCCAGGATGCAAAAAACTTCCTTACCAGCCTCAGTAAGAAACTGAGATCCCTCATAAAATCCTCCAAAGCTAGTTACGAAAATAAAATTGCCAAAGATTCCAAAGACATCCACAAGGCATTCTATAGCTATGTCAAGAATCTAAATGGCAATGCTCAGATCTGCTCTGAGCTAAAACAGAATGGCATTAAATATACTGATCCCAAGGATATTGCCAATATCCTAGCAGATCGATTCAGTGCCATCTTCACCCCCCTCTCACCCCCTAAATGGCCCATCTCAATACCGGAAGATTGCCAAATTCCGGTAATAACGGCCACACAGGTAAAAAAATGCACTCTCCAAAGCTAAGAATACAGCATCCATGGGACCAGATGACATCCCGAGCTGTGTACTACATGAACTACAATATGAACTGGCACCTCACCTAAGTGTCATGTTTAATCATAGCCTCACCTCAGGTTTCGTGCCCACTGAGTGGCACACAGCTACAGTTATCCCACTCCACAAGGGGGGATCCACCTTGGATCCCAGAAACTACCGTCCCATCAGTCTGACAAGCCTGATCTGCAAGGCCATGGAGTGTATTATCATGGAACTTATAAACAAAGATATTGGCAACCTTCAAACACTGGACCCCACCCAGTTTGGGTTCATGAAGGGCCGATCTTGTCTCCTGAACTTGATTGACTTCTTCGAATCAGTCTCCAGAGCCATGGACAAGGGTAAGGTGGTCCACACAGCTTATCTAGACCTTGCCAAGGCCTTTGACACCATCCCCCACTCTGGAATCATAGATAAACTTACTAAGCTGGGCATTAATCCCTACGTCACCCAATGGGTTGCTAACTGGCTTACTGATAGAACCCACACTGTAAAAGTAGCCGACTCCAAATCCAGCTCCAGACAAGTGACAAGTGGAGTACCTCAGGGTTCAGTCCTGGGACCGCTCTTGTTTGGCATCTACTTCTCTGAAGTACAGGCCAACACTAAGGGACTCTGGATAACAAAGTTCGCAGATGACTGCAAACTGGGAGCCATTATTGAATCCCCAAATGATGCGGATACTCTACAAAAGGGCCTTACAGAAACAGATGCTTGGTGCCAGAGCCATGGGCTCAAGCTCAATGCCAAGAAATGTATAGTTATCCCTTTGGGAAAAAACATGTATCCATGAATTACCATATAGGTGGCAGTACACTAAACACTGAAAGTGTGATAAGAGACTTAGGGACACAGGTGGACAGTGGTCTCACCTTCGATAACCACATTGCCACAACAGTCAGGAAATCCTTCTATGTGGCACACCTCATCACTAAGGGCTTTTCATCCAGAAAAAAGGAGGTCATTGTCCCACTGTACTCATCCCTCATTAGACCCATTATAGAATACAATGCCCCATTTGGTATGTACCTCTCAAGACATCTGCAACAACTGGAAAGGCCACAGAAATACCTCACTAAAAGAATCACAGGCCTAAAGCAGATGCCCTATGCTGACCACCTTAAAAAACTCCAGCTATACTCTGTCGCATATCGTCTACTCAGAGGCGATCTTTGCTTAACATACAAGGCCATGTCAAACCCAGAGATGTTGGACATGCTACACTTAAAGAAATCCCAATCCCTCAGAGCACATGCTCCAGGGAGCTAAACCTTGTCATCACAATAAACAAAACATGCTGGAGGGATAGGTTCCTGACCCAGAGACTCCCCAGACTCTGGAATAGATTGCCTATACATGTCAAGCAGAGTGCCTCTTTGGTCCTCTTCAAAAGGAACCTTGACGATTGGATGGGAGAAAGGAAACTCATCCCGGGGATCACGTCAGTCACCTTGCTAGACAGGGGTCCAGGGAAGTAAATAGTGTGGGAAGAAATAGCCAGGGAATTGTTATGGCTAGGCTTGTATAGGCCCTAGGGCTGATAGCCTAGAACCAACCTATGAACCTATAAGAGAAAAGAAGTCATAAGATCACCCACTGGCAGAAAATAAATTTTATCTCCATTTTATTGAGTTGTTGATTATGCAGTATCAGCAGATATTTGCTGAGCGTGTTCATCAGGAAATTATTAACATAAGCCATTACCAGAAAGCAACCCAAAGTTGCATCTTGATAAAGAGGGGTAGGAATGAGTTCATCCCTGCTTGTTGATATATCTAACTATTGCCATGTTGTTGCAGAGTGGCACACTCTGCAAAAACATGGATTGCCTATAATAAGGACAACTACCCTCATCTCCAAGATGCTGATAAGCAAGCTGGCCTTAGGTTGTTACCAAAGCCTCTGGACCCTCCACCCTTGGTAATGCCCCCACTCCAATCTCAGAGCAGGACACCCATGGTGACACTCACTTTGGGGTTGAGAAATTGAGAGGAAGTGCTCGGGCAAAGGTTGGAGTCAACAATTCACCACTCCAGGAGTCTGTGCCATTCTTTAGAGATACTGATTTGGTTCAGAGTCATATCTGGTCTCTAGTTCCACTGACTTTTCAGCATCTATTAAAGAATACTCATGTGATACTTTGCAGTACTCATAATCCCCACTGGCCCGAGGAACATAGATGCCAACACTGAAGATGCTTGATAAAATCATTTAATTGCTCTTAAACTAAGACAATGACTTTCAAAAGGGATATGTCCAGCAAACATTCTATAAACATAAGGGTTTGAGAAGACTTTGTCTGACACATTGCAAGGTTTACCATTATCCCTATAAACTGGAACTGTGGAAAATGAGAATCCCAAACTTCTGCCAACTTCTCTTATATCAGAGAATAGTCTGAAGGGAAGAGTCTACAAATGGTAATGACTGGCTCCTACTTGGAAGCAAAAATCTTCCTTGACTTCTTTGTGATCTTGACTTGAAAGCTTGCATCTTGAAGGCCCAAAGAACATATCTAGTATCCCCTGAGCAGGCATGGAATAATCAACTGCACTATGACCATACAGATCCTTTGTCTTGGTACAAAGTGGTTTTGGGCATTTATGTCTAGAATATGTTCGAGTTCCTTAGTCTTTCTTGCACTAAAAAAAATCTGGACTTGCTGTGGTCTGGTCTGGTGGGGCATCATAGATGGTACTTTTTTGGAAGTTTGAGACCTCTAACAATGCCATCAGTTTCTAACCTGGTTGGATGTTGAGAAGTGGAAGGGCTGTAGCTGGAGAAGAGAAGAAAGGCATTACATAGTCCCTGGATATTATGTCAAGAATCAAGCTGTCAATTGTGTCAGTTTCCCACACTGGAAGGTAGAGGGACATACATGCCCCACCGACTGCCTCCAGCATGGAGCAGTCAGACAAAACCTGAGGCATACTGCTGCCCCCACCCCCCATTTGAGGGTTAGGAAAATAATTTCTACTGTTTGGTTGGCACCTGATATAAACCACCACTGCAACATTGGCTATTCCTTGGGTATCCATTCTGCTAGTGGCATCAATAGAAACACTTCTAATATGGGTAACTTTTGCATCCCGGAAAAAAAAGTGCAATATGGTACTATAAATCTTACCACCAAATGTTACATCAACAACTGTCAATGGTTCTCCTCTTCCTTTAAATTGTCCACTGGCTTTGCCTTAACCTGTGGCTCAAAAATGTCACAGCCATTGAATGGGACACTAAAGGAGGACACCTTGAATTTCTCCTGGAAGCTCTTAAGAGCATCTAGATTTGATGGTATACCATTACTCCAGTGCCCATCACCAGTGAGCATGGCATGTAGTGAGATTATTTAAGGTGGAAAGAATGGCTGCCTAGGCAGAAAGCTTCATATGGAACTCCTTGTTAGAGACATTCTGGCAAGTCAACAGTACACTGAAACCTCAGCTTGTCTGCCTGGTAGCCAAAAAACTCAAGTTTTGCTGAGATTGTATAGGCTAACTTCTGAAAGTGGTCCTTCTCTCCCTCTCGTCTTCTTCTCCAGACAATGGACGTTTTCTGTAAGGGGGTTGAAGCTCTTTTTTCAGAGCCCTCAAAGCAACTATAGAGTCAGACACTGGGTTCAGTAACTCAAATTTCCAGTCTGAGGGAAGGGGAGGCTAGGAAGATACTGTCTGGCCTATTAGCAACTGAGGCTACAAAATCAAGTTCCTTCTATGTTTCCAGGGAGATAGCTGCCACCATGTCATCCATACAAAGGACTATTCAGGAAGGTGAGGGGAGGGGCATGATGGTCCCGCTTGCAGAACTTTCTCTGAGGTCAATGAGGTAGATTTTTGGGCACCCCTTTCTCCTGCATTAATTTTAAACCTTCTCCAAATTAAGAGTATTTAGGGAGTAATGGAGAATTTGTTTTGCCAGTAGTGTCTATATCCACAGGCTACAGAAGGAAGTCAATGCATTTGTTGTTACATAACCTACTAGCTTGTCTTTTTTGTGGGAAATGATCTCGCTAGGATTATTTTGAAAGAAAGTACAGCTTAGACTTTCATCCTTCTCAGTTGGAAACCCTCAAATTCTTTGTCTGGGTGACAAGAAGACACAGATACTGGAAAACAATGGTCTTGGGACAAGGCCCATATTAAAGCAGGCTCTTTTGCGAGCCTATTCAACACAGGCTGCAACATTGGAAGCAAGTCTGAATCCAATGCCAGAGCCAGGGCACCAGAATCATTGATGTTGCCATGGGCTCAACAACTGAGACAGATACCGATGAGGCCTGATGCTGAGGTAGCAATTCTGCATCCTACTGAGGTAATCAAAGCTAACATCATGGAGAAAGTTGCTAAAAAGGAAGCAACAAGCCTCGTCAGCACTGGTGCTTGCAAAAAACATGGGGGCCACTGTGTAGCTGTAGCTGAAATCAGGTCCAGTGAGGAAGCCAGCAGAAAAAAAGGAGGGTGATAGTATCCCCATCTAGTCTAGTCTAGTCTAGAATGATGGCAGAAAAACACTTCCTTAGCTGCTAAAGGTCTTCCCAGGTGCAAACAAGTGAGAAAAAAACAGAAAATATTCCTGAGTTGACCACCACGGAGCTAGAAGATAGGGTTGAAACCTTAATGTTGAACATTTTAAACTTTAGGCTTTATTTAAACATAAAACTTCATTTAAAACCAAAATGTAAAAAAGAAGAAAAGTGCTCTCAACCTATTCAGGCCTTCTTTAGTTCAGTCTGAAGTGGGTAACTGTCTGCATAGATTTAACTTTTTCTTCCATCTTTTTTAAGACCTCTTCTGCTTTGGTGCCAAATAGTCTTTGTTCAAGGGTGCGTCCAATAATTTGGATTTGAGAATGGTCGGGCAAGGTCTGTTCCTTAAACCAAGCATGCCTTCTAAGGACAGAACCAGTGACTGCTGCCCTGCAAGATGCTTCTAGGGCATCAAAACCACATTGTAAGATGTGCTTAGTTACTTGACTTGCAGAATCCATTAAATTTTGTAATCCTTTGTTTTCTGCACAAGCAGGAAAAGAAGATATTTTTTGTTTGAGTAGTTCCATGGTATGCTTCTGATATTTCAGCATGTGAAACTTACAATTTAATGCTCTAATAGCAAGAGTAGAAGAGGTGTATACTTTATTTACGCCATACGTCTAATGCTCGGGAATCCCTGAGGGGGTGGGATTCTTAGCTGAAGTTGCTTTGATTCCTTTAGGTCCTTGAGAAATTACCTCTGGGTCAGCAGTAGGATTTTTAAAAAGAAATTTGTGCGAGTCAGGAACTCTGTAATACCTGTCAGGTTCCCTGGGAGCAGGAGGGAGGTTGTCAGGAGTCAGACTGGATTCCATAAAAACATCCACAACATCCAGGACAAGAGGAAGGGCCAAAGGTCTGTGCTGTGGTAGATCTAAGAATTCCCAGAGTCTCTTTTTTTGACTGAGGGTAGTCCTGACATTCCAATTGGAAATGCTCCCTTAAAGTATGTAGGGTTCCCCAAATAAAAAATCCTCTGGTGGAGAGGCAGAAGGAATGGATTCCTCTGCATCAGGATTCTCATAAGCAGAGAGGGGTTGCATATTTTCATATTCAGATGCATGAATCATCGGACTCCTGTTCTGATAAAACTATTGGGGACAAGTTTCTTTTGGAAGGGGTAGTCTGGCTTCCCTTAAGCATATCTTCCATCATTTAAAAAATTTGAGACTGAGGAAGGAAGCAGGTGACTGAGCTTGGGTCATCGTTTTTTTGGGTGTGGCTCGTATCCTGGGCCTTAGAAACTCGGTAGCTTTAGAAAGAACTGAAGGTGCAAAAGAAGTCATCAGTCTGTGTCGAGTATCAGTAGTGCAAACTACTTCCTCAGATGCCAGTGCCTGCTCAGCGGCTCCAGACCTATCCAAGGTAGAGACATCCACAGGATCCTTAGTCAAAGAAGAGTCTTGCAGCATACCGGACTCTGAAAAGGTCTCGGTAGTGGCCTGCGAATCCACAGAAGCGGGCCTCAGGGGCTGCAAAAGTGCCTCACTGAGGACCAGGGAACTGATGACTAGCTTAACGGAAGAGTCGTCGGCAGTCTTGGATCTGTGCAGATCGTCTCTGTCTTTATCCTTACATTTTTTCAGATCGATAGTCGGATGGCTTACTGAAACCATATTGGAATTTGAGGGCTGAGAGCAAAAATATCTAGCTATAATAAGGGCCTGACGATGTATAGTTCTAGCACTGAACAAAGCACAGAAGCGACAGTGGAGGATGTCGTGGTCTGGGCCTAAACAGGTGACGCAGTAAGAATGGAAGTCTCGGTGTGGTATTTGCTTTCCACTGGTGAGACAATTGTTAAATTTTTCTGACATCGGTTAGAGCAAGAAAAAAGGATCCCCAACAGGGTACTTAGCTTTAGAAGACTTCAGAATGATTCAATTCGGAAACATAATCTCAGGTAGCAGCCGACCAGCACTCGTGCGAACTGCTTCTGCTTCAGGCTCCTTGGCAAGAAAGACTGATGTAATGGCATTGACTGCCTGATTTTATACCACTGATGACCTGATGTCAGTCCTGGAGCAACAGCAACTGACGCAGAAATACTAAGCCTCTGGTATTCAGGCCGACTGAGGGCTACCCCTGCCAGGATAACCGAAATGTGATGACTGCAACAGTGAAACATGAACATCTCTCATGCTCCTTTTAGATGCACTTTGAGAGAGGGGAGATATTATATAGAAGTCAAAAACACCTTTCTTTTGATAGGCTTATCCCTAGTCCTAGACTCTCTGGTCTTAGTTGAGGTGGATGGCCCCTGGTAATAACCTTCCTTAGACAATAATCCTTTAAGAATAAGTTTATTCCTTCTGTTGATGAGTCATTTTATCACACTGGCACAATCATCACAAATTTCTTTAGGGTGGCTAGCATCCAGGTAAGCAATACACTTTAAATGCCAGTCCTGGGGAGGTGACACCAACAAACAAGTAACTAAAGGAAAAAGCTTTGTAACATGACACAAGCAGGCTGCAAACAGTAAAAAAAAAAAAAAAGAACACATACTAAAATAAACAGCTGACCAAGGGCAAAGAAGGGGAAAAATGGGTACAAAAGCTGCAACCCAGTTGAGGAATAAAGAAATGAAAATCTGAAAAAAATCTAATCAAAGCAGCCTCACTGCAAATAAATAAATAAATGATTGAAGATAAACCATCCAAACTCAAAAGGCAACTCCAGCTTTAACCAAAAATAGCAAATAAAAAACCCGAGGCCATTTTATCCTGTGACCTTGCCAAACAGCAAACAAGATCTGGAAGAAGATGAAGTCCGGGAAAGTTTCAGTGGTGTCGTACCTCAGTCCTGCTGGTTGAGGGGATGAAGCAGACTGTGTTAGATTATGCCATTAAAGTGACACTTTCACAAAAATCCAGTGATGTGATGGTTACAAAGGCAGATGATACTGTATGTCATAAGAACCCTAGAACACAAAATGCAACTGACATCAAAGCAATCAGTTGCTCCTGTATGAAGCAACCATAATTTGTACAATGGGAGGCATATGAGTTCACGAAGCTTAGTTGCGCAGCTCCTATATAAGTGCTGACTGTACAAGCCACTTAGTCTATGAAGCCACTGTATTCCTTTCCTCAAGATGCAGCAACCTAACAGGTGATTATATTTAAGGTTGTGTGCAGTGTGGGTTTCCAGTCTTCTGCCAAACTAACACTTACAGGTCACAAAGCTGCTATTCACAAGATCAATATAGAGCAAAGTACAATGACTGCAAGCTAGTAGCACTGCTGCTGCGAGGACTACTTCAGTTTCAGTTCCCATTGAAGTGTATTGTCTACTTGTTACACAAATTTCCCCAAATCAGAACTACTCAAAGTCATGACAAAAGTGCTGTTATCCACCGAAGAGACACTGGAATGATATAAAAAAGGAAAATGCTCTCCTCCAAAAAAGAAAGCCAATCTGGTGGTCCCCTGCCATAAACCCTACAACAGGAGGAGGAGGAAACAGATGCGGAATAAGGTGAGGTCCCAAGACTGGAAAAACTCTCTTATCAGCCTCAAGAAATGTTGACATGCTTCATCAAATCCTCTAAATCTAGCTATGAAAACAGAATTGCAGGAGATAGTAAAGACAACCACAAGGCCTTCTACAGTTATGTAAAGAATCTCAACGGCAATACCCAGATTTATTCTGAGCTACTACACAATGGTACCTCCTATACCGAGCCAACAGATATTGCCAATACACTGGCTGACAGATTCAGTGCCAACTTCACCCCTCTCCACCCCCGAAGGACCAATCACAATACCAGTAGATTGCCAGACATCCAGTATTACTGCTGCACAGGTTAAAACAGCACTGTCCAAGGTCATAAATACAGCATCTATGGGACCGGACAATATCCCTAGCGGTGTTCTATATGAACTACAAAGTGAACTACCATATCACCTGTGTGCCCTGTTCAATCACAGCCTCACTTCAGGCTTTGTCCCTACTGAATGGCACACTGCTAGTGTCATCCCTCTCCACAAAGGAGGAGTGACTACAGACCCTGGAAACTATCACCCCATTAGCCTGACGAGTCCGATATGCAAAGCTATGGAACACATGATCATGGGCCTAATAAACAAGGATATAGGGAGTCTCCAAATTCTGGATCCTACAATTTGGTTTTGTGAAGGGTAGAGATCATGCCTGCTCAACTTGGTCAATTTATCTGAGTCAGTCACCAGTACTGTGGATGAAGGCAAGGTGGTTCATACAGCCTACCTTGATCTGGCCAAGGTCTTTGATACCATTTCCCCACTCAGGAGTCATAGAAAACCTCACTAAGCTAGGCATCAACCCCTATATCACAAGGTGGGTTGCAAACTGGCTCACAGATAGAACCCACAGTGTGAATGTAGCTGACTCTAAATCAGACTGCAGACTAGTCACGAGTGGTGTCCCACAGAGTTCAGTCCTGGGTCCTCTCCTGTTTGGTATTTACTTCTCTGAAATCCAGGCCAACATGAAGGGACTCTGGCTGACAAAGTTCACAGAAGATTGCAAGTTGGGAGCTATTATTAACTCCCCAAGTGATATTGACATCCTACAGAATGGCCTCACTGAGACCAATGACTGGTGTCAAAACCATGGCCTTAAGCTCAATGCCAAAAAATGTGTCATCAACCCCTTGGGAAAAACCCTGTTCCCATGAATTATCACATTGATGGTAGTCCACTTAACACAGAAGGCATTATAAGAGATCTGGGAACACAGGTTGACAGCAACCTCTCTTTTGATCACCACATTGCCACTGTGGTCAGAAAGTCCTTCTTTGTGGCACATCTCATTACTAAGAGTTTTGCATCCAGGAAGAAAGAGGTCATTGTCTCCCTCTACTCTTTTCTCATTAGGCCAATCATCGAGTACAATGCCCCATTTGGCATGTACCTCACCAGACACCTGCAACAACTGGAGAGGCCTCAAAAGTACCTCACAAAGAGGATCCTAGGCCTTAAACACTTGTCCTATATGGACAGACTCAAAAAACTCCAACTATTGTCTGTCTCATATCACCAACTTAGAGGTGATCTCTGCTTGACTTACAAAGCCATGTCTGACCCAGCTCTGTTAGAAATACTACATCTAAAGAAATCCCAATCCCCCACACTACACTCTCCAGAGACCTCACCTCATTACCACAATCAACAGAACGTTCTGGAGGGACAGATTCATAACCCAGAGGCTGCCCATGCTATGGAATACACTTCCCATACATGTCAAGCAGATGACCTCACTGGCACTCTTCAAGAGATATCTTGATGAGTGGATGGGAAATACAAAATTCACCCCAGGGATAACTCCAGTGGCTCTACTTGACAGAGGCCCTGAGAACTAAGGTCGGGTGGCATGATGCCAGGGTAATCCTATGGCTAGGCTTGTAAAGACCTCAGGGCCATTAGACTAGTACACATTTATGAGCCTATGAATACACATGCCATGCTGAATATGTGTTATGCTGAACATGAGGAAAAAGGTAGCTTAGACTTTATAGCCAAACAAAAATGGACTTGTATTTTAACCATTTAACGAGTCCTTTTCAACTCTCCTGAACAATGTGTGTTGATTCCAAGTAATCATACAATGCACATTCATATTTATTTACTTGCTTTATATTCACTGGTTAACAGGGTATGAATTTACAGGTAGATATACATCTGTCCAGTGGTGATGTGTAAGCAATGCCACATTAAGTAGCTTGTATAAACTTGTAATACAAGTGTAGACTGAGTGAATCAGAAAGCTGAATGAGTGAATCAAACTTAGGGTTACAGGATGACATTCACTACTGCATCAATGCAACCCGTAAAAGTCAACGACACAGTTTTAAAGTTGTTACATGACTCCAAACCTGTACAATTTCAGGTTCATAATGACAAGTCAATACTGGTCAAGATATACTTGATTACATAAAATAACAGGTCAGATGATAATTAAGAACATCAGTAAGTGATATGGGAATTCTAAACAGCATCCTAATTGAACTTTATACAGGTATATGGCTTGCCATTTAGAAAAAACAACATTCTAGGTGATGAACATTAATAGAGGGAAATAGATTAACTCTTAAACCAACACAGATACTGGGCAAACTTTATATAGCACATCTCTGCAGTGATACATATGTTATAGATTAACAGCAAGGCTGCAAATTCAGTAGGTTAGCCACTGCATCATTCAGAGGTGTGTGCACGTGACCTCAGTCATCAACATAAGAGAACACAAAACTATTAAAACAACACTGACAGCACACAGCATAATGAAATACACCAAGAAATGGATTTGGCTTTCAAGATCAACAAATTTCAAATACAACCACAACACAGAAATTAGCCTTCATTCTGACAGCCTCTAATTCTTTAAACAAGAGTCTCTGCCCTATCATACATCCCACCAAATCAGCAGCTCTATATTTACTCCTGCATTCTTTCCTTACCATTTTTGACTCATCAAGTCTTCAATAAGGTTATTCCGTTTAACAATCACCCTTCTCTGAAAATATGTACTTCCCCAAATTAGCAATGACCCCTCCCAAAATCACACAATTTCAAAGCTATAGCCTGAAAAGCAATTTTTTTCAAGCTTTTACCACCTGGACTTTTTAATGGTATTTTTTTTTTAACCTTCTGTGTCGGACTGCGTAATCAGCATGATTCTGGCCAATTAAATATGCACCTCTGTACATCCTCCCAAGGGCCTCAACAACAAGGGAAGCTCTATCTCTCTCTCTCTCTGTATGTCTGTAAAAGACCAGCAAGGAAGAAGGATATTGGTAGCCAACATATGCAGACCCAGTAGCTACTCTATTGACTAGGCATAATAATAAAATTAGCAGTGCCCATCCTTTGCTGAGGACCTCAGAATTCTATCCTTTGCTCAGGACCTCAAAATTCTATTCTTCTACATAACCCCACCCTCACACTAGTAGATAAGCTGGTCTGTAATCGATTCTCTCCCACTTTTCTTTGCTAATGCAACCCGTAAAAGTCAACGACACAGCTTTAAAGTTGTTACATGACTCCAAACCTGTACAATTTCAGGTTCATAATGACAAGTCAATACTGGTCAAGATATACTTGATTACATAAAATAACAGGTCAGATGATAATTAAGAACATCAGTAAGTGATATGGGAATTCTAAACAGCATCCTAATTGAACTTTATACAGGTATATGGCTTGCCATTTAGAAAAAACAACATTCTAGGTGATGAACATTAATAGAGGGAAATAGATTAACTCTTAAACCAACACAGATACTGGGCAAACTTTATATAGCACATCTCTGCAGTGATACATATGTTATAGATTAACAGCAAGGCTGAAAATTCAGTAGGTTAGCCACTGCATCATTCAGAGGTGTGTGCACGTGACCTCAGTCATCAACATAAGAGAACACAAAAAGTACAGTTTTGTACCTACCATAAATGTAGATGTCTGATAGATATGCAACTGCAGTCCTGACATATGGGTTGTCCTGCCTCAGGCAGCCCTTCGGTCGGACGGATTCCAAAGTCTGGGTCCAGCGTTGGCTGATGTCACCTCTTCCCCGACGTCAGAGCAGCTGGGGTATAAAAGCATCAGCCGACGCCATCTTCTTCAGTGTTTCTTGCCCCAGATGCCAGGTGCCCTCCAAGGAAGGCTAAATTTAGAGAATGGATAAAAATTCCAGACATGCACAACAGTAATAAAGAGATACACCATAACAGATATCCCCAGCTAATTTGAAAAAGGGGGAGTGGACCCAAAAAAGAGAATTACAGAGGGGTAGGAGGGAGGGAAAACCTGACTGCAGTTGCATATCTATCGGACATCTACATTTATGGTAGGTACAAAACTGTACTATGTCCTTCAAGAATGCAACTGCAGTCCTGACATATGGGTCGAATACCATAGCCAAGCTGGGGGTGGTAGGATCTAAGATAAGGATGGTGTAGCTAAAATGCCCTGCAGGACTGCAGAAGCAAAGCCTGCTCGGGATCTGGAATATAAAGGCAGGTTGTAATGTTTGGAAAATGTATGCACGGAGCTCCATGTAGCAGCTTCTAGAATGTCCTTTGTAGCCACCCCTCTTAGAAAGGCTGTGGAGGTGGATGTAGCTCTGGTGGAGTGTGGCCTGATATTGGCTGGCACACCCTTTCCATGGAAAGAGTAGCAGAATCTGATGCAGTCTCCAATCCATTTTGAAATTGTTTGTTTGGAAATTGCCTTTCCTTGTACTCCAGCAGCGTAAGCTACAAATAGTTGGTCAGACTTTCTGTTGGCCTTTGTTCTGTCCAAGTAGTAGCGCAATTGTCTGTGTATGTCCAAAGTGTGCAGAAGCTTTTCTCCTTTATTTTGTGGATTGGGAAAGAAAGTAGGCAGGTGAATTGCTTTATTTAGAGAAACCCTGGATATCACTTTTGGCATGAATGAAGGACTGGTTCTTAAAGAGACTCTGTCCTGATGGAAAATGAGAAATGGAGGTACTGCCATGAGGGCCTGTATCTCCGAGACTCTTCTTGCTGAAGTAATTGCCAACAGGAAAACTGTTTTCCAGGAGAGAAATTGCAATTCTGAAGATGCTGCTGGCTCAAAAGGAGGAAGAGTTAATTTTTCCAAGACAAAGTTGAGGTCCCATGCAGGCACTGGTGGTTTTCTTGGAGGTTTGATATTCTTTATCCCTCTTAGAAACTGTCTTAGCAAAGGATGTGAAAACACAGGTGGATCACAGTTGTATTTTGCTGAAATTGCTGAAGCGTGTATTTTTATGGAAGAATATGAAAGGCCATTGTGAAGCATTTCTGCCAAGTATTCTAGTATCTGTGGGATGCTCATTACTGATGCATCCTGACCCTTGTTGGCATTTCAGATGTTTAATCTCTTCCATTTGGCTGAATAAGTTCTTCTGGTGGAAGGCCTGCGTGCTTCCAGTAAGATCTCTTGAACTTTTTTGGAGAGAGAGATATGGGGAGAAGTCATGGAACCCTCCAAGCTGTAAGTTGCAATGTTTGCAGGTTGGGATGAACAGTCCTGTAATTGTGCTGAGTTATAAGCAGAGGCCATTGAGGCAGGGGGCCACGGCTTGGTGCGAGTTATGCTCCTTAGTAATGGATACCAGTGCTGTCTTGGCCAGTCTGGAACTATCAAAATGCCTTTCGGTTGTTCTGCTTTGATCTTCAGTAACACCTTGGTCATTAATGGTAGAGGTGGGAATGCATAGATTGTTACAGAATTCCAGCTGAAGGAGAGAGCATCCATTCTCCAGACTTGAGGATGGTGTGTCCTTGAGCAGAACTTCTTCAGGTGATGATTGAGGTGTGAGGCAAAGAGATCTATGTCCGGCCTTCCCCATGCATGAGTTATTTGTGAAAAAATGTCTGGATGCAACATCCATTCGTGCGGGTCCATAATGTTTCTGCTTAGACTGTCCGCCAGAACATTGTCCTTGCCTGGAACAAACTGGGATTGCAACAGTATGTTCAGTTTCAGGGACTTTTCCCAAAGAGTCATTGTTAGTCTGCAGAGGTGGTAAGAATGGGTGCCTCCCTGTTTGTTTATGTACCACATAACAGTGGTGTTGTCTGTCTTTATTAGCAGATGACCTTGCTGAAGAAATTTTCCGAAGGCCTCGATTGCATGAATCACTGCCAACATCTCTTTTTGATTGATGTGCAGATGGAATTCCCGGGGTGCCCATTGCCCTTGAATGCATCTGCCCTCCATGTGCGCCCCCCATCCATGATCTGAGGCGTCTGTTGTAATGGTTTGACTTGCTTGAGGTTTGCTGAAAGACATGCCTTTGTTTAGCTGGATTGCTTGTGCCCACCACAAAAATTCCTTTTGTAGACATGGAATGAGTGGAATAATTGCTTCTAAGTTGTGGCTGTGTTGAGGCCATAAACTTTTTAGGTACCATTGTAGTTTTCTCATGTGTAGTCTTGCCAGCGGAATCAGAAGAATGCAAGATGCCATGAAACCCAGGGCCTGCAGGATTTTCCTTGCAGTCATCTGGGTGTGCTTTGCTAGGCTTTTGAAGTAATCTGGTAATTGTTCTTGTTTTTCTTCTGTGAGCAAAGCCATTTGTGAGTTTGTGTCCAGTTTGGCTCCTAGAAAAATTATTTGTTGGGATGGCAGTAGTCTTGATTTTTGAATGCTGACTGTGTATCCCAAAGCCTGTAGTAAGTGAATGACATAGTCCAAGTTTCTTATCAAGGCTTGCTTGCTGTCCGCTTGTATAAGGCAGTCGTCCAGGTAAGGGTATATTTGTATCGTCTGCAATGTGCAATTACTGATGCCAGGCATTTCGTGAATACTCTGGGCGCAGTAGATAAGCCAAAAGGCAATGCTGAGAATTGATAATGCTCTGACCCTGCAAGAAATCTGAGGTATCTTCTGCAGCTGTGTCTGATTGGGACATGCAGGTATGCCTCCTTGAGGTCCAGAGTAACCAGCCAAGACCCCTTGCCCAGCATGGGAAGAAGTTGCTGTAACGTCAGCATTTTGAATTTTGGCACAATGAGAAAAGTGTTTAAAGCGGACAAGTCCAGTATAGGTCTCCATTGCTTTTCTTTTCTTGGAACAAGGAACAGTCTTGAGTAGAATCCCTGGCCTTGTTCCTGAGGAGGAACCTTTTCTATTGCTTTGATTTGTAGCAGCTTTGAAACTTATATGAGTGCCTCTGCCCTTTGATTTTGTGGCAGGTTTGGCATGCCTTGTCTTGTTGGTAAGGTATGGAAGTGGAACCTGTAACCTTTATCTATTATGTCCAAAATCCATTTGTCCTTTGTAAAAACGTGCCAATTTTTTGAAAATAAAGATAATTTTCTGCCTAAAGGTGCTTCTCTTTGAGCCTTGGTCGGCGGTGTGAAAGTCAAGTCATTGTGATTGTCCCTGTGGAGCAGTAGAAGTCCCTGCGCCACTTCTCTGATTAGTTGGTTGCCATTGGCGGCCCCTGTAGGAGCCTCGGTATTGCCCTCTACCTCGAGCATGCCTGTTTTTTCCCCTTTGGAAATTGTCAGTGTCTGGAAAGGACCAATTCTTCGAAGGCCAATTCCTGCTGAACCTTGGTGGCTGAACCTGGAGGAAATCTTTGACTGTTTGTACTGATTTAGCCTTTTCCTCAATGGACTTCAACACATCTTGTGCATTAGCACCAAATAGCTTGTGTTTTTCCAGAGGAGCATCTAGAAGCTTTACTTTAACATGATCTGGCAATGTCTGTTCTTTCAACCAAGCATGTCTACGTATGACGGCCCCTGTCACAGATGCCCTACATGAAGCTTCCAATGCATCATAACCACACTGAAGAAAATGATTGCTAACCTGCTGAGTATTATGAACCAAATCCTGCAAGGTCTTTCTATCTAAAGGCTCGGGAGAGGCTAACTTTTTCTGCAAATCATCCATCAAGAAATCCTGATACTGAAACATATGAAAAAGACAGTTAAGTGCCCTCATGGCAAGGGTGGTTGAGGTATAAACTTTTTTACCCCACCTCTCCAGGGACCTAGATTCCCTGTCTGCGGGCAAAGGATTTTTGGCCATGGAAGTGGCCACTCCTTTGGGCCCCTGAGAAATAGTTTCTAGATCAACAGAGTGGGCCTTAAAGAGATGTTTATAAGTTTCAGGAACCCTGTAATATCTGTCTGGCTTGACAGGAGCACGAGGGAGAGAATCAGGAGAAGTACTGGAGTCTGAGTACACATCATCCAATACATCTAACACTGGGGGTATTGCTAAAGGCCTGTGCTGGGGTAACTTAAGGAAAGTCCGAAGCCTTTTCCTGGAGTCGGAGAAATCCTGGCCCTGCCACTGAAAATGCTCTCTCATGGAGTGGAGAATTTCCCCGAAAGAAATATCCTCAGGAGGAGAGGCAGAGGGAATGGATTCATCAGCATCAGAATCCTCGTAGGCCGGGAAGGATTCTTCCCGGGAATCTGAATGGCCTGACTCACCAGAGGCTTCATCTGAGGAAAGGGTGTTTGCCTGCTCAACCCTAGGCCTTTTGTCTGAAGGTGGCTGAGAACCTCTGTCTGGATGAGCCTGAGAGCCCCTGATTAAAGAAATTAGATCTGCAGCTAAAGTCATGATCTGTTTATCAGAAGTGGGACCCTGTGAAAAAGATTTAGGAGGGTGAGACTTAGCCTGGCTGGCAGCCTTAGCAAGTGTGTAGGCCTTGATGGACATAGACACAGGAGGCCTAGCTGCCCCACGTGCTGGAGTAACTTTGTCCACCAGTATGGTGTCAGGCAAATCTTGGGCTTCGGTTTCAGGAGGAAAATCAACAACCGGCACCGGGGTAGCCTCTGGGACCAAAGTGTGCGGTAAAGCGGTGTTGTCGGCCTGGAGCGGTTGAATTACCGCCTCTGAAGAGACCGATGCACTCGCGGTAGGCTTTTGCGTGGTGTCGGTGGAAGTCGTGGGCTGCGAATGTCGGTCCCGGTCCTCTGTCGGTAGTTCCAACGGCCCCGGTCCTCTGTCGGTAGTTCCAACGGCATGATATAGGAGTAATTTTCCCCAAAAACGTCTTCAGCAAATTCTGCCCGGCGCCTAAGTGTGCGCTTATTGAAGCAAGCACAGGCAGCACAGGCCGAGACATCGTGGTCTGGGCCGAGGCAGGGAAGGCAGTAAGAATGGAAGTCCTTATGAGGTATTTGTTTACCACAAGACAAGCAATTATTAACTTTTGCAGTTTTATCTGACATCGGCTGAGGGAAGAAAAGGTTCCCCAACGGGATACTTAGCTTTTTGATGACTTCGGTATCTGAAAACACAGGAGCTGGCCGACCGGCACTTGCGAACTGCTTCTGCTTCGGGCATCGCGCGGCAAGAAAGACTGAAGAAGATGGCGTTGGCTGATGCTTTTATACCCCAGCCGCTCTGACGTCGGGGAAGAGGCGACATCAGCCGACGCCGGACCCAGACTTTGGAATCCGGCCGACCTAAGAGCTGCCTGAGGCAGGACAACCCATATGTCAGGACTGCAGTTGCATTCTAGAAGGACATCTATTAAAACAACACTGACAGCACACAGCATAATGAAATACACCAAGAAATGGATTTGGCTTTCAAGATCAACAAATTTCAAATACAACCACACCACAGAAATTAGCCTTCATTCTGACAGCCTCTAATTCTTTAAACAAGAGTCTCTGCCCTATCATACATCCCACCAAATCAGCAGCTCTATATTTACTCCTGCATTCTTTCCTTACCATTTTTGACTCATCAAGTCTTCAATAAGGTTATTCCGTTTAACAATCACCCTTCTCTGAAAATATGTACTTCCACAAATTAGCAATGACCCCTCCCAAAATCACACACACACAATTTCAAAGCTATAGCCTGAAAAGCATTTTTTTTCAAGCTTTTACCACCTGGACTTTTTAATGGTATTTTTTTTAACCTTCTGTGTCTGACTGCGTAATCAGCATGATTCTGGCCAATTAAATATGCACCTGTGTACATCCTCCCAAGGGCCTCAACAACAAGGGAAGCTCTATCTCTTTCTCTCTCTCTGTATGTCTGTAAAAGACCAGCAAGGAAGAAGGATATTGGTAGCCAACATATGCAGACCCAGTAGCTACTCTATTGACTAGGCATAATAATAAAATTAGCAGTGCCCATCCTTTGCCGAGGACCTCAGAATTCTATCCTTTGCTCAGGACCTCAGAATTCTATTCTTCTACATAACCCCACCCTCACACTAATAGATAAGCTGGTCTGTAATCGATTCTCTCCCACTTTTCTTTGCTAATACCTCCAGAGAAGGGTCTGTAAATTGGACTTGGATCACTGGCAATGTGATTAGCAGCAAAACCCTCAGACCAGCCGTGCTTGTAGTTACCTGACTTTTATTAACTTCCATTGAAGCACATTGTTGTGTCTTTTGGCTTTTCCCAGTTAGGGGTCGCCACAGCGGAATGCCGGTCCGCTAATCATTGGCAGTAGATTTTTACTTGCTGGCTTGCCGGGCCTAATGCACAGCCATCAATGAAGGAACGTCCATTCACGCATGTCGCCACACAGAAGACGCTCTAACTGAGAATCGAACGGGCAACGTCCAGGTTTATTTCAGCTAAATGCTAATCCTTTACAGTAAACACCTATTCTATTTTTTTCTTTCTGTATTTACTTCCCATGCACTACAAAAAGTATTCCTGTCCAAAAACATTTATTTATGTATTTATGTATTGTATTGGCATTTGTTTACAAGGTCAGTTTGACTGGGCTGAAAAGATCTTATTTCAGAGGCGGCCTGGGGAGAAAAGCTCCAGTTCAAAAATAGAACTTACAATTAATTATTATACTTACTGAAATCCGCGGTGGTGGTGCTGCGGTAGTGTTGTCGCCACACAGTAAGACACTGTCCGGTTCGATTCTCAGCTAGAGCGTCATCTGCATGGAGACATGCGTGAATGGGCGTACCTTCGTTGAAGGGTGTGCATCAGGGCTGGTAACTCGGCATGGAAAAATCAACTACCAATCATTGGCGGACCAGAGTTCCGCTGTGGCGACCCCTAACTTGGAAAAGCCGTAAGTCACAAACAAACTGAGAACTATAAAATGATGCAAGGTCATAAAAGATAAACTGTAAAAGAAAGACCAACATATTATATAATGTTGTACAATTCATTTAAAAAAATAAAGCAATATGGTGCAATTCTTTGATAATATCTTATAACAGTAAAATGATGGAGCTATAATTACACTAAGTTACAAGGAAAAACTAATGGGATGTATAAAAGGTAAGGTTAAAAATAAAAGGAGTAATTACAGTATTAAAAACTATTCAAAAATAGCTGAAATGCGGGTTGGTAGGCTGACAATAGGAAAAGAGGAGGTGAAGTGAAAAAGGTAATAAAACACAAAATAAAGCAGAAAAGATAAGTAAAGGGGAGGTGATTTAGGTTAAAGTCTGTGAGTGTTACGGGTGAGAGGAGGAGGAGAATGGAGGATGGTAACGTGCAAGAGGTTGTCTTGCGAGTCAATGGAGAGGTGAAAAGACCAGAGTAGGACGAAGAAATGGAACGTTTATTTCACATCATGCTTGACCTTATTTTCGTTGAAAGTAGTAGTTTGTAAGTTGTAACTCTTAGGATGAGTTCATATAACTTAGTTTAAGCAGGAAGTGAGCAAAAGCATGACCATACACTCTGAAAATGCGGCACTGTGTGAGTTTTCAAGGTGTTTTGGTTGCTAGTTTCATTCAGAGACAGAGGAGTGGAGTTCCAGCCTGCCATCCATCCATCCATGACCCCTTTTCCCATGTTTTTGGACATGGGTTCAGGGTGCCACTTCCAACACAATTTGACAAAAGCGAATCACTTGCCAAGTTACAGGATTTAGAAATGGAAAGTAAACACATCTCCTGCAACTTCAGCAATCTCTATTTGGGGAGTAGTGTTGGATAACAAATTATAAAGCAGGGCTTTACCAGTTTGATGTATGTTTGTGGGTTACTTCCAGTTGTTTTAAGGTTAGATGTTGTGGAAGGTCTTACCAGTCAAGATGTTTCAGTGACAGACAGTGGTGAGTTTTTGAGTAATAGCTGCAAATGTAGTGACTTTGTTATAGCACTGTTGGCTACAAATGTACTGACTTTGTTATAGCATTGTTAGAGGCAAATGTAACTTTGTTATAGCACTGTTAGAGGCAAATGTAGTAACTTTGTTATAGTATTGTTAGAGGGTAGCATTGTTAGCTGCAAATGTAGTGACTTTGTTATAGCATTGTTAGCTATAAATGTAGTGACTGTTATAGCATTGTTAGCTACGAATGTAATGACTCATAGGATTGTTCAGTTTTGAGTAGTAATGTAGTTTGAAGACTGATGAGTATTGGAGAGACATAAACAGGATGTCAATAAGGTGTTTGGGTATTTGTTTTCTTGCCCTGTACAGTAAGCTTAGTTTTTTTCATGGGTTTTGTTTACGGTTTAAAATTTTGCAATGATCAAATTTCATTTTGCCATCTACTGTGGCCCCTAGAAGTTTAGTATGTGAGACCTACTCTACTTTGATATTACTGTTACAAATACCATTACATAAAACATTTCCAAGGGACCTATACATAGTAAAGAAAAAGTATAAACCCGAATATAAATAACTATCAGTGTATTTTTATTTTGTTTTTATTTTATTTGGTTATAGCCCTTTAAACGGAGGTTGGTTTTTTTTTTTGTAATAGGTGGTGATGTCATTTAGTTTGTCTATTTAAGCTTTGTAATAACTTTTTAATCCTTGTCTGAAGAAGTTTGCTGATTTCAAGTAAACAAAAACGCTTACATTAATAATCTTTTTGGACTTCAGCGTGTTTTCATTCCTTCTTTGTCAATTTATAATTTGTGAAGTGACAGAATAACAGTGGTCCAAGAAATGATCCTCGGGGGACCCCTAAAGAGAAAGGTAAAAAGGATGAGTAATCATCTTTCCATTTCAATGCTTCTGCCATGCTTGACAGATGGCTCTGAAGCCATGCCCAATGCATAGAGCTTTAGAAGCAGTAATGGGTGTGACATGGTGTCAGTATTTTCGGTAGGTCAAGAAGGAGTGCGGAGATGAATTTACTACAGTTCTTGCTACTACTGACTGTATTGGTACAGCTGAGTGAGACAGTAATTGTACTACGGTTAGGATGGAAGCCATGCAGCGTGGATGACAGAATGCTGTAAGTATTTTAGGAATGGAGCATGGTTACACTTCAAGAATTTTGGACAGTGCAGAGAGGATAGCTAAGAGTGTATCATTTAAAAGTTCAATGGAATTTCCACCCTTATGAAGTGGTAAGAAACATTTTTCCACAGTTCATGAACATAGTTTTTTTTGCAGCGTAATTTAACAGAATGGAAACCAGGTAGGGTATGGCATTAGCTGCAATTTATTTATTTTATTGCATTTGTTTACTGGGAAAGTCCACTGGGTCTAAAAGAGCCCATTTTTCACTGGAGACCGGGGGAGAAAAGCTCCAACGATACAGACAAAATATAAACATTAATTAGTACAGAAGTAGCAGTGTTACAGACAGTAAATATAGTAACATATACAGAATATATATACATAAAACAGGAATCTAGTTTGTTAGATTACAGTAATATATACAGAAAATATACATTAAAACATAATTCAATGAATTAATCAGAGTGGTATAAACAGAGATATTTTAATCAGTATTATTTTCCAGTCAGATTATCATTATAGTGAGGTGGATTTTAATTTAAGGAGTTTACTAACAATGGAGGTGGGGACTGCTTCAGAAGTGAATTGTTGATGAGGACTGTTTGGTGGTGATGTACCTTGGGGGTTAGTGCATCTGTTATTATTATGTAATAATTCAATAGAGTGAATGAAGTGATTGTTAAACTGGTCAGCAACAGTGTTTTGGAGGTCTGTAGTGGATGAGGTTGGAATACTTACTTGTCCTAACATAAGTATAGACACAACACACAAAAGCACGTCCTTACTTTCTCTCGCTCTCTCTCCATCTCTCTCTCTCTCACATATGCACACACACACACACACACACACACACACACACACACACACACACACACACACACACACACACACACAAAAACATTAAAAAGCATACAAGAATGGGCTGCAACATTTCAAAGTGTTATCAGATAAAACAGTACAGCTTAGAATGTGGTAAGGGTTTGAGTTACTATTTCACCATCTAAACAAAATGTCTCACAATCCAACTTTTATTTTATTCAACATATCTTTACAACACCTTTTTTTTTTTAGGCACAGCCCATTTTATGTAAGCAAAAATAAGCAGAACTTTATTAGTCAGTACTAGATGCATACAATATTACAAGTCGGATCTCAGGCAAGTGATTGCAACCAAAAAGTGCAGATACCATGTCTCTTTTTCTGCTTGCAGTGACATTCCAAGCACATCATAGTAGACAGATTCCACTTCACTGCCAAGGACAGGGGTGCAGTGTGGAACGGGGTCACTTAACTGTTGACATACAAAAGAAACCCCGAACATTAAAACATTTGTGGCTATTTTAAAATTTATGTGAAAACTCCAACATAAGACTGCTAGAAGCCTATTTCAAACGATTCAGATAGAATCCTTGAGGCTTGCTTTGTGACACCCTAATCCAGACATCATGTGAAACTTCCTGGCATTCATTTACAGTACCACAATGAAATATACATGAAGTCTAATATAAAACAGCATCGTACACAAATGTTTTACTCATGAAAAACAACTGCAGACAAAGATAGAGACAGTTTATCAGCAGTATAGTGCAGTGACTTTTAGCACCTCAAAATGTACTGTTCATTTTTTACCTTCCATGTGACATCAAGTTTCTTCCAATTTTTTTTTTCAGTACAGCAGACAGGACAGAAATTTAAACAAGTACTTGTCTAAATCTGTATGCCAATATGACTGGCTAAGATTAGCTTAGATTTCCAGAAACACTGCTAAATAGCTAACATTGGCAGATGAAATATAAAAGATAACTTGATTCTTAAATAAGAATCATTCAGTAGTCTGTTGAATTCTGGATGTAAAACAATTTTTTTTTTACATAAGGCTGTTCCTAAGAGTCAAACGAATTTTAAATTCCACTTGTTACACTGTGTGGAGCTGTTAAGTGGTCGTACTGCGTCCAAGTGGACAACTGCATATTAGATGCACGATAAGCCACAAATAATGACCTTCCAACAATTAAGGCAATGAAACACTTAGTTCTTTGAGGTACTCAAGTAAGCTAAAATACTCAAGAGAGATAAAAAGCTTCAAATAAACTGTATGAGACTTGAACAAGAAAAAGACTGGCTATAATGCTGTAACCAGCTGTCACATAACAGATCAAAGTCAAACAGGAAAGTGGATTTGTTTCAATGCTTTTATAAATAACTATGTACAGAGAACACTCAGGTAAACAATATCATCCATTCTAGTGTAAAAATAAAGGACAGTGTTTTTTGTCTGTCCTGCCTTTCAATGAGTTCAGTAACTGGAAAAGGTGTTTGATTACTTAATATAAAACATCATGTTGCCCAATAATATGTTGCAAATATTTCTAAGAAAAGATAGGTATAACTGTCAGATGCAGAACCTATATAAATTATTACGAATACCTCTATGGTCCCGCTCAGATAATTTGAAAAACTGCACAAGGGGGCAATATATCAAAAGAGCCAAAGCACAGGCAAAATTTCCCCATTAAAATCAGGGAACAAGATGTCAGTCTGCAAGATGCTAGGATGTCTCATTTATGCATTTACAAAATTGTGTGTGTGTGTGTATGTCTGTGTATGTGTATGTGTATGTGTGTGCGTGTGTGTGTTACATACATCAGTACCTGTATGAAAAAGTAGCAAGTTGGACTTCCATCTGCTAGGCACATTCTATCCACAGGAAAACTGCATTACATATTCAAGGGTTATTCTCAATGCAGGTTCACTCACCTATATTGCACTGCATCTGAAATTACTCACACAACAGGTAAATGAGTCAGGGACATTTAACTAGCAGGTGGACAGTGAAAAAAAGCACCTGCTTTGTTTAGGCTACGAATTCTGAACAATTTAATAAAGAAACTCTGAAGAGGTGATGTTACTCACGCTCACATTAACAACTCAATGCAAGTAGTAAAAAACCTAAGAAAAAAAAGCAAGGCAGCAACAAAGTACAGTTGTGTACACCTACCATAAATGCAAATGTTCGGGTGTATTCACTGTTGCAGTCATAACACTTGGGTTATCTGCCTGCAGGTAGCCCTCAGTTGGCCCGAATACCAGAGACTTAGTATTTCTGCGTCGGTTGCTGTTGCTCCACGACTGATGTCAGGTCTTCAGGGGTATAAAAACAGGCAGCTGACACAATTACATCAGTTTTTCTTGCCCCAAATGTCAGGACCCCCCCAATAAGGAGCTAGGCTATGGTGGGAAAATCACCACCAGTAAAAAGTAAATACCAATACACACAGAGGAGAGAGAGAGAGAGAGAGAGAGGGGCTGGAGGGAGGGAAACCAGGACTGCAACAGTGAATACACTCGAACATCTACATTTATGGTAAGTGTACACAACTGTACTATGTTCTTCGTGTTTCACTGTTGCAGTCATCACACTTGGGTTGATTCCCAAAGCTGAAGAAAGGGTGGAGGCAGTCAAGAAGAGTTTGGGCTGGCTAGTATGCCCTGCAAACTGCAGTTGCAAAACTTGCCCTGGATTTGGAAAATATAGGCAGGTGGTAATGCTTGGTGAATGTGTGTACAGAACTCCAGGTAGCAGCCTCCAGAATGTCCTTGGTAGGGACTCCCCTGAGGAATGCTGTACAGGAAAAAGTTGCCCTAGTGGAATGTGTTCTGACCCCCTGAGGGGTTGTTTTCACATGGTGTTTGTAGCAGAAATGGATACAGTGTGCTATTCATTTGGAAATTGTCTGTTTTGAAATGGTCTTGCCCTCTGCCCAGGGTGCAAAACTGAGTAGTAACTGATCAGATTTCCTGAAGGGCTTAGTCCTATCCAGGTAGAATCTGAGTTGTCTGTGCACGTCCAAGGAGTGCAGGATCCTTTCCCCTTTATTTTGAGGATTAGGGAAAAAGGTTGGCAAATGGATAGATTGGTTGAGGGCCACACTGGACACCAGTTTAGGCATAAATGAAGGATTAGTCTTGAGGAAGATCCTGTCAAAATGAAAAATAATGAAGGATTCCACAACCATAAGTGCTTGTAGCTCAAACACTCTTCTAGCTGAAGTGATGGCCAGAAGTAATGCTGCTTTCCAAAAGAGGAATTTTAACTCTGCTGACGCTGCAGGCTCAAAAGGGGGTAGCCTGAGCTTTTCCAGTACAAAGTTAAGGTCCCAAGCAGGGGTGGGTCCTTGGTGACCTTAAGTTATTTGCCCTTCTCAGGAACTGTTTGATGACAGGGTGAAAGAAGAGGGGTGGCTCATTGTTGTAATGAGCCGAGATGGTAGAGGCCTGGATCTTAATGGAGGAGAAGGATAGGCCTCTGTGGAGCAGACCTGCTAAGTAATCCAGGATTAGAGGTAGGGAGGGCAGAGCTGTTCCTCTCCTTTAGACTGAATCCAGGAGCAATACCTTTTCCACTTATCATCATAGGATTTCCTTGTACTAGGTCTTCTGGCTTCAAGAATGACATCCAGCACCTGCTTGCTTAGGCTGGTCACAAGGGGAGAATTCAAGGAATAAGCCAGGCTGCAAGATTCAGGGTTTGCAGGTGCAGATGCAAGACCTGTTCCTCCTGCTGAGTGAGGAGGGTTGGGCTCTGGGGTAGGTGCCAGGGAGGCATTGGTGACAGGCTGCACAGTATTGGGTACCAGTGCTGGCGTGGCCAGTCCAGGGCAATCAGGATTGTTGTTGGTCTGTCCTGTTTTATCTTGAGCAATATTCCTGAGAGAAGAGGCAGAGGGGGAAGTGCATAGACTGAGAGGTTTACCCACTGGAAGGATAAGGCATCCACTTTCCAGGCCCTGCTGTGAGGTGTCCTGGTGCAGAATTTGCTGAGCCGGTGATTGCAGGGAGAGGCAAAGAGATCCACCTCTGGTGTCCCCCATTTCTGGATCAGAAGGCTGAAGGTGCTGGGCTCTAATTGCCACTCATGTGGGTCTAGGAGATTTATGCTTAAGTTGTCTGCCAGTAAGTTTTGTTTGCCTGGCAGGAATTGAGCTTGCAGGTGGACTTGCATGTCCAAGGCCGTGTTCCACAGGGCCATGGCTAGCCTGCAGAGTGGGTAAGGGTGAGTTCCCCCCTGCTTGTTGATGTACCACATAACTGTGGTGTTGTCTGTTTTTATTAGCAGGGGTCCTGGTGAGAGTAGGGATCTGAAAGCTGTTAGAGCGTGCTGAACAGCTAGCATCTCTTTTTGATGTGCAGATGAATTTGACTTGGGCTCCAGTGGCCCTGAATGCACTTGTCGTCCAGGTGTGCCCTCTAGGCATAGTCTGATGCATCTGTGGTTAGGGTCTGGGCGGCATGGGGTTGTGTAAAGGGAAGTCCCTTGTTGTGGTTGCATGCTGCTGCCCATCAAAGAAACTCTGTCCTTAGACAAGGTATGATAGGAATGATGGTTTCCAGGTCCTGAGAATGTTGGCACAAAAGACTTTTAAAGTACCACTGAAGTTTCCTCATATGCAGTCTGGCATATGGAATTACTAGAATGCAAGAGGCCATGAACCCTAGTACCTGCAGGATTTTCCTTGTGGATAGCTGGGTTCTGGTGGCCATTTGAGTGAAGTAGCTTGTCAGATAGGCTTGTTTTTCTGGAGTGAGGAATGCCATCTGGGATGCTGAGTCCAAGCTTGCTCCCAGGAATACAATCTTTTGACTGGGGACTAGTTTTGACTTCTTTTAGTTGATAGTGTACCCCAGGGATGTTAGAAGGTTCTTTACAAATGTCAGGTGCTGCAGCAGCATTTCCTGACTGTCTGCTTGAATCAGGCAGTCATCCAAGTACGGGTAAATTTGAATTTTTCTCTGTCTCCAATAGGCAATGGCTGGAGCCAAGCATTTTGTGAATACTCTGGGAGCAGTGGGTAAGCCAAAGGGAAGTGCAGAGAACTGGTAATGCATAGAGCCTGCCCTGAAGCGTAGGTATTTCCTGCATGGGTCCCTGACAGGGATGTGCAGATAGGATTCTTTTAGGTCTAGGGTGGCTAAAAAGGCATCTTTGGCCAGCATAGGAAGAAGCTGCTGAAGGGTGAGCATTTTGAATTTTGGTACCACCAGGAAGGTGTTTAGAATGGAAAGATCTAGAATTGGGTGCCAAATGCCCTCTTTTCTGGGTACCAGGAAAAGTCTGGAATAGAATCCTTGACTTATCTGTTCTGGAGGAACAAGTTGAACTGCCCTTATTGAGAGCAGGGATTGAACTTGGTTTTGTGCCTCTGCCCACTGATTTGGAGGAAGGTCTGGGAAACCTTTTAGGGTTGGCAGTGAGTGAAAGTAGAATTTGTACCCCTGGGATACAATGTTGAGGACCTATCGGTCTTTGGTGATGGAAGTTCAGTTTTTTCTTCTAGGGGCACGAGCAGTTGGGCAGAGGTGGGGAGTGGAGTTGAGAAGTCATTGTGAATTCTTTCCGTAAGGGGGCGGCTTAGCACTCCTTGTTTTTGAAGTGGAGACACTGAATTGCTTAGATCTCTGCATACCCTGAGACTGTAGTCTGGGGGTGGGGGTCTGTTTCCCCTGGGTCTGGATTGAGATGGCCTAGAGGGGGCTGGAAAGGACCAATGCTTCGACGGGCAATGCCTACTGAATCTAGGAGGCTGTACTTGCAAGAAATCTTTCACTGTCTGCATAGATTTAATTTTTCTTCCATCTTTTTAAGAACCTCTTCTGCTTTGGTGCCAAACAGATTGTCCTTGTGTAATTTTGATTTGACATGGTCTGGCAAAGTCTGCTCCTTAAGCCAAGCGTGCCTTCTCTGTACAGAACCAGTGACTGCTGCCCTGCAAGATGCTTCTAGGGTGTCAAAGCCACATTGCAAAGTATGCTTGCTGACTTGGCTTGCAGAGTGCATAAGCTCTTGTAATTCTTTATTTTGTGCACAGTCTGTAAAGGTAGCTACGTTTTGCTTACTAAGTTCCATAATATGTTGTTGGTACTTCAGCATGTGAAACTGGCAATTCAAAGCCCTAATGGCGAGAGATGCAGAGGTGTATACTTTCTTACCCCATCTGCCTAAAGCTCTGGAATCCTTGTCCGAAGGGGTGGAATTCTTAGCTGTAGTTGCTTTGATACCTTTAGGCCCCTGGGAGATGACCTCTGGGTTAGCAGTAGGATTTTTGAAAACAAATTTGTGAGAGTCAGGGACTCTGTAGTACCTGTCTGGTTTCCTAGGAGCAGGGGTAAAGTATCGGGAGTTAGACTGGATTCCATACAGACATCATCCACAACATCCAGGACTGGGGATATTGCTAAAGGCCTATGTTGTGGCAAATCTAGAAATTCTCTGAGTCTCTTTTTGGACTGAGGATAGTCTTGGCATTCCCAATGGAAATGCTCTCAGAGTATGTAAGGTTTCACCAAAAGAAAAATCCTCTGGAGGAGAAGCAGAGGGAATGGATTCCTCTGCATCTGAATTCTCATAAGCAGATAAAGGTATGTCTTCATAATCATATACCTCAGAGTCATCAGACTCTTGGTCTGTTAAAACTGCTGGGGACAGGTCTCTTGTCCTCTTAGCAGGGGAAGGCTGGCTTCCCCTAATCAGCATAATAAGGTATTCTGCCATTTTAAGCATTTGATGTTGTGGCAAGGAAGCAGGTGCTTGAGTTTGGGTCATCATTTTTTTAGGCATAGCTCGTACTCTTGGCCTTAGAAACCCGGTAGTTTTAGACAGAACTGAAGATGCAAAAGAAGTTATTGGTTTGTGTCGAATATCGATAGTGCAAAGAACTTCCTCAGAAGCCGGTGTCTGCTCAGCGGCTCTGGACCCATCCAAGGTAGTGACATCTGCAGGTTCTGCAGTCGAAGAAGAGTTTCACGGCATACTGGACTCCGAATGGGTCTCGGTAGAGGCCTGCAAATCCACTGAAGCGGGCATCAGAGGCTGTGAAAGCACCTCATTGAGTACCGGCAAACTGGCGACTAGCTTAACGGAAGCATCGTCGGCAGTTTTGTACCTCTGCGGTCTGTCTCTGTCTTTATTCTTATGTTTTTTCAGAAGATCGGTAGTCGGATGGCTTTCTGAAGCCATTTCGGAATACGGAGATAGAGAATGAAAGTATTTAGTGACAATTAGGGCCCAACGATGAATAGTTTGGGCGTTGAACAAGGCACCAAATCGACAGCGAGGTACAGCATGGTCGGGGCCTAAACAGGTGACACAGTAAGAATGGAAATCTCGGTGTGATATTTGCTTTCCACAGGTGAGACGATGGTTAACTTTTTCTGATATCGGTTAGAGCAAGAAAAAAGGATCCCCAATGGGGTACGTAGCTTTAGAAGACTTCAGGATGATTCAATTTGAAAATGAAAACTCCGGTAGCGGCCGCCCGGCACTCATGCAAACTGCTTCTGCTTCAGGCTCCTCAGCAAGAAAGACTGATGTAATGGTGTCGGCTGCCTATTTTTATACCCCTGACAACCTGACATCAGTCCTGGATCGACAGCAACCAACGCAGAAATACTAAGTTTCTGGTATTTGGGCCGATTGAAGGCTACCTGCAGGCAGATACCCAAGTGTGATGACTGCAACAGTGAAACATGAAGAACATCTACAAGACTTCAAGGACAGCAATGACACTTATTAGAAGCATCCATCAGTGGCAGTATTGGACTTGGTGGCAGTAATGGACAGTTAGCTTGGCATGCATCACAAAGGTGTGCAACTTATGTTTTAGCAATACTACTAATGCGCAACAGCATGCTAAGTGAGTAGTAATGCTGCAACCAGGGGCTAGCACCCACTGGTCTTGAGGGGATAAGTGGTATGGACAGCTTCCCTTATAAACTGTAACAGAAAGTATGCAATTAAATACTATGCAGATAGCACTCCTATGAAGTAAATGCAGTAAAATAAACAATGACCTAATCTGGTACCGGAAGGGGCAGTAAGCACTATGACATGGGCTTACTTTACACAGAGAACTCTGCTGCGTTGCATCTTCATCTGCTGCTTTCTTACTGAAAAAGTTGACCTTCCTCAAAACATCACCAAGCGCTACTATATCATTATAACAGTTACAAGAAAAACAAACACAGGCATTACACAAATGTAATATGCAACTGGAGGAATTTAGACATGATACACAAGCAAAATAGGCTTGTATATTTATTTGCATCTATATGTATGCATGTATGTGTGTGTATGTAAGTATACACACATGCACATACACGCACGCACACACACACACACACACACACACAAAATAAATGTATAGACAAATATGTATACATAAACATGTGCTTGTATATGTATACATACAACTATATATATGTATACACATCCTACACACACATATATACATACACACACACACGCACACAAACATTATATATGTATGCATATGTCTGCATACACAGGCACATATATTTTTGTATACGCGGCATGTATTTATCTATCTACAAGATAACTGCAGACAGACTTGTGTATTGATAAAGGCCTCCTAAAAATAATATTTTAACTTCAGCAACACTGACAAAAAAGCTAATAGCATTTTCAGCTCTGGGAGTTCCAACTTTTGCCTATACACAGAATTTTATCCTTCAGTCTCTCCAGATGTTACGGTAGCTACACTGACGATTTCATGTCGTCAGCTGAGGGTTCATCAACATCAGACACATTAACAGCCACACATTCGTCAGCTGTCTTGGAATGACAATCGTTGGCTTCAGCATTCATGAGCTGTACGGTTTCTTCTGATTTTTTGGTATCCCCATTGACTTCCTGCTTTTTGTCCTTTTTGGGCTCCTTTTTTGGTTTCTCCTTGGTACTTGTTATAACCAGCTTCTTCTTCTTTCCACATAACCTATAACAAACATGAATAATGTAATAATTATTAGAGAGTAGCATAGCACGGTGACCACTTACAAAGTCTTTCGTGCTTTACCTAAGTTGCTTGAGTGAATGAGGGATTATGAACAAAAAAGTTTTTTTTTTCATATATGTATCTTCCTATTCATGGCAAACAAGGACACATGTAGTAGAATAACACAAACTGTGAAAGTGTAACGAAGCGCAAAAAAATAATCAAACCACAAATCGGTCCCAACAACTGTAGAGTCTTCACATTTAATTTAATAAAATTCAACAATAAAATTACTGAAGTGCTTTTCATCTGCCAAATGGCAAACTTCCTCAGTTGAAGGCTGGTAGTTTCTGATGCTTTTTTTTTTCAAAAACAAACTGTTGATAACGATAGTAAAACTTTCAAAAAAATTCTCAGATGCTCTGTTCATGGAAATAAGAAACATCTGTCTAGACATGAAGTGAAGTCTTACTTTGAACAGAGTTTAAAAGCAAAATTTTACCAGGTTACTTCTTTGAACCACGTTTGTAAAGCAGTTCCAAACATCCATGTGTAAACAGAAGTTCAATTTTGGTAAAATTAATCATGAAATGATTGCGACCATGGTGGTGCAGTGGTTAGCATTGTCGCCTCACAGCAAGAGGTTCTCCAGTTCAATCCTTGGCTGGGGTGCCTTCTGTGCGGAGTCTGCATGTCCTCCCTGTGGTTGCGTGGGTTTCCTCTGGGTGCTCCGGTTTCCTCCCACATCCCAAAGACATGCTGCAGGTGGATTGGACACTCTACATTGGCCCTAGGTGTGAGTGCGTGTGTGTGCCTTCTGTGGAAGGTTGGGTCCCGGGCTGGCAACTCAACACTGTAAAACTCCACTACCAATCATGAGCAGACAGGTGATCCACTGTGGCGACCCCTAACGGGGAAAAAGCCGAAAGAAGAAGAAACATCATGAAATGAATGTGAAAGCGTTAAACCTGAAATCTTTTGTACACAATGGCTACAAGACAGCTTACATTTCTGTTGTCCTCTATCCCTTATAAACACTAACAAGTGTAATGATGGGCTTGATGGTAGTGGATAGTCAGACGTCTGGGATTTAAGCATGCTAGTTAAAAAGAGACCTCAGAGATAAGCACAAAATATGGTGAACAATTTTCTGCAATACACCACCATTTTGTGAGTTTATTGTATTACTAGTTAATCCAACAAAAATTACAATTATGTGCTTACTGTTGCATTAGATTTTCACGATCCCTGTGCATTCACTTCAGCAGCAGGATCGGTATGCCATGAGTAGCAGTAACTTGGCAACTTTAGAACTCTTCCAGGATGAAAAACTCCTCCCATAGCTTCCAAAATGTTCCAAACTTCTCCTTCTCAGCAGACTGGATTGCCCTTCTTAACAGCATAACTAACAATTTCATACAGCCCTGTGCATCTCAGGGACTTTCCTCCAGTTCATACCATATGAGAAAGTACTGATATTAGTAGGGAGACAATGGCTGGGTATAACAAACTGACTAGACATAGATCATAAAGACAGGTGCTTAATTTTGGCATCTTATATGATGCAGTCCACTTGTTTTAAAAGCTTGAGAGAATCCCCAGCTTGTCCTCTGAGGTGGCATCATGATGGGGTACCACAAAGTATGGTGGTCCTAATAGCCGACCTGGAACTTGAGATTACAGCCATCTTAGATTATTTTATAACAATGTGGATAGAAACATGTCACAACTGCAGAGATATCATCAAAAGAAGACTTCATGACAAAAACAGGGGACGTAGCTACGGTCCTCACTGAATGAGCTTTTGGTACATTTGACAGAATTTTGTTAGATTTAGTATAACAGAGTCTGAAATACATACACACACACATGTATGTGTATACAGTATATGCATATATTCTGAAAGTCACCTAGAAATAGCAACGTAGAATACACACACACACACGTGTGTGTGTGTGTATACAGTATATGCATATATTCTGAAAGTCATCTCGAAATAGCAACGTAGGACACTTTTGTGGCCTGTTCTGCCCATAGCAAGGGTTAAAAAAGGCGATCAATGTTTCTATTACCTTTACAGCGTTACTGAAATAAAATATTAGCTGCCAGAGCACAATCAAATAGTGCAACAAATATGTCCCTCTGCCATTTTATAGTGAGAACAACCCATGTAGACTAACTGGCTGGTTAAGGTTAATTTTCTTAGTTACCTGGGCATAAAGAGTAGGGTTAGTGCATAGATACACATGTCCATTAAAAAAAATAATGCACAGGGATTGTTATAAAAAGCTTGAAATCATGAAACCCTTCTGGCTGATATAACTACTGCCAGATTTGTCTTCTAAGACAGAGATTTATGACCAGTTTTGGCTGACAGTTCAAAAGGAGGCAATATTAGTTTTTCCAACATAAAAGTCAGATCCCAAGGGGAAAAGGTTTTCACAGAAGTGGTTTCAAAAGTAAGGCACTTCTTAAGATGGCCTTGCAAACTGATAAAGATACCATTTAGATGAATGAAAACTCAATAAAAATGAAAAAAATGGCCAGTATATTTACCTCAGCTGTGGAAAATATAGACCCTTCATCAAAAATGTGAATGAAAAACAGTGGCAGAAACAGTCAGAAACTTCTAAATAGATAAAAAGTCAGAAACTTATATTGTGAAAATTAAAACTTCAAAATTCAACATTGACATTATTCTAGTCAGTCGTCATCTTAAGCATTAGCAGTTATTTATTGCTATACCTTTGACTTTTTCATGTTTCTTGGTGTTAGTAGGAATATGTATTTTTAGAAGTTTTTCAGTAGTTTCATACACTTGAATTGTTTTTATTACATGCTGTTTTTTATATGCTCTTGTATTTTTAAATATTTATATGCTATTTGCCATCTGAAATGTTAATAACAGTTATAATCTATTACTACATCCATTTTAATGTCAATGTTGAATTTTGAAGTTTTAATTTTCACAATATAAGTTTCTGACTTTTTATCTATTTAGAAGTTTCTGACTTTTTATAGTTATGTATTCGTACAAAGGCTTTCATTGGTTAACTGTTTAATTGATAAGTGTTTAAATACAGAAGTGATGAAGTGTTTTATTAAAGTCTGAAGAAGCGTCCAGAGTAGACGTGAAAGCGCTAACAACCCATGGAATAAAGTTCTTTTGTTGTTCAAGTATAAACATTTTTTATTGATTTTTGCTTTTTTGGTTGATGGTTGGCTTCGACAGTCGTGGAGTACCTGCACCTTGATATTGACATAGGAGGATTGTGGCTGACAAAGTTCGCAGATGACTGCAAACTGGGCACCATAACTGATACTCTAGCGGACATGAGCATCCTTCAGAGAGGCCTCATAGAAACGGATAATTGGTGCCAGAGCCATGGCGTTAAGCTGAACGCCAAAAAATGTATAGTCATACCCTTTGGGAAAAACAAGGTACCCACAAATTACCACATAGGTGGTAATCCATTAAGTACGGAAGAGGTAATCAGGGACCTAGGGACCCAAGTTGACAGTAACCTCTCATTTGACACTCACGTTGCCAAAGTGGTTAGGAAGACCTTCTATATTGCCCACCTTATCATGAAGGGATTCACATCTAGATCAAGAGAGGTCATTGTGCCCCTGTACTCTTCTCTTATCAGGCCCATGATTGAGTACAATGCCCCATTTGGGATGTATCTTACCTGACACCTGCAGCAGTTGGAAAGACACCAAAAATTCCTCACCAAGAGGATAAAGGGTCTCAAACATATGTCATATGCTGCCCGGCTGAAGAAGCTCCAGCTCTATTCAGTTGCATACCGCCTACTCAGAGGTGATCTATGCCTGACGTATAAGGCCATGTCCAATCCGGAATTAATGGACATGCTCCACCTCAGAAAATCCAAATCCACCAGAGCCACGAGAGCAAGAGATTTGAACCTCAACACAGAAATAAACAGGACGTGCTGGAGGGACAGATTCATAACCCAGAGGCTCCCTACACTCTGGAACAGAATCCCAGTCCATGTTAGGCAGAGCCCCTCACTAACTCTCTTCAAGAGAAATCTTGACGAATGGATGGGAGATCGTAGGTTTACCCTGGGGGTCATCTCTGTGTCACTACTAGACAGAGGCACAGTAAACTAAACCCTAAATGGGCGCAGTATTCTTATCCTAAGGGGTGGTGAAAGCCACACACACTCTGGCTAGGCTTATAAATGCCCTAGGGCAGATAGCCTAGTACGAACCTATGAACCTAAGCTGGCTTCTGTTGGAATACTGCTCAAATGGAAGGTGCTGGCCTTTCTTAAATTGCAAGTTTTTTAAACTCATTAGGTTATGAGAAAAAGTTTCAATTTCTGTTTGCTCTTTTGCAGCTTCCGTTTTACTTGGGGCTCAAGCAATGATGAGCCATCATAAGGGACATTAGGGGAGGAAGCCCTGAAGTTGTATCCTGCATGAACTTGAATAGTAATGCCTGACCCCACTACACAGGGTGGCCCATCTGTAGCATTATGTCGCAGTCACATGGAGAGGTTGTTGATATTAGCTAAGTTTGCCATATGGTATTCTAAGTTATTCTGAAGGTTCCTATGCAACAACTTTCTTGTGTCACTAAGGTTCACTCTGCCAAGTTGTACTGAAAATTATCATATGCATCAGGTACTTGATAGCCACAACAGTGGAACTGGTTCCTTACTCCAACACTCAAGTACTATGGAGGCCAGAGAACCTCATCTGATGTCCTACAAACAGGTGTTATCACATCCGGTTCTTGCCAAGCACTCTGTATGACTAATAAAGCCATTCATCCATCCAGGGAAAAGCACTGAGGAGGTAAGCAGAGCAGAAAGCCTCCTGCAGTATCTGTTCTTCCAGAGAGACAGGTCATTTGGCCATGCCCCCCCCTCTGCCTTACTCACTCTAGTCAGTTAGAGATACTAGGAAAGCCCTCCCTTTTAGATAAGGTTCAGTGGTGAGGTCCTTGTAGTGCAGTCCAGATGCTTCCTTTTGTACTTCCTCTTTCTAAGGACACACAGAAAGATCTTGCCTGACTGTAAGGAAAAGAAATCTAAATCTGAGACCTCCATTGTACCCTGTGGTGGCCTTCTCCCCCCTGGGACAAGGATAAAAGGGTCAATGAATCAGAACAATGAACATTCAGGAATGGGGTAATGTGGCTGTTAACCTCAAAGGGGTACTTCCACAATATCTCTGAACTCCCAGTCACTGATGGTGAGGGTTCCACCACCAAATATACCACAATAAACTTGCTGTTCTAAAATTGCTGAAAATCTCACATGGAAGTACATAGTTTTTAAAACAGAAATGTTAGAAACTAATTCTACGCATATCTTGTTGCCTAAACAGGAACTCATTTATTTCCTTTCGCTGTAAAGTCAGTGAACAGCAGAAGTACTATAAGGCACAGTAATTGAGCTTTCTGGTTAATCACTCCAGGTGAAGCAATGGAACACTAGGGGCTGACATTGCAAAAGGCAAACTGGCTTCCCCTTAATTAAACAATTCTCTTAAAAATGACCATACACTTTAAACTTTCACACTACAATTACTGCCCACCCTGGCTAGAAAACTAAAAATTAATCACTCAAAATACTGATTTAGATCTCTAGGCAATCATTTGGTCTTGCAGTTACAGAAAGGGCCTCTAAGTAAACAGCTCCACCTGTTAGGAGCATCCTCCCCCAATAATTTAGAAACCTCTCTCAACTTTCTTCTTCTTTTGGCTTTTTCCCCGTTTAGGGGTCACCACAGAAAAACAATAGTTCTCAGAACGATTGGCAGTTGAGTCTTACGGTGTTGAGTTGAAAGCCCAGCACCCAACCTTCCACAGAAAGCACTCACATGCACACATACACCTAGGGCCAATTTAGAGTGTCCAATCCACATGTCTTTGGGATGAGGGAAGAAATCAGAGCACCCGGAGGAAACCCACACGAGCAAAGGAAAGACGTGCAGACTCCGCACAGAAGGCACCCCAACCGAGATGGTACACAGAGCTCAGTGCACCACCATCTTACCCCATGGTGATTAACAAAAATCACTCTCATTGTTAGAATGCCAGCAAGGGCATAGCCAACCACTAGGACTCTCCAAATGATGGCCTTTCCACAACTGGGGAGACCTAACAATCTGCAACATGCATGGGGGCAAAAAGCATTAAGAAATATCAAACGTCTAACATCTTATGCTGCCACTATTGCAGGAACACTAACCTATTACAATAAAGACATCATAAATAATAACCTTTTGCTGTAACTTATTCTCCAATATCATCCATTTCAAGTATTACATGTGTTTGTAAAAACTTCTCTAAGAGATTTCTTAGATCTGTAATAAATGTGATTGCTAACATGCTCAACGCATTAATACACAGATAACACAAAACCTGGTAATATTCCTGATAAATGATTTCTCTGTTGTTATATTTGGAGTACTGTCTTGAAAATTTTAGATGCACACTGCATTCTGTACCTGAGTCTTTTTGTATTTATCAGACACAAATCGGATTTCTGCTCTGCATCTGGTGCGTAATGTGTACACATCGATCTTGCACTTCCGAAGAACAGTTTTAATACATTTACAAGATGAAGAAAATCCCTTGTAGCAAATGCATTACTCAAATACTATTTTGAAACTTTTGCAGATTAACCTTACATTCAGGTAAGGTACAGTTTGCTTTTACTTTTTGAATTAGCATGATATTGGCGCAGCTATGATACATATATGTATAATAAATGAGAGATGTTTAAGTTGGACTATTTGCTTTTGGGGCTTGTGTCATGTCTGTAAAGGGCATTGTCTTTCATCAGCCCACTCACTCATTTAACACTCGTTCATCTGTGTGCTGGAAAAAATGAAAAAGGAAACGTATAGAAAAGACGATGTTGATAAAAATGTAAATGAAGGCAGGAACAAAAATCAGTTTGTGGGATCAATGGATTAAGGGAAGCTTTCTTAATCACAAACTACTGAAATCTTCTTCATGTTGCTTAGGTAGGGCTTGAACATAATACTACACAAGTACCCCAAGACAAGAAGAGTGTGTGTGTGTGTGTGTGTGTGTGTGTGTGTGTGTGTGTGTGTGTGTGTGTGTGTGTGTGTGTGTGTATGACATAGAGAACTTTCCCAAGGTCAAGTAAAATGGCGCTTGCAGAACACACTTTACTTAGGACACGGACAACTGGGAAAGAAGCATGACTGCTCAGTTATTTATACCCTGATTGGGTATAAATAGGGAAATGAGACTCTGCTTAAGGATGTCCTTGTTGCAGGCACTGCATCCCACTTAGCAGGTACTGTTTAAGGCAGCATTTCTCAAACATAACCATAAATGCAATTTGCAATGCTGGAAATTCTGCATCTCTTCAGCTCCATAGATTCATAGGAGGGTTACTAGGCTAGCAGCCCTAGAGCCTTGACCAGCCTTGCCATGTTAATCCCAAGTATCCCAATTTGTTCTTTTTTGGGTAGTTTATGAGCAGAGTGGGACTGTGATGAACAAAACAGTTTATAAAATTTGATGAGATGAAGTTACCAAAGTGAAGACTACGGCAGAAACTCAGCTAGCAGCTGCTGCTACCCTGTGCAGTTCCCCGAACTGCCACCCCCCCCAACAAATAACGAAAAAGCAAAAGACTTTTTGATGTTGCTACAGTTAAATCGTACTGAGCACTTCAGTGCCACTACCACACTGTTGCACCATTGGCACCTGATGTTCATGCCCCCACCGTCCTGCTTAGTTGTGGCTCTGAGTACAAGTAATCAACAAAAATAAATACATACATACATAGATAAAGCACCAACAAAAGCTTGCAATCAAATGTACTAGCATCTACATGTTCACGTCTTTGCGGCAGACATTTAAAATTGTTTGCTGATAAACTTAGATCCTACAACAGTGATTGGTTTGACTCGCTTAGTCTCCATCTGCCTACTGTGACTCTGAACAAGTCACTGAATCAAATACCGCAGCTGGGTTGCCCTTGGAAGAAGGGCTGCATGTTCAATACGTTTACCCAATTAACAAACGGTTATTTACTTTCAGCAAAATTTAACTGTGAAAAGATGCATCTATCTTCCCATTTCTCTCAGCCACTCAGTACGTTGTCTGCCTTATTATAAAAACACCTATGTGATGACTTCTGCAGTCAGTCATCTTGCTGTTGACACCTCCTTCAATGGGTCAACGGCCCACCCACCTGTTGTATTAAAATTATTGTACAATGTAAATCCTACTGGATGTTTTTAGGTACTCTGAATAATCTTTGCAAGTCATCTTAATGTCATCCCTCCTCTCCATGGGTATATCAACCACCAGTAATTGTCTAACTTTCACTGTAAATCCTAACTGTTGCAGCTGCTGTACTTTGACATTTTGATTTATGTATTTTTGACAATACTGTACTGTAACTCGTACTTAGAACTTTTCTCCCCTGACCAATGCTGAAAACGGGCTACTAAACAGTCGGACCTCCCCGGTAAACAAATGTTAAGTAAATAAAATACATTTTATTCTACAAACAACACCAAGGTATTTCCTCTTCAAGAACATTTCTGATACCAAATTCATGTAAAGGATTATGACTTAGTTGCTGGTCATAATGTCATTCCCACACCCTTCAGGAATTGTGATAAATAGAATTCCTCTCAAATGCACATCATAAGGGATGACTTATGTTTATTACAGTTTAAAAATAAAACATATATTTTACTCGGGCCACTCGGCCACAATGCTCTGCACATCATTCCTTGGCCTTACCTGTCATTTAAATACCCAGGAAAATGGTGTTCAGTCATAGGTAAACTCGTTATTTAATCATTTTTATCAATAACCAGCATACAGTTTAAAAAGTTATTCGGCTGAAGCAGTATACCTGTTAGAAAAACATTTACTGTCCTAGTTCTGATGCTGACTAACATAGCTTTGGAAGACTCAGTATGGCTTTAAATATGCTTAGTCTACCATCCTGGCACAGGGCTGCAGCAGTTAGCTTTGTTGCCTCACACTAACTGACTGGTTCTCCAGTTTGGAACACAGTTAGATGTCTTCTGTGCAGTGAGCGCATGTCTCTCTCTGTCCATGTGGGTTTTTACAGAGTGCCTGGTTCCTTCTCACACCCCAAAGACATGCTGGTAGATGAACTAGAAAAGTTCAAATTTCAATTAAAGGTTACTCGACAACGCCTGTTAGACTATGTAATATAGACCCCCAAGAAACATACTAGCTGCGATGAGGTGGGACCTCTTATTGGCTAATTTGCGTGGTTTCAGACCCGTAGTGGTAGTAGGCTGTGCTGCTTGTGTAAATAGTGAAACCCCCCTCCAGTCACTGTCTCTCACACACACACACACACACACACACACACACACACACACACACACACACACACACACACACACACACACACACACACACACACACACACACACACACCAGTCCCTTATCCGGTCCCTACCCTACATAATACATTACTACCATTATGGCACTTTAAGGACTTTATGTTCTGGCGTATCCCTCCTCGAGCCTTGTTACTACTTCAGTGCTGTTACAGCACATTAAAGAATCAGTCCTGGTGGTCTAGTGGTACCCCCTTCCCCATACTACCATCAATGCCATTATGGCACATTACAGCATAAGCCCTAGTTTCTATCCTCAATCCCTGTCATTCTGTATGTGCCTTAGGGCACTTTAATGAGTATTCCATCATGTCCAGTGCATCCCTCACCCCTTGATTGCCATGGTGGCATTGGTGCAAGTTACAGCACTTTACAGAATCATCCCTGGTAACCAATATTTCTCCCACCAGCTGATCCCCGTACTACCATTGAGCATGTCCAGTAATAATGTTCAGACCTCAGCACCCTTCCTTGTTCAGCCAGGGCAGACTTTCACCCCTTAAGGAATGTCAGTACTTAAGGAATGTCAGTATACGCCTTATACAAAGTTGGTGTTTGCAATGCCATTTTAGAACTTTTTTGCACAGGAGTCAAGCAGGCCCTCCAGACTTAACCCATCCCATTTCTGCTATGCTGCTCTGTGCCTAAGGACACTTTATAGAGTAATCGATTGTGCCTGGTGTTTCCTCACCCCCTGATATACATTGCAACACTGCTGCAAGTACAGCACTGTATCTCCCTCACTCCCAATCTCTGTAGTAATGTTGATTCCAGTAAGGCACTTTAGAGATACACCACCAGTGTCTACTGTATCCCTGCACTTCCCTGTCCCTGTTTTGATGTGTTACATTAAAATGTATGACTTTTGGCCGTGTTCAGTACCATGATAAAGTGTGAATGGAATGGAATGCTAATCTATAAAACAAAGTGCTTTCTTGAATTGCTCTCTTGTGTAGATGCCTTTCCGGATGTGGTTCCAGGGAAAGAGCTCACAGTGCTAATTAGCATACGCTTCTCACTCCAGAATGCCTCATTAGCATTCAGCATGGTCACAATTTTGCATTTCCTTGCAATTTGTAAACCACGTTTCCACGGATCCACCAAAGTATAACTTTCTACATTTTAAAAATTTAGGAATGCAGAATCCAGTCCATTTTTACTGTCTTCAATGCAGTTTAAGTCTGGGGAATAACATTCACAAAAGAAGGCTCTCATTCCACATGGCATCTCCAGCAGCTATCCTACTAATTCAGGTTTTAGAATGACCATTCCAGGAACAAATGCATGGCATTATGTTTGAAACATTTACACTAGCCCTCAAAGGCAAAAAAATTTAAATAACCAAAAATTGCAGTCTTACCTCTTTCTGTTTGCAACCATAATGCAGATTGTCGTAACGATCAGGACAATAAGCAGCGCAAGTAATATTATCAGCCAAACTGGAAAGCATAAAAAAAGGTGTAAGGGCAGAAGGAAGTTAAAATACTACAGACATTTTAGTAGTGAAGATCTATATTAATAGTAGTTCTGCTTTACTTTAAAGAAAGTAAAGAAATTACAATTATGTAGAAAATTACCATAATAGTAAATGTTTGAGTAGATCATGGCTGCAGTGATAACTATCACTGTTTCAGTAATTATTATGATTTTTGCCACAGAAGGCCCAATGTGTGGAACAACTTTTCAGAATGCAGCACCCTTCCTTCCCCAGCCTGGGCAAACTTCCACCCCTTAAAGAACATCACTATACCAGTTATATAAAGTTGGTGTCTGCCTGTGCCATTTTAGAACTTTCTTGCCCAGGACCCTAGCAGGTCATCCAAACCACTTGGAACTTGGAAGGTACTGCCTGGGACCCTGCCTGGGATAGAAACTTGGAGAAAAAGAGTAACACCAGTTTATCCAAACCGGAAAAGGCCTGGAGACCTGACAGAGGACTGGAGAAGGGGTACTGGCATAGGGACAGGATACCCTATCTCAACCAGATCATCTCTAATGAAAAAAAGAAGATGAAATGATGGGATTGCAACCAGTTTTACAACAGTAAAGTACTCAGACTACAGAAACTAAGTATAGTCTTTATGAATACCACTGACAGTTGTTGTCTTTCGGCTGTTATATTCTTTATACGGATCACTATTGCAGTATTAATTATTACTGGGACAATTCCCACCACAACTCACAAAGAGAGGTAGGTGGAAGCACTAGGGCTGGATAGTAATAGGCCATGCAGAATGTCAGCTGCAAACCCAGCCCTTGCCCTAGATGCAACACCTAGCTTGCAGTGCTTACAGACAGTATGAATTGATGACCAGCTAGCCATGTAGCTGTCTGCAGAGGAGACTAAACACTTCAAAGTCGTCTCCCCCCCACCCCCCAAGAGACCAGAGCAGCTTCTGTGCTCTTACTACTGCAGCTTCTCAAGAGACTCGATTTTCTTCTATGATACCAGTAACTAAAAGTAATAATGGGTCAGACACTGGAATCTTTTAACAGCAACGACCAAAAGAACACCATCTTTTGGTCGTTGCTGTTATATGAATATTCAGAAGTGTTGTTGTCTACTGAAATCTTTTACTTGAAGACTGGTTTCCATTCTTTCCTGGTTGCAAAGGACACACAGAACTGATCCAAGACTTCAGGGCCTTTGATCTTATCCACATAGTGCCTCAGTTGTGTACGTACAGCTAGGGAGTATAGCGTTCTTTCTGCCTTGTTCTGAGGCCTAGGAATGTCAATAGACAACTGAATAGTGTGGTTGAGGGAATAATTTCTGGCATAAAGGAGGGTTTGGTCATAAGGCTGAACCTGAGTTTGTGGAAAACTAGAAAGGGTTTTCTGTACATAAGGACCTGTAGACTGAAATCTTAGTTAAGGTGTCAGCAAGTTACACAGTAGTCCTCCAGGTTAGGCATTTGGGGGGGGGGCAGCAGACTCAAAAGAAAGCTATGTAAACTTTTCAAGGACATAAATCAATTCCTGTAGAGGAGCAGCCGGCTTACTAGGTGGTCTCAAATATAAAGCTCCCTTAAGGAAGTGCTAACTAAACTGCAGTGATACAAGAGGGGGCTCCTTAGCTGCAGGCTGAAATGCCCTTTACAGAGGCATATACCAGTCCGGACTTGAACTCAATGAGGTATGGCAGAAGCTTTAAGGGGTCCTGATTCTTGGTGTGCTACCAGAGTGAAAACCTTTTCCATTTGGCTAAGCAGAATTTCCTTCTGGCAAGCTTCCTGTCTTCCTTAAGGACAGTCAGCATTTCCTCAATGAATTGGTGAGCGACAGGCAAAACAGCTAAATCATCCTCTCCAGTAGCTGCAAGATCTTCATGTTGAGGTACAGTAGGGTCCCTGTGCCCTGCAGGAAGAGGTCCAGTTCTCATGCAGGGTGAGAGGTTTCCTCTTGGACATCTGAATGAAGAGGTTGAACCCATGCTACCTGGGTCAAAAGGGTAACATTACAAGCATCTTTGATCCCTATCCCTTACTTTGAAGACCACCCTGAGGTACAAGAGGATTATGGGAAATGTATACAGTCATGTCCTTCTGAATCAGAAGAAGGTCTATTGCTCTAACTTCTTTATGAGGTGCTCTGGAGCAGAATTTCCTCAGCTACTTGCAGCTTGGAGAAGCAAGCAGTCCAACCTCTAGAACATCCCACATGTACAAAATCTGAAGAAAAATATCCTTATTTAACAACTGTTTAGCTAGAACAGGATGTAGAATACCCTTAAGGTCTTGTGGAACTGCAGAGTGGTCTCCCACATAGTCATGGACACATTTCACAAGAGATAACAGTGAGTTCCCCTCCATGCTGGTTTATGTATCACATTATAGAAGTGCTGTCTGCAGTCACTTGCTTAATCCCTTCTTTCCGATTAGGTTTGAAAACCTTGAGTATATGAATCAAGACATTCATTTCCTTCACATTTCTATGCTTTGCTTTTTCAAATTGCCAAATGTCTTGTTCCCTGAGGTTTCATATATGTGGGATTCTTCATGCTAGGAATTAAGCATCTGTGGTTTAGGTTCAAACTTTGAGATTCCTGTTTGAAGGGTACACCAACATTCTTTCTGACCTGGTTGAACTATGCCACTAGTTCCTGTATGATACAAGTTAGTTAGGAATAATCTTTTCCAAGGACCAACAGTCTTGGTTCCAAGTGTTTCTTAGGTATAGTTGGAACTTGTCATGAGTACCCTTGCCAAGGGGGAGGCCATAAGAAATGTGAAGGCCATGAACCCCATGCCTGTAAGATCTCCCCAACTATGCCTATACTCTTCTGACTCATAGCCTGAAAGTACTGTACAAGTGAATCCACTTTTGTTTTGAAGTTGTACACTATACGACTGCTGGAGTCCAACAATGTGCCAAGGAACCACTTCTGGAAATGGCGGGACTTGACTTGGTGATGCTGAATGTGCGTGCCAGGTTTCAAAAACAATCCATGGTGAATTGTACATCTCTCTCCACCTCCTTTTAGGTTGGTGCTTGGATGATGTAGTCATTCAAGTACAACATGAATGAACTTGGTTCTGCAATATACAATGACTAGAATCAGTCACTTTGTAAACACCATGGGTATCCAATCCAAAAGTTAAGAAGGTTAATGAGAAGCATCATCACTGCCATCTTGAATATGAGAAAGCATCTGTGGTCCCTTTGAACTGGTATATGATGGTAGGCATCCTTGAGATCCAGCGTACCAATCATAGCTTCAGGTAACAGAAGTGGGTAAGAGAGCTTGTAACATCAACAGTTTCATTTTTTAACTCTGAGCTAAGTGTTCACCTACACAGGTCTAGGATCAAACCCCAGAGAACCTTTTTTCTGGGCTTTAGGACAGCACTGAATATTATACTCCTATTGTGGTTCTGCCTCATCAGGGTTCAGTCACTCCTAGCTGTAAGAGCTCTTAAAGAGCTGGGAGGACTTGATGTATTTGGTATTTTGGTATGGGGGGGGTTAGAGATGGCTGGCATCTTTGGCTTAACGACTGAGGTTTGTAATGCTGAAATATCATCTGAGGCACTAATTTGTTTCTTGTGATGCTTTTGTAACTCAAATTGTTTTACCCTTCCTGCTATCCAGTGGTTTGGGAGGTTGAACAGGGTTAGTATGGAAGTTTTGGGAGGAAAGTAGGGTAGATAAAAGTTATATATAGTTTGGGAGGTAGGATTCAATGGACTTCCATGCTTCTCCTTCTGGTCTCCTTCTGAACAAAGACAGCAATCTGAAACTTGGTTGTATGTGTTTGACAGTTAAGGGTTCTAAAAACCAGGGTGGCAACCATGCAAACATTCTTCCCAAACCAGTCAAGTAGTCTGCATTCCATATTACTGGAAACATTACTGATTTATAGGTGTACAGTAGGTTAACCACCACAAGGGCCCATATAAAAGTCTAACCATGCAACCCAAATGTGACCCACAAATTTGATTTCTATAGGGGGTGATTTATCGACTGCCTCTGTCCATCAGAAATTTAGATGCCAGACTGGAGTGAATTTCTGATTACCCATCCTTCAGTTCAAGTTGCACTTAAATGGGGACAGGGAGAAACTCTGCTTTATATGAATGGAGAGCCTGCTCCAAAGAATAGGAATTCTCTGAGAAGCATCTGTCTATCCAACACACCCTGTTTATTTCACAAGCAAAATCTAGGTATTTTAGTCTAGTAGTTCTGATGCTGCTGTGCGGATACGCAAGACATTCATCTAAATGGGGTCCTGGGATGTCTTGTGTGCCAGGCGAAGATCACATCTTAGAAGTCTGTATGATACTGAGTAAAGAGACATTGCTTTTGAGGTGATCAGCATAGGGACTGTGTTTACTCCTTGTAATATTTTTGTAAGGAACCTATGCGGACGTTCCAGTTGCTGCATGTATCTGGTCAGGTACATACCAAAGGCAGCATTATACTCTGCAATGAATCTGATGAGCGCTGAGTACGGTGATGACCTCTCTGGACCTGTAGGTTATGCTCTTGCTTAAAAACTGATCAACATAGAAGGATTTTCTTACTACCTTGGAAACATACTGATTGAATCTACAATAGTTCACAGATCCCGGAGTAGTGAATTAACTTTTAAGCATGTTTTATTAATAACAGTTACCCAGGGTGACAGACTTCCCAAAAGGTACTATAATGCATTTCTTGGTACTGAGTTTTAAGCCATGGCTTTGGAACCATGCATTTATCAGTACTGGTCCTTTCTGAAGGGTGTTCTCATCTTGGAGGATTCCAGGACTGCTCTCAGTTTGCAATCATATGTGAACTTGGTTAACCAGAGTCGTATGACATTGGATTTGACGTTTGAGAATTGGATGCTTAACAGGAGTGGGCCTAGCACAGACCCCTGGGGGACTCCACTGGTCACCAGCCTCTTTGAGGAGGTAGCGTCACCAATTCTAACCTCCTGGGTCCAATCAGTGAGCCAGCTAGGTATCTAGTGTGTTATAAAGGTGCTTATACCTACTTCCACAAGCTTATTGATAATGTTCCAGTGAGGTATTTTATAAAATGCTTTAGTCATATCTAGGTAGGCAGTACGCATGATTTTGCCTCACCCATAGCCTTGGTGACCTTTTCAAAGAAGTGCACAAGATTCAGTGAGCATGACCTTTGACAAAGCCAAACTAATATGGATCCAGTGTCTGGAGGTCCCCTATGGCCTTGTTGATAACTTCTATGATAATTCTTTCCGTGGCTTTGCAAATAAGAGTTGTCAGACTAATGGAGCTGTAGTTTCCAGGATCTTTTGAAGGTCCTCCCTTGTGAAGGGGAATGACCATCGCTGTCCTCCATTCATGCGTCATAAAGCCTATTGGCAGACTATAACTGAATAATGACTTCAGGGGTCCTGATCAAGTCATAATTTAGACTATTCAGGAAGCATCCTGGGATGTTATTTGGGCCCAAAGTGGTGAGTTCTTAGCTTTAGTGACTGCAGACAATGCATGCTTCCTTAGTTATAGCTGGAGGGGTTATGTTTGAGGGATGGTTGGGGGTAGGGGGTAAAGCTGAAACTGAATGTATCCACTAACAGGTTTGCCATGTCGGCAGGCTCAGTGAACGAAGCAGCAGTAACCACCAGTTCAGCACAATGCTGCGTTCTACCCATGAGGTTTCTGACATAGCTGTAGAACGCCTTATAGTTATCGTTCACCTGGGAAGCTATCTTAACCTCAAAGCTGGCTTTACTTAACCTAATTAGCCTTCTTAGCTACCTACTTACTTTGATGAGACCATATATCATTATAGGATTTACCCTTCTTGATTTTGCCATAATATTTTTTTTCCTTTTGTTGTACATCCTGTTTAATTTGGGATGCCACCAGGGCAGTTTACTTCTGGTATTCGTAACAGAAACCAATTCAGACTACTTCTCTGGATCCATAGATAGCACGGTTGGATCTACTATAGGAACTGTTACATGGGAATTTATTTATTTACTTATTTCTTATTTATTTAACAATTGTTAATCTGATCAATGAACCTTTTCATCCAAGACCTGAGCCAGAATGGTAAATGACAGCACAACAAAATGCTGCAGAGCACTGAATAACATAATACATTCAGAACAATAAAACAGCATGCAGAACCACCTAAGTAAAGTTGCAGTACAAGCAAAGAAAATTACAGTCTGTTCATCAGCACATTCAGTGAAACAGCAGTGTATTCAGGTGTCAGTAGGATAATCAGAACAGTGCATACTCTATAGTTTTGAGTATGACTGTTCTGTTGTAATTGTTCTTAGTTCTGCTACAGTTTGTAATGAGGCACCTTTATAATAGCCATATCCTATTTTCGCCCCACCTCTTTGCACTTGCAGGGATTCTCCCTTCGAGTTACAAGTTCTGTTACAGAACTAAGCTCCTTCAAAGGTATAGGAAGAGATGGAAGCACAGCAATCCTTACAAGTGTTTTCTGAACAGGCTATGCCCATACCTGCTAGAGTTACCTTTAGTTACTCTGGGGGGGGGGGGTCATACAATGTGGCTAGAGAAGACTGGCTCTGAATGATATCCATGGAATCTATCATTCATCTCAAGTGGATAGTTGGGACCTGTAGCCTGGCTGTCCCTAATAACTTTACTCACTTGCTGCAGGACACTGACTTCTCATTTACTATACAAATTTGGCTAGGCCATAGATGTGGCCCTTATCCGGTAGTGCTAGCTTCTACAGAGGTCTCAGAACTTTAGCTGTGCCATTATTGGACATATATACACAGACATTAACACATTTGAATGTGTCATGGGTACAGAAGTAAGCTGTAGGTTCTTTCTCGTTTTCCTATCCTTCCAGCAATGCCCAATGACTTCCTAAAAGAGTTTAACGATTTTCTCCTCATCTCAATGGAAATTAATCCAAACAGTCTGATTTTGGGTGACTGTAACATTTAGGTTAATGGCAACTGTGTGTTGTAAACGATTGTGCCTATTATAAGAGAATCTGTGTTTGTTCACATAATTAGCTCTGCTACCCAAAGACATGGACTTTTCAGTGTGACGTGGTCACCTCATATATGTGGGATATAATTTGCCTCCTTGTCAAAATCTACTTCAGCCTCAGCTACCCCGCGTTTCTCCTGGTGATGAATTGTTTAAGGACAAGAATCAAAGTTTTGTTACCACCGATACTTTGTTTACAGTTCATGAACACTTCTTGTACTGTGGTGTGGATATCCTGATCAGTAGACTGCAGTGTGCAGCAGTTCTGCAGCCACAGCTCTTACTAAATTCATCACATTTTGTGTAAGAACGTCCTCTGTCAGTCTGCATCAGCTATGGTATGACCTTGAGCTCTGTAGCCCATGTGGGATAGGATGACAACTGGAGTGACAACGAAAATGCTTAGTACAGCCTTCTTGGATATGTGTCAGTTGAACTGCACTTCTCCAGGTATCAGTGGAACATCATGGGTATCATGCTCTGGAGGGGAATTTATTGGTACCCGTCTCAGACACATAAGCAGGTTATGATCGGTGACCCACTCATAATCCTGTATATTTCATGAAAATATTTATTTATTTATAAACATGATCTTGTATTTGGACTGTGAACCCTGACATGTAGATTTACCTGCATTGAAAATGGCTTTCCTGTTGGTAGGGACTTCTGCAGAAAAAGCACTTGACCTCTCATGTATTTTAACTGCTGCAAATGTCTTCTATACTCTAGTTAAACTGAACTCAGACTAGTTTGTAGTCCAGTTGTACATGCAGACCAGTTTATAGTTTACCTAGTGTTATCCTGCTTGTTAGAATGACGGAAGATACATTTAAAATGGAAGGAAGACATTCAAACTTCTTTGAATGTAAACATAAAAGCTGATTCTCTGCAGTCAGGAGAAGCAACTGCTACTTTGGTTAGACTAGTAAGGCAAGGAAAATGCTGAAAGGATACTACTTACAGTTACAAGCACATGATGGCTTAGGTACCCAGTCTGTGTCACCCTTTTACTTACCAAAATGCTAAGCATGGCACAGTGAAACAGGATGGCCAATGTGTTTCTTTTTCGTTTCTGCCAAGGCTTGTAGGTGGAGGAATGTCAAGGAATGTCAAATGATGACTGAGTGTGCTTAAGTTTAAAAAATAACAAACATTAAAACTAAGATGTTCTCAGTGCAACAGAAGGCTGATGTGTACAAATGATGATAAGATTAAATGTGCGTCTGCTCTTCTTGGCTTTAGTCAACACTATACTAAAGGTGTCTTGGGTTACATGACTGATTTAAATTCAATCAGCCCAAATTCCTTCACGTTATCCTGCATCCTTTCCCACACTGGTTAACATTATATGCATGTTTAGCTGTCTGCCTTTCCTACTTTAAAGGGGAGGAAAACCCTTGCTTTGAAGGACTCGTTCTCAGTTTACATTGTAATTCGGTTCATCTTTCATCATTAGATCTCTTTGACATGAAATAGTAGAGCTTTCCCCAGGCTGGTTAGCTCTTATCTCACAAACACCAGATGGAATTAATACTGCACATTGATTAGTCTACATAAGATGAAGAAAACGTTTGCATCTGCTATGTGTGGCCATAGCCAAGTATGAAGCCCCTCTCCCAAACATCGCAAAACTTGTTTTTTATGTTGAGCTCAAGTCCTCCATGTTGGATAATGTAAGCTTTTAATTGTTTTTGCGATATTGGCCTAGCCACAAATTGCTTTACCTGCTGATGGCATTTTCTGAACTGACATCTAAGTCTTACATGTCTATGCACAGCCTAGTAACTAAACATGGCAGATTTAAATTGTGAGAACCAAAGGTTTTCATTATCGTGGATTTTACTACTTTTTTTTTACTAAACAGTATACTTTATAAACTTGCCAGCTCTAGAAGGACTGATGAAATAAAAACCTTCAGGTCAAGCTGTTTTTCATTTAATACAGAGTAGCAAAGTTTAATATGTATTTTTAGCTCGACAATTTAAAACATGGGTAACAGAATCTCAGCAACTTAAATAAAAACAGCTGAATCTTGTCACTTGCATTATTATTACTATTAATTATTACTATTAATTACTATTAATTACTAGTAGTCGACTTCACTGGGATTCTACATTTATCAGCAGTATCCTTTCTCTGAGTGGAGTTCAGACTCTTTTACAGTATTTTATATAAATCTCAAATGACTGATTTTCTACTGTACACATAAAAGCTGTAACCCCTAGAACAAATATGCAAGGCTGAGAATGCAATAACAAATCCAAGATAATCAGTGAATAACTAATGTGCAAGTGCTTAGATAATAACAGAAGATTATTCTGTTATGAAAACATATTAACGACTATGAAACAATTGTAAGGGAGATTCAAAAATACGTTTAGATGTCTTTTCAATCTCTGCTCACCCGAGGATCACAGTACACAGTGACTCCCATGTGACATGTTTAGTAATTCACACCGTATAAGGAAATCTAACTCACAATTTCAGTGAACAATTCCTGAACATAAGGCAGGAGGGCAAAAAAATCAACTGCATTGGCACAAAACAATGGAACCCAAACTTCAGCTGTGGTAACCCCCCCCCCCCCAACTCGTCCAGCGAAAAACAGTACCTCATGTGTCAAATGGACTAGAACTGAGGAGACTATGGACAGCTTTTACATTCTGGGCTAACATTGCAGGATTCGCCCAGTGCTAACCTTTTACAGGGGTAAAAAAGCAGCAACAGAGGGGCTGCACCAAGAAAAGTCTGCAAGATGTTGCTATGAATCAGCTGATGTATACAAAGGCATGTGTATAAGCTTTGTACACTATAAACATTAAGCAAAGAGTTAACCGGACAGGGAAAATCCCACCATTCCACTGATCAGTGGTGACAGCCTCCTAAGCCACCACCCCCCCACAACCATCCAAAATGTCTGCTCCAAGTCAGAGAAGGTGAGTTATTAAATGAGGCATAAAAGAAGGAGCCAGAGGGCAAAAGAGAAAAAAGGTGATGGGAACAGAGTGGGATGGGGTACAAACAGAAACTAGAAAAAGGAGAGAGAAGATATGGTGGGTTGCACTTGTCCAACACAGACAGCTCCAAGAACCAAGCAGTGTCTTTTAAAGATTTTTCCCTTTTAGCCATAACAGAAAAAATCCTTCAGTTACTAAGGAATAGAATGAGTACTCAACTACGACAGGAAGGTGTTCACATTAGCTTCAGCTGATTAAATTGATAGAATGACTTCTTGTTGGGTTAAGATAAGACACATGCACGCAGGTCTACAGCAGAATATATGTTAACTTTAGCTGCCTTTTCTGATAGAAAAGCTGATATCTGCTCTGGGGTTACCAGAGGAAATACACTTGCAGTGGCTGGAGTGTGTAGATCAATATGTATGGATGCCTTTACGAAGCTTTCTAGGGGCTTGCACAAGTGTATAAATACTTAGCACATGCAAGCCTGACGGCCATTTTGTAGTAAGATTTTGAGATGTAAGCATGTATGTCTGTGTAGTCTGTCAGTTAATCGGTTTGTTTATATTTCGTAATGCTGCTATCCATCCTGATGTGTTTCTATGTAATAAAACATATAAACAAAAGCCCTGCCTGTTCGTTATCTATACTAGAGAGGGAAGAGTGACATGGTGTCAAACGTGGGATCCAGATTCGACACTGAGAGGCACTCGGTTAAGATTGGAGGAATATACAGGATTGAATCATCCCTACTGCATGTATAACTCGCAAAACAGGTCAGAAACAAATTTCAGGTATTAAAACTTGCTCAAATGATTTATTGTTTGCAAAATATGAAACAAGGCATTCAGAACACTCTAAATGAATTCCTAAGTAACAGAAATATCCAAAACTGTGATATAGTAATAGAAATATTCGAAATAACTACGGAAAATGTTTAAAATAAAGTCTGAATCACATAAAATGTATAAAACAAAGGGAATGACTGCATTTATTTTGCTAAGCACTACTTTTTCGAATTAATCAAAGCTACTTGGGTTATCTGTAGTGTATGAAGTATTCACATGTTTGTGCAGTGTTACAGTACAGTTATTTCACAAAATACAGCCATTTCAAATCATATTTCGTAAAGTACAGTATTTTGAAGAGTTCATTGTGCATATGAATGTTATTACAGGCACATGTAGCAGCTTGTTTGTATACAACTACAAGGGCCATACTATTACAGTATGTTTGGGCATAATTTGTTGGCAATGCAGATGGATTTCGAAAAGCAGGTCCACTTGTGTTTGACAATAATATTGCAGAGAACTGGAGAGTGTTTGAGCAACAGTATATTTTCATACAGGCTACATTTTCTGATAAAGATGACCATACAAAGGCATTTATTCTGCATAATTTAACTGGGTCAGAAGCCATAGAACGAGAGCATTCATTTGTGTACGCACCTGCTGTATTTCCAGGAGAGCAGGTAAACCATCATATGGTTGTACCGGCTGAGTCAAGGGAAGACCCAGAGTGCTTAAAATGTAAATTTAGGAAATGTGTAACCTCCAATTGAATATTATAATGTAAAGGCCCTTATTTTACACAAGGGATCAAAAGCCTGGTGAAACTTTTGCAGCATATATGATGGATTTAAAAACAAAGCTAAAATGTGCAGATTTGCTGATTTAAGGGATGAGTTGATAAAAGACAGACTTGTATATGGTATTAAAGATGGATGCTGTGAGAAAGATTTTGCTTCATGACAGTGATTTAACTTTGAATAAGGCCATTGAGATTTGTCAAATGTATGAGCTCACAGAAAAGCACACAAATACGCTTACAAATGAAAAAAGCATACTTACAAGTGAAAGTGGCCTTGGAAGACACTGAAGTAAATCCCGTATAGATAGTATGCAGCAGATGGTTAAAAGAAACAGGGCAAGCACATGGCAGCAACTGTAAACCCTGCAACAGTACCTGGGAAACCCCACAGCTTTTTAGCAAATTCCAGAATATACACAGTCTCAGTGAAGCACGAGTGTCAGCAACCTCAAGAATGGCCCCCACCCAGTTTTTTTGCTAACTGTCGTAATTGTGGTAGAAATCATGAGCCTAAAAGGGAAAAATGTTTAGCTTTTGGTCAGCAACGTCACAAATGCAATAAGTGGAATCATTTCAAAAGTTTTGTAAATCAAAAGGGACACATTTTTTTTTATTAAAAGGGAACATCCCAAGAAACAAGTTGATCAATTAGAAAGCTGTGAGCCTACTTTTTATATTAATGGTGTGTCTGTGCTTCATGAAACAATGCGGTAGATTTACAGGCAAAGTATGAAGTATTTTGTACTGTTCGAATAAATGGGAGACCCAAAGAGCTCAAAGTTGACACAGGTTCAAAGTGCAATGTTATGTCGTCAGAAACATTTGTTAGAATATGTGCTGGTGAGAAGCTTGATTTGGCAAAGTGTGCGAAGCTTGTTGCTTATGGTGGTGAAGAGATTCAAACCAAAGGTTCAGTAGTACTTTCATGTTGCTCTGCTGGGAGAAGCTATGACTTGTTATTTTATGAGGTCAGAAGGCATGTTCAGTCATTATTAGGACTCAGACAGTTTGAAAATGATACTGCTTTCATTTAATAATGAAGTCCATCATGTTAGCTTAAAAGACCACTGTTCTAATTTTGCCTAGTATATTGCCTCTACCTGTGCTAATCTTTTTGAAGACAAACTAGACAAGCTTCCAGCTGTGTACTCCATGAAGTTAAACGCAGATGTCAGCCCAGCCCAGAAAGCTTCTGTAACAATTCAGAACAGAGTAAAAGCCGAGCTAGAAAAAATGGTGCAAAAAAGTGTATTTGTCCAGCTGAAGAACCAACTGAATGGGTATCTTCCATGGTGGTAGCTCATAAGAGAAGCTCAGGTGATATCAGAATATGTATTGATCCACAAACTTTAGAACAAAGTACTGAAAAAAACTCATTATCCAATGTGCACAGTCAAAGAAGTTACAGCTTTTATGCCAAATGCCACTGTTTTTCCTGTCTTAGATGCAAAGAGTTAATTTTGGCAAATTTTGCTTGAACAAAAATCCTCATTGTTAACTAAGTTCAGTACTTCTTTTGGCAGGTACAGATTTTTGAGAATGCCATTTGGGATAAAAAGTCTTTCAAGGTGCAATGGAGCAAGTTTTTTTTTGGTATCCTTGTGCTATTATAGTTGATCTTCTAGTAGGAGGTAATGGTGAAGCAGAGTTTGACAGAAACCTGAGAAAGTTCTGGAAAGAGCACGTCAAATGAATCTTAAGATAAATCCTCAGACGTGCAAGCTCAGGTTACGAAAAGTTACTTATGTTGGTCATTTATTTACCAGATCAGGCTTATGACCAGATCCTTCCAAGCAAAACAGCTATTCTTGAGATGTCCGCTCCAGACAATGTTCAAGCCCTTCAATGTTTTCTTGGTATGGTCAGCTATCTAGGCACGTTCATTCCAGATTTGAGCCAACTTGCAGCACAGCTTTACAGGGCTGACATGTAAAGCTGTATCCTAGTTATGGTTGGAACAGCACCAGAGAGCATTTGATGTCCTGAAACAGAGAACTGCCAGTCCACCAACTCTCAGATATAACAATGTTCACAAACCAGTTACTCTTTTCTGCAATGCTTCAAAGGTTTTGAGATTGCAAAAGTATAATTTCAATTCTGTCTACACAAAAGGCAGACTTCTTTATCTCGCTGATACATTATCCAGATCACCCAGAATTACCACTGAACAGCATGAACATGAGCAACTTGATTTGGAAGTCACGGAAGTGAGAAATTCTTCTTCCACATGTCTTGATGAGCTTAGAAATTATACAGCCTCAGATCCAGTTCAACAGAAGCTCAACCACTTTATCAGTCAAGAATGGCCGTCAAAGCAATCTAGTTTACCTCAAGAAGTGCAACCTTATTTTCCTTACAGAGATGAGATTCTGTCTGACAATGGTATCGTTATGAAAGGTCCAAATGTAATTGTTACAAAGTCCTTGCAACCACAGTATATTACTATCTTGCATCATGGCCACCCAGGAACTAAGTCTATCAAAAGAAGGGTGAGAGGACTAGTATTCTGGCCTTCTATGTCACAAGACATTGAGAGAGTACTTTCATCTTCCTCACAGAAGAAATCACTTCAGCTAAACCAGATTCCTGAACAATCTTGGTCGACGGTAGCCACTGACATTTTCGAACAGAATGGTTAATATTACTTGGTGTTAGCATATTCTTATCCCAATTGTTTCGAGATTGACCCATTTCCTAATCTAGTGTCCAATACTGTCATTACTAAGATGAAGCGGCATTTTGCAGTCCATGGTAGTCCACATAAATTTATTTCTGATGATGGTACACAGTTTACTAGCCAGCAATTCAAATGATTTGCCAAATAGTGGGACTTTATCCATGTTACCCACAGTCACATGGTTTGGCAGTACGTGCAATTCACAGTTTGAAACAGTTATAACAGAAGTAGAAATTAGAGAATAGTGATGTTTTCCTGAATCTCTTGAATCTCAGAAATGTTCCTCAACGTCTTGGTTTAAGTGCGAAGAATAACAGATCAGTGAAAGCCCATCTGTTAAAGAAGCGCCTAGCCCAGAAGTCTTATTACGATAAGTCCTGCAAACTGCTCAATCCATTACGTGGTGGAGAAACAATGAGAATGCAAAAGTACAAAGGTAATGATCGGATTGGAGATGTGAAGAGTATTGACCACAGCCAAGACTGTACATTGTGGAATCACAATGAGTAGAGTTTAGGCGGAATCAGAAACATTTGATGCTGGTGTCCAAGCCTGTACAGCAGCATTTAGCCTGTGAAAAAGACCATCTCAGAGTGAGTTATCCAGCATTCCAGTTCCGGAGGACATTCCATTAAATATTCCTGTTCCTGAAATGAATCCCAAAATACCTAATACTAGTTGTTCACTGAAGACTGTCCCCATTGCTAAACCCAGTTCTGATTACTATATTATTAAATCAGGTCGCAGTCCCAGACCATGTTGCAGATACATGGCAACTTGGACATGAACACTGTATTTATTTCTAATGTTTATATTACTGCAGGTCTTATTTCAATGTCATTTCATTGAGGGCAATCTATTTAAGAGGGAAGATGTAGATCAATGTGTGTGTATGTACCTTTAAGAAGCTATCCAAGGGCTTGCACAAGTGTATAAATACTAAGCACGTGCAGGCCTGACTGCCATTTTGTAGTAAGCTGTTGAGATGTAAGCATGTATGTCTGTGTAGTCTGTCAGTTAATCATTTTGTTTATATTTTGTAATGTCGCTGTCCATTCTGATGTGTTTCTATGTAATAAAGCATATAAACAAACTGCTCCGCTTGTTCGCTATCTATAATAGAGAGGGACGAGCGATAGAGTACTAGCAGGAGAAGGTGCACACTCCAGGCATGTACTGAGTAGGCATCACAAATTCAAAAGAAATGAGGGGATCCTAGAAGAAGAACATGAAAGAAGATAATTAGAACAGATAGAAAACTTCTGCATAAATATTATGGACAATATTTAGAAGAAATGTTGACTGCCTCTAAACACAACTATGCAAATGGACACAGAAATGATACTCTATGTCTGTAAATAACTTGCCTTGAGAACCCTAATTTCAGTAACTGAAACCGAATCCAGGTCTCCAAGGTAACAAAGCTCTCAAATTCTGTGTTTCCTCCCACAGAAGCAAGTGAGTATGGTTATACTTTCAGCATGATGGTGTTTTGCTCATAGTCTGGAGTTAGGCAATGTGTATCATCATCTGGGAATTTTAAACTATAACAACCACTCTGACTGTTGCACCATTCTGTATCAAAAATGTAAATGTATTTTAAAGGTAATTATGCAAGTACTCAAAAGAATGGCATGCTGGCAGAAATAGGGCTATTTCTTTTCAAATGCAAAAATATGGGTCTGATGTGTATGTGGCAATATTTTATTCAGCAACTTGTAGACTAGAGCATGCAGAAATGAAAAGACAAACACGTAGGCAACACTAAGAAAAAGAAGCTATCCATGCAATGTGTAAGAGATAAGAAATTAAACAAGAACAGCAATTGTGCAGGTCTGGCGGAAAAGTGATGTCTGCAGCCTACAGTGAAAGCAGAAGCTTTACAATGGCTCACAGTATTAACTACGAGAAGCAAAAATACTGCAGTACTTTAAATAAATGAAACCATGCCTACATTCTGCAATAAAGTAATCTATGATTAAGATAAAGGTACTATTCTGGGGGAACATCAGAACTGGGACTGATATTACAACATACAAGGAAAGTAATAATGCCGAAAATAAATGCTGATCATTGCTGCCTAGTTCTATGAAAAATTAAAAAACACTTCAGACCAAACAGCAAGAAAATAAAATGGAATACTGGATTGAGAAACAAGTCACATTAATATTGTTCTATTATAATGGAAAGGCCAGGCAGTTTTACAATAAGCTTTCAAATGTGCAAGAGTTTAGGAAATACAGAAGTCAAGTCATAGGAGTACAGGAAAATAAAAGGACTTGATTTTGTACAGTACAGCAACAACAGGCTTTATCATTTCTGCAAACTCCATAAATATTAAATTAGTAAATGTGCAGCCAATAACAACATCGACAAAAAATAAATAAATAAATTGTGTACATAGAGAACTATAAAGTAATTTTAGAAAATGAGACCAGATGCATGTTTCCAAGGCAAGGCATGCATGTGTGAAATTGTGTATTTGTGTGTGTGCTTGTGTGTGGGTGTGTGTGCATGCATTTCCACTCGGGAAGTTATTTTGTAGCTTACAACACAATTAGAGACCTTAACTCTTTGCAGGCCCTGCAGATGCTGTTAACAGCTTCTATCGCCTAATGACAGAGACTGAGGCGTAACCCCAATGCACACTTGCACATACTAAACTGATTATGGGGAGGAAGGGGATACTATAATCTAAATTATCACTGTGCAAGGTTGCAAAGTTTGCACAAATATTCTTCTACAAGATGAAAAAAGGCAATGTAAAACTGGGTGATTTGGTCTGCATGTGCTTTCTGTAAAGTTGTATTTCACTCTGTATAAAACTGCTGTCACATGCAAAATATACATGAAAATGTGGCAGTCTGCAAGGTACACTTAAGATAGTTGTGGGGAGAATATTTTAAAACTTAGCTGAGTAGATAAAAGTGAACATTAATTAGTGAACTATGTATACAATTAAATGAATAGATAACAGCAGTACGCAGGGTAAAGAAAGACTTGAACTATGTTACTTTACAAGTATAAATCTTGAAAGTTGTATATTTTATTAGTTATGTGAAATGTATAACTTTACTTTTTAGTAATAATGCAGCTGTGTATAGTATAACCGAACTGTTTACAGTGTTCCTACTTACTGCTTTCAATCAAGAAGGGAGAGAAATACACAATTTAATTTTTGAAAAGCATTAAGGCTCTAAAGCGCAGCTTCACTTTCCTTTCTGTGTGGACTGCTGTTTGGATTTGAATAACTTCTAAACTGCAGACAAAGCAGAGTAATAGTTTTACCTATTTACCTGTGATTAACAGGCTGAGACACCCAAGTTAATTAAGCACCGCCTGAGAACAGAGATAATGTCTCAGGCCCTTCTGAGCACCTCTTATGAGTGGTCTTGAATCGGGCATTTATCTATGTAGAAGAATGACCCACCACCTCTGACAGGCAAACCTTAAAGCTAAATACTCGAGGGAACATAAATATGTTAAGTGACAGAGAGGCAACTTTGTGGTAAGTGATTATCCAGTAAAACCTCAGGAACTATCTGTGGACTCTGAAGTAGGGTATAGGGACACACAACCTTCATGTCTGAGGTCAAAAGGTCAAACAGAGCATCCCTGAGCAGCAATCAAATCAGTGACCAGTTTGATTTTTTTTTTGACAAGGGAAACATGTTGAGCCAGAGCACATTCAGTGTGGGCCTCCACATCCCCTCCTTCATTGCCATCCAACACAGTTTCAAGGAGAAGTCCTTGGCCTTTTCACAAAGTGGAACCCATTTCATACCACTGTTAGCTAGAAAATGATTCTGAAAGAGGTTGCCAAAGACTGCTGGGTTTGAATAAGTGGGGACATGATTGACAAAGGAAACTCCCTGAACTGTAACTAACAACCTGAAAATGCTCTCTCTTACCCAAAAGTCAGAGGTCAGGCAAAAATAATGTTACAAGCAAAAGGACAATCTCCTGACAAGAAGGTGTGAGGGGGGGCTAGTTGGGAAGTAGGAAATGAGATAACATACACAATACTACAAGTACTCTTGCTGTCTATCCTAAATCCTCACTGCCGCCTTTTTTCAAAGATCCTTTTTCAGAGTGTACTGCTCAGCCCTTATGTACTTCATGTAAAATACCACTGTTTGGTTTAGTAGTTCCTGCTGCATCTAGGGACAGATGGTTGAAAAAATGCTTAGTGATTGCCTTCCCTCTCTTAAGGATTTTTAAATATATCACTTTATTTATTTATTTATGGACATTTGATTACTGGGAAAGTCCGACTGGGTAGAAGCCCGTTTTCAGGGAAGGCTCAGGGAGAAAAGCTCCGAATTATTACAAAACATTTTAAGAACAATAATTTTACTATCTTCAAAAATAAAACAAAATAAATGCAGTTTAAACAATTATAACAAATTAGACAGTATAAAAACATCGGTTAAGAATCAATACAAGGAATATGGCAATCATTTATTTTAGACAGGTTGCAGAGAAGCTAAAGGTAAGTTAGTGTAATACAAACAGGAAATGCAATACCATGTAAAGGAAAAACAGGCTTATAGTATATTTAGAGAGAAAGTCAGAAAAGAGAATTCGATAGCAGTAAGGAAGTAAGTGAAGAAGGGAGAGTAAGGAGGTATAAGGAATGAAAAGGTACTTGTTCACATTTAGGGATAATGCAGGTTATCCAGGTTTTGAGCATGAACAGAGCCAGATTTTAACTAGAAAGTCTTTCAGAGTGGTTTTGAAAGATGGGAGGGTGGGTATAGACCTGATGGATATAGGTAAGGAGTTCCAGGCCTTAGCAACTTTGTAATAGTATATATAATACCTAGCAGATTTGCTAGGTTTATAGACAAACAAGTTTTTGGTCACTGGATCACAACAACCGACTGGGAACATAGTTATGTTGAATGTTTTTTTTAGTGCTGGACAGGCAGACGGATGCTGGACAATTTTATAGGCTGTAAAAAGTTGTGTGTGTGCTAGTTGATGTGGCAGTTCTAACCAATTTAGGCTTTTCAGCCACAGTGGTGCAGCGGTTAGCGGCGCCACCTCACAGCAAGAGGTTCTCCGGTTCGATTCACGGCCAGGGTGCCTTCTGTGCAGAGTCTGCATGTCCTCCCTGTGGTCGCGTGGGTTTCCTCCGGGTGCTCTGGTTTCCTCCCACATCCCAAAGACATGCAGTAGGTGGAGTAGACGCTCTAAATTGGCCCTAGGTGTGAGTGTGTGCGCCTTCTGTGGAAGGTTGAGTGCTGGGCTGGCAACTCGACACCTTAAAACTCCACTGCCAATCATGAGCAGACAAGATGATCTGCTGTGGCGACCCCTAACTGGGAAAAGCCAAAAGAAGAAGAAGAAGTGCTATACAGGAGTGGATTTTCAATGGGGCATGTGCTGTAAATTTAACATCTTTGTTAATAGCACTGATCAGGTTTCAGTTTTTGTGAAGTCTGTAGGTTAGTAAGGCTGGGAGCACCATAAGGAAGAGTCATGAGGAGATAAGTAGTGACAAATTTAATTTTAGTTGCATCAGTGAGAACGTTTTTGGCTTTGTAAAGCATCCCTAGTTTTTGATGAGTTTTTCTTATGCAATTTTGTATATGCAGGTCGAATAGAAGATTATCATCCACTATCACCCTAACAGTTTGCTATGAGAAGCGACTTCATTGGTTGTATTATCAAAAGAGAGGACTTTAAATTTAGTTTTTTCATGAAAGAGTGATTTAGAGAAAATAGTAGTAGTCTGTTTTAGGTTGAGCATGACTTGTGAGTTACAAAGCCATGTTTCGGTCGCTGCTAAAGCTTCCCGAGTAATTTTTGTGGAGGTGTACCATGTTGTCAGATGTGCAAATGAGAGTGGGATCATCTGTATGTTGTATTAGGATGGCCTGTTGTGGGGAAGTACAGAGCGTGTTGGTGAAAATGTTGAAGAGAAGGGGACCAAGTATAGAACCTTATGGTACACCAGTGGTGACTGTGAGGTAAGGAGAGTGTGTACAGGGCCATTCTACTGACTGATAGGACAGGTAGCTCTTGATCCACAGAAGGATGGGCTGATAGAGACCTAGTGAGGACATTTGAAGAAGGTTGCTGTAACTAACTGTGTTGAAAGCTTTAGACAAGCGTAGAAATAAGGAAGAGACTAGTTTATCATTATCTCTAGCTTTATTGGGAATATCCACATAGGTTAGAATGAACTCCCATGTCATGGATAGGAAAGAAGGTCAAAGAACTCATCCTTATACGACTGCATTTTAATGTCATCAGAGGGTGTCTGAATTCATAACAATATATGGCTTCAAATGACTGGGTATATGGCTGCCCCCTTCCATGGCAGCATCCACTATGTCATATCTGCAATTGATAGCCTGCTTACTTAACACATCTACAGTCCGAAGAAGCATGGAATGTCTACCTCTGAAGGTCTAATAATTTATTCTTGATCATATCCCTAATATCAGATTCCATTCTCTTGGTAAATGGATCATTTGTCTCTGTTAACAGCCATGATCTCACAGGTGGATGTAGTAGACATGTTTTTACAAAACCCTCTGTCATCCTGCTCTCCCAGTCATTGGGAAGGATGCCAAATCGTAGGTAACTGAGTTCCTTAGCTCCAGTCAAGAGAACACTTTGAGATGTGCAACATGATTTTTACACAGGTATTAATACTTTTCTAGAAGCCTACAGACATGGTCAGCCTTCAATGGCAAAGAGAACAGTAAGTCAGGCTCTGACTATGTTCTGAAATGCATTCTCAAACATCCGGATAACTAAGAGAACAGTAAGTCAGGCTCTGACTATGTTCTGAAATGCATTCTCAAACACCCGGATAACTAAGAGAACAGTAAGTCAGGCTCTAACTATGTTCTGAAATGCATTCCCAAACACCCGCATAACTAAGAGAACAGTAAGTCAGGCTCTAACTATGTTCTGAAATGCATTCTCAAACACCCGGATAACTAAGAGAACAGTAAATCAGGCTCTAACTATGTTCTGAAATGCATTCTCAAACACCCAGATAACTAAGAGAACAGTAAGTCAGGCTCTAACTATGTTCTGAAATGCATTCTCAAACACCCGCATAACTAAGAGAACAGTAAATCAGGCTCTAACTATGTTCTGAAATGCATTCCCAAACACCCGCATAACTAAGAGTACAGTAAGTCAGGCTCTAACTATGTTCTGAAATGCATTCTCAAACACCCGGATAACTAAGAGAACAGTAAATCAGGCTCTAACTATGTTCTGAAATGCATTCTCAAACACCCAGATAACTAAGAGTACAGGTATGAGCTTGGCTTTTACCATGACCATCATCAAAAGGTACTGTTTTTTTCAGGGGAGTGGGGTGGACATGCTCTTGCAGACTTGCTTCATTCTGACAGCAATCTACAGTGCCCCATGTCCAAAACTACGTCTACATGTCACTCTTCCTAACCCATGACAAACACTAATTCTTCAAATGGGACTCCTGAACTATCACTGATTCTTTACCAGGGGCCAGTGTGGAGTCTAAGGATGTTCTGGGGGGCAGTGCTGTCCTACATCTGTGGGGGAGTTTACTTTAAAGCTTACCCTTGACTCCCCTCCCTCCCTTTAATTGTGTAGTTGCATCATGGGGTCAGGCACACAATGGAAGCATGCGTTTTTTTTGCCCTATCTCTGTGGAAGTTCAGCCTTGCTCCCACCCTAATCACCTCTTAGACACTGCCCTACCTTGCACAAACTCTAGCCTTAACCAGGGATATCAAAGGGAAAGCCCACATGACCACCTGACATTCTGGGATGGGCATCCCCCATCCCTCTCTGGCATTCTGTTAGTCACCCAAGACACTAATCAAACCCTGGTCATCTTGGCTGTGGTCAGAGATTGATCACTCTATGCCACTAGAGTGGCAGAAGGTACTGTTTTGGTGAAAGTGATATTTCCTTTACCCACCTCTTCCAATGGCACAGTCAGAAATGCTGTTTCGTTAGGCTCATGGTATCCCCAAAGGACATGTCTTCAGGGAGAAGACCCATATATTTCTGCCAACATCAGTGCCACACCCAAATGGAGACTAAAACTAGGCAGAGTACATAAGACTTTTGCCTACACGCTGGGCTCTGAAACAAGCACCGAAGCAAAGAATCCCCCTTTCATTTCATGACACATGAAGTCAATGCCACTGGAGACAGAAAAAAATGAAGGTGTTGCATGCTGTCAGTTTTTTGTGAGGTTTTTTACAGCTGAAATAGGCAAGGGGCGGAGGTGGAAGATGGTGAGGTTAATCCTGTGTGCGATGAACTTTACTATTTGCCACTGTACCGGAAAGATCTTTTAAGTTACACTTTACAACCTAAAATACAATCAGTCTGCACTAGTGTTTAAGTCAAGTTACATTCCCTATATGGCCCGAGTCATTTAAGTACGTCTATTTTAATCTAAGAGACACCTGTACTTGCTCAGTATATGGAAGCCATAAGACTATGAGTTTGTATCACACCAAAATAGTGAGATAAAGTGTGCTTCAAGCTACAAAGTCCAAAAAACAGGTTCCTATCACAGTCAAACTTGTACAAGTTCGAACCTTATATGGTCGAAACCACAAGTTCGAACTTGTACAAGTTTGAGCGTTTCAATGGAAATCTCCGTAATGGGAGGTTTCCATTCTGTTGAATGAGGTGCAGTCTCGGAGTTGGTATATTTAAGTAGCGGGGGTGTGGAGGTGCCGGGGGGCTTGCCCCCTGCTTAAAACAGTTTATTTTGTTTTTCCTTTTTTTTTTTTTTGTTATTCATAGTCGAAGTTTTGTAACTTCTAATGGAATGGTTAATACATTTCGTGTTTGAAGTTATAAAACTTCGACTATGTGATATAGTCCCAAAATGACATATCACAGTGGTGAGGAATACATACTCTCCTCTGTCCTGGCTGCTAGGATTAAAAAAAAAATATCTATTAAAAGCAAATTATCTTCAGAGAAAAAGAGAGTAACCTGAGAAACAGCATTGACCTAAACACACTATAAATCCAAGACTTGTAATGAAATACATACTATAAAACCAAGTACTGTATTGAAATGCAACCTCAGTGCACAGCAGATGAAAAATAAACTACGCCATGAAGTGCTACTTTTCATGAAAAAAATGTTTTCCAGTAAGTGGACTTACTAAAAAACACTACCTGCTAGAGATTACTACTGTTTTGCACTCATTCTGCCCCAGAAACCACTGCTCCCCAAATAACACTTCACCTAGTATGATAAGGAGAAAGACAAGAGCAACTTCTAGTTTCTGTTAATAACTTCTGCTGTTCAATTGCCGTCTGGTAATAGGAAACAAGAATAAATATCAAGCATCACAAAAATGTCTCCCTCCGCATCCTTTATTAAGTTAAGTGTTCTGTACCCATACAGTTTAAGCAAATGCGTCCATGGCCAGCTTGTGAAGCTTCAATGGATTTCACAGCCTATATCCTAGGCAGATCACTAAAGATGGAGTCTGAGGTAACTAAGGATATCATTAGCTTATTTATATAAGTGATAATATTTGGCAGTGAATTTACCTTACATTAGTTATATATGTATTAATTAATCTCAATGCATACATGTATGTATGACTCTGTAAACAAATATCAATTGTTGAGCAATTCATGCAACACTGATCAAAAGACATTAAAGCTAAAAACAATACAAATGACTTCTGCTTGGGGGGGGTAGCTTGGGCAGGACCATTTTCCTCACCCTGTTGTTGCCTTCACTGTTTGTGGCCAATGTTTTGTGATTCAATTTTTTTGGTTGATATTCTGTGACTTGACCAAGAAACATTCCATCACATGTACTGCAGCTATATATATATATATATATATATATATATATATATATATATATATATATATATATATATATATATATATATATATTTTTTTTTTTCTTTCGGCTGTTCCCGGTAGGGGTCACCACAGTAGATCATCTGTTTCCATTTCTTCCTGTCCTCTGCATCTTGCTCTGTCACACCAACCATCTGCATGTCCTCTCTCACCACATCCATAAACCTTATCTTAAGGCCTTTCTCTTTTCCTCTTACCTGGCAGCTCCATCCTTAGCATCCTTTTCCCAATATACCCAGCATCCCTCCTCAGCACGTCCAAACCAATGCAATCTCGCCTCTCTGACTTATCTCCAAACCATCCAACCTGAGCCAACCCCCTAATATACTGATTCCTAATCCTGTCCATCCTTGTCACACCCAGTGCAAATCTTAACATCTTTAACTCTGCCACATCCAGCTGTGACTCCAGTTTTTTTGTCAATGCCACTGTCTCCAACCCATATAACATATCTGGTCTCACTACTCTCTTGTAGACCTTCCCTTTCACTCTTACTGGTACTCGTCTGTGACAAATCACTCCTGACACTCTTCTCCACCCATTCCACCCTGCCTGTACTCTCTTCTTCACCTCTCTTCCACACTCACCATTACTCTGAACTGTTGATCCCAAGTATTTAAATGTATGCACTTGTTAACCTCTTTGGCCTTACTGGCCAATGACTAATTTGAGACAGTAGCTAGGAAAACACAAAAGAAATCAAATGCAAAATTCATAACATTATGCAAGTACATACAATAGAAATACAAATCTAATTCTAAAATATTTTTGTACATGTGGTGTATAATTCAGTGTTTTGCCAATATTATCATATGCAGGACCATAATTAGGACATCTGGTGCTCTCCTCAACACAAAGGTTAGGAGCAAAAAGGGGAGCTTTTCAAAAGCTCTTACAAACTGAAGATTTTCTTGAACATTCATAATACAAATGTTGGTGCTGTACTTCTGCATCATCAGCATCTGCTGACTGCACCCTCTGACAGCTTGGGCCTACGGCAGCTGCCCTATTTTCTCCAGTCATATATTTTAGTGATGAAAAATCTGTAGTATAACAGCTGCATATCACACAAATCACATAACAATATAACACAAATAACATAACATACAAACAAATTAGTACATGACAACACATTCTAGACAAAAGTAATGAATTAAAATTTTAGGTGTAAAGTTTTAAAGAAAACAAAGGATGCTGACAGGAAAATCAGCTGAAGAGAAAAGAGATGATCATGAGTACAGGAGGGTAAGTAAAGTAGGTTCAGACGAAGGACAGTCAAAGGAGGATAGGAATTAGTAGCACAGTTTTGATTAATGATGAACTCTGTAAGAGAAACGCTAAGTTGTTAGAAATCTAACAACTCTAAATTGTTAACTATGCAGATAAAGGTAAATCTGTCAGTAGATTAGTACTGCCCAGAAAGGGAAACTGTTTCTAAAGCATGAATGATAAAATGTAGAAATATAGACATGTCCCTTCCAATAACACTGACATTGTCCATGTGGGGTCTAAAACAGTGGTAGGCATGTAATCCCTGCACATCTTTATTTTAAGGAGTTAAGAATGCCTGTAAGGACAGCAACTTCTTGTTTATGCATCTGGCATTGAACAGTGAAATTTTTATATAGTTTTGATTTTGATTAGATATGTGGGCAATTTGAGGAGACTGACCGTGCCTAACAAAGGTACCTTTAGAAGGAAAAGGGCCTGGCTAATATATGGAAGCCATGAGAACAGAGGTGCAAGCCACCCCTAGCAAAGCGACCAGGCTTGAGATAATTTCCTCTCAAGCTGATATGTACTGAATGTCCTTAAACTGACATCAATAACCAAGCCTAAAAAAGTCAGTTAGTTTTGTTTGCATTGTGGCATCATTCCTAGTGATGATAGGATACTGTTCAGTACTAGTTTCACACCAGTTTCATATACGCATTCTGAAAGTTCTATCATGTCCCCCTTTATGTGACCCATGGACTTATGTCTCAAATCATTCACTCCTATGTGTACAAAGATCATACCATATATGTACTTAGGCTGAAGGGACCTGAGGGTCATAGTGACCATGCAAATCATGGTATCTGAGTAGTAAGCCATCACTCTGTCTTCAAGCAGCCCTGGTGACTGGTACCTTTGCATGCCACCTATGACTAAGATGTCACCACATGTACTGCTTTGGCCTGTTAGCAGACTGACACCTTTTTGTAGTTGTGTTTTCTTTGCTGTCTGTGTCTGTTGTTTGCCTGTTACTTTGAAAGAGAGTACTCTGTACATCAAATATTCATCTGGGAGGCCTTCGTGATTTAGGCAGGAACATTTTAAGTACCTCGGTGTAAGAAGTCTAATGCATGACTATGGCACACTTTAAGATATGCTTGGAAAGTGACATGGCTGTTTCTGTACATATATATGCAATCATATATATGTGTGTGTGTGTGTGTGTGTGTGTGTGTGTGTGTGTGTGTGCGTGTGTGCGTGTGTGCGTGTGTGCGTGTGTGCGTGCGTGTATAGGTCCCTGTCAGAAAACTGATGGATCAAACATAGACTTTCTAAAGAATGAGACTGGAAACTCAAATGCGCAGTATCGACTGTTCACAATGAACTGAAACGTGGAAGGCTGCAACATTATGGCAGAAGAAACAGCATGCTGGTGCTTTAAGAAAGTGAGTAGATAGGTACTAGTGACTGAAAATCCATGGGATAGGGGAATATGCCCTTTTCTCATGGACAGTGTAGTCTTGGAGTTGGTATACATAATTAGCTAGGGGTATGGGGTACTTGCCTCCCTGCAAAAACACTGGTAGATGGACTTGTGTTTTTTTAATGTTTTGTGCAGCAGGGATATCATTTTTCCTGCTGACATTAAGCTTTGATCTTCCATGTTTGAATGTTGTGAACCCTCAATTAAGTCAGTGTTCCCGTTTCTGGACACAACCTTTAGAATGTCAATGTTACATACACACCAGGTGCCTTGTCTTCCAACTTGGTATGTGTTTGAGTGTGTGTGTGTGTGTGTGTGTGTGTGTGTGTGTGTGTGTGTGTGTGTGTGTGTGTGTGTGTGTGTGTGTGTATGGAGACTGCTACTGGACAGTAAGAAGCTAACGAAGGAAGGTGCAGCTGTCATTTAAGTAGAATTGATTGTGTGCAAATGTGAAGTGAATTAGATTAATTTGGGTACTAAAGGATAGCAACTGCAATCTGTTGAGAATATTACAGGTTTGAAGACTGCTAATGAATGAACTGCTTCTACTGTTGGTATTTTTGACCGATTTTCCAATTTTGTACCTTAGACCATATACCCCCATCCCACCACTGTGTTTATTGACAAGTTCTGGGATTGAATATAGAGTCATATATTGAATATATTGAGTATAGAGTCCCTCACCTCCTATGGTAATAAACCCATTTTAAAGATGCAAAGGTTCCAAGCACTGTCAGACACTAAGACCCATCAAGATAAGATTTTCAAACTATATAAGGGACAGACTGCAGAAATAAACATCAGGCAGAAAAGAAGCTGTTTTGATTTACCCTGCTACTATTTGGATGGCACTGTCATTCCCTAGTGTGATACGTGCTCTTAACAGCACTTAGGGAGTGCTTAATAATTGTAAGGATCAGGTCTCATACTACTGAAGCACTTAAATCATTTGTCTTTTCCCAATACTGGAGCATAATTAAGGCTTTCCATGTACTACAAATGTATTGTTTTTGTGAAAACTTTGGATGCTCATTATAGAGCAACTACAGACAAAAATTACTATAGAAGAATAAGTACAATGTACTTTTTTAATAGCATGATAATCCAGAAGTAGGAGAAACATTTGCATTGCTATCATGAACAGCTGGTATAATCCCTTGACTAACCCAAATAGTATGTAGCATAAGAATAACTGTAGTACATAATGTTCTTATTTACCTGGGAGGCTATCACTATGATCTGTATAGTGTTTAGTCGAAATGAAAGAAGATGTTGTCGGAATCATTTGTGAGGTATCTGTGGAAGTTTCTGGACCTGAAAAATTTCCAATACTTTTGTCATTTCCTGCAAAAAGGTTAAAATTCAGACACAGAAGTACATGGACTAAGTACCAAACCCATGATTTCAAATGACTAAAATATTATAGCTACTAATGATGTCACCTACCAGATTTATCACAATAATGTCTTCACACCATGCATAAAAAAAGATCGAGTAACCAAATAATTTTTATCATCTATATAGTTTTCAAATTACGAAACATACTTTCCTCCTTACCCAGAAGGCATAAGTATTAATATCAGTGTTCACTAATAATATGGAAAACAACATAATTTTATTCCCATGAGGAATGTAGTTTCCTGTTAAAATGCATAAAATTTAGATATATGGATTGTATTAACTAAAAAGTATATAAAAAAAATCAACATTTTCTGACTTGTTACTTATTATTTTTTCTTCTTGACCAGGTTAGTTCCAAAAGGCTAGCATCCTTTTTTTAGGGGAGACCTGAGGTGGTATTCATACTGACTTAGGAAAATTTGTCCACAACACCAAGGAGCTTCCCCTACTGTTAGCATTACACTAGACCCTTTTAATTTTTTTACTACATATTCTGGTTCTGTTCTGTACCATCTGTATTATTGTTATTATTTTTTTTTTATGACTGTGTAATCTGGTACAATCACTTTGTGTTCCCAAGAAATAATATTAAAGCCTAAGCAAGTTTCTTCACTTAAATGTTGTCACAATCTTTAATTCTGTACACAATTAAAATACACTTTTAACTTTTTTTTTTCTAGTAAGAAAATAAGTACCTATTTTGCAGAAGAAAATGTTGTTGAGTCAAATGAAAAGGTGGACAGACCACACCACTGGAGGCAAAATTTATCAATAGTTAAAAACCTTTAACACAATTAAGCACTTTTAACCCACAGGACTTCTTCAGAGCTGCTGTACAAATAAATTCTACTCATTTATGCATATTGTAAAAGGGTACATGTGACAAAATGTATCCAATCAAATTCCAGCAACTGAAAATCAAGTAAATTAATTGATAAAATACTGCTTAACACTTGTGAAATTGTAAAAAAAAAAAAAACAAACTGTTGATTTATAAATCACATTAAAAAAACTTCATTATAAATTATACAAATGACCACAAAACATAAAGTCATAACTTAGCAGCACATAATTTCAAAACATTTTTTAAAGAAACATTGTAATTCAAACCAGGATATTCATTAGCATTTAACCTCAACTGCCATAATAGTTCACAACATTCAAATCTGTGCTCCCAGGGACCACCTCTAGCATTTTGAATAACATTTTCTAGTACTGGGAAATAATAAAATGTGTTGAAGTTACAATCTACTTTATGTCTGAAAAGGGCACTATACTTTTATATCATATTAATGTTTTTGTGTTCTTTTTCTAAATCTATGCTCTTTTTTTCCTGTATGCAAACAAAAACATACAGAACACTAAATATACTACACCCTTGCTGTTATAATAATAATGAGAAGTGAATTTAAAGTTGTAATTAATGCATTTTAAAAGAAATCCACTTCCTTCAAAGATATTTACACTGCCCAAAGGCTCTACATTTCTTGGTGGCTGTTGATTTCTTCATGTTATGATTCATACAAAAGTGTGTGCCCTTCTCAAGTTTCTCTTAATTATTGGCAAGTCTCGAATAAATAAACTGAGGTCTAGTACCTATTTTTCTACACAGAAAGCTATCATGGCAAATTATATTCCAGTTTTTATTTATAAGCCTCTGCTATATGTCAGTTGATTATTAATTTTAAGATTTATGTCGAGAAGTTATCTTTATTATTTTTCTAGAAAATATGGCTCCTCAGATAATAACAGTTTACATTTTATTAATAACCTAACCAGGAAGAGCAATACCAACCTCCTCTGTATCCTTTATCTTTATTTGAAAGGGTGTATTCAAGAAATTAGGAAGTTTTTCCTGAAAACCTAAGTTTCGATTTCACAACTGCCCATTGAGGAGTGTAGGTTACTGAAAGAACTTAGTATGAATGGTACCATAAGGATCATGAAACATGATAAAGGAGGAGGAAGTCTAGTAATGAACATTTATTACTCTAGTAGGATGTTTCACTTGCTCAACAAAGATAATCAATATGTTAGGACTTCTAAGAATGAGATTAATATTGATAATAGTAAAACTGATTCAAGGTGATATAAATAAACTACAAATGTTTTTATATGCTGAATATCATGTAGTTCCTAGCCTATTTGGCATTCTAAAGATTCACAAGAATATTTAAGCATCCCCATTTTGACATATTGTAGCAGCTAGTGGATCCAGAACTCATCCACTAGCTCTTTAGTTGGATAAAGTAGTTAAGCCCTTTAGATCTAAATATTCCTATATACTCAAGGATTTGTGGGATTTTTAAGGCAAGTGAAGGTACAGCTTTTTCATCCTAGGTGGTGTTGAGTTACCATAGACATGTTAGACATTTACTCCCGTATCCCCCACAACAGTGGTTTGAATTGGTTCAATGATGCTCTTTGTAATTGCGATTTTTTTTCACTGAGACATCAATGTTAATGTTTCCTTTATGGAAATTATTTTGAAGAATAATTATAATTACTTTGAAGGGGGATACAACAAATTAGCAGAGTGGTGACGGGTGCTGCATGTGCCACCCTTTTTGATGAAGCAGTTACATGGTGCTTGGAACAAAAGTTTGTTTTCAATTCTATTTACTCTCAATATATAGTCATCATGTTTTGTTTTTTAGATAATACATGCATTATTTGAAAAAGTGATCGTGAACAGTTCATCAATTTTATAACCTACATTAATTCTACTACTGTTTTTTAAAGTTCACCTATCAATATTCTAGTGTTAACATCAATTATCTAAATATTTCATTAACTAAAGATCTAGACACAGGTAGATTTAAATCAATATCCAACTTTCACAAACTGTTATCTTCATTTCAGTTTAAACAAAAAAAGTCTGGTTAAAAGTCAGATGGTTCGGTTATCAAGAATAATTTTGGATTATTCTGATTTAATTAAGGAGTTGGAAATATTTTCCAACATGTTTCTAGCAAGAGGATATCCGACAGATATGCTTACTAATATTAGAGAGGAGATTTTACTGGGAAGACAATAAAAAAAAAATCAAGTCAGTCTTGGAACAGGCAGGATATGCAAATATAGTAATCATGATAGCAAAGAAGTAACACCAGGATATGAAAATAGCATGTTTATTAAGTATGGTAGGGACAATCAAATTATTTTGTTACTTATAAATAAAAAATGGAATATAATTTCCCATGACAGTTTTCTGTGTAGAAAATTAGGCACTAGACCTTGTTTTTTTTATTCTGGACATGTCAATATTAAAGATGAACTTGAGATGGGCACACACTTTTGCATGAATCATAAGAAGAAATCAAAAGACACCAAGAAATGTGGGGCCTGTGGACAATGTAAATATATCCCTGAAGGAAGTGAATTTCTTTTAAAAAGTATTCATTTATTAATTACAAGTTTAAATTCACTTCCCATTATGATTATAACAGCAAGGGTGTAGTATATTTAGCATTCTGTAATGTTTTTGTTTTTATATAGGAAAAACAGCGTAAATGTAGAAAAAGAATACAAGTTACTGTGATATAAAAGTAAAGCACAATTCTAATGCCCTTTTCAGACATAAGGATGTCCATAGGAACACATCTTGGAATACCATGAACTATTATGGCAATTGAGGTTAAATGCTAGTGAATATTCTGGTTTGAGTGACAATGTTTCATTAAATAAAGTTTTGAAATTAGATGCTTCTAAGTTATGATTTTATGTTTTGTAGTCATTTCTATAATGTATAATTAAGTTTTTTAAGACAATTTATATATTTTAACAGTGTTTTTTACAATTCTCACAACTGCAATTAGTCAGTATTTTATCAATTAATTTACTTGACTTCAGTTGTTGGAATTTGATTGGATATATTTTGTCACAAGTATCCTTTTACAATATGCATGAAATGAACAGAGTTCACTTGTACGGCAGTTCTGACGAAGTCCTATGGGACAAAAGCACTTGACCGTGTTAAAGGTTTTTAACTACTGATATATTTCACCGCCAGTGATGTGGACTGGTCTTTCAGCCTTTTCATGTGGTTCTAGTTTTTTTTTTTTAATATCTTGGCTGAATTACCTCAATTTTATTTGAAAATGTTGTTGCAGCTGTCAATGTGCATATGTGACAAAAAACATATTCCTTACACATTGCACAAAGACTCATACCACATTCACAGTACGCTGGAAACATAGGTAAATGTTAAAACATGAAATACAGCTTAACATAAAGAACTCAGAGCATGCAACATTCAGCCAAAAAGCAGCAACACTAGCCAAGCCTAGGTGTAAATATTTAAAACAATGGCTTCATCTGCATGAGTACTTAGACAAACATAGATAACAAGAGCTGGTTAATAACATCTGTGTTTCTGGAGTCTGAAGGTTCCTGCTTTGAGATGGGCAAGTGGACAGGAAAAAGGGACAGGAGGATATATTGTTGTCCACTGCAGATATAATGGTAACATTTGTTATAAATATGTGATAACAAGGAGATGAGATAACTGGGTATGTACTTAACTAGAAGAAATATTACAAAGTGTCACTTTTTTTTTTTAAGTATTCAAAGTTAATAAGTAAAAGACACACTGCATTTAGAAAACTGTAAATACGTTTTTCTTTTTTTCATGTATGTGTTTGCTGGTAATAATGTTTTTGCTATCAAATAAACATAGTAAAATGAATTACAGAACTCAAAACCTACACAGCTTTCATTTTTACAGTCATGGTTACAATAAAATGCAAAATGAGGTTTCATAGATCAGATTAAATGGAACTGCAACATTTCAAATCGAAAAGCATTATTTTAGAAGGATGTTCACTTATATTATTATTTTCAAATTAAGTAATGTACTTTTGAGCATCAAACAACATTTGAGCATAACAAAGGTAACGTAACACTAAATTTTACATACATACCTTCTACAGCCTGAAGGGTACAAGGGTCTCCTCTCACCTCCTGGGAGCTTATGCGCATTCCCTTCTCCAACTAGCAATAAAGGCTTTGGATTGCAAACCTTTGAACTTGAATAATCCAATCCTCCAAGACTTGAAGAAACAAGGAAAGTCTATCAAGCCAGGCTACCCTGGCAAAGATATTGTGATAAAATGAAGCTTGAAATCTCGGCGACTGTAGCCACTGGCAACAGATCTTTAAATGAAGTGTTATATTAGCAGCTGAATGCAAAGGATCAAAAAAATGTACCTTGTCATTAGGCCTAATGCATGAAGAAGAGCATGCCTGGACTCTGCTGCAGTGAGAGTCTCTGTCCTTCAGAATAAACAATTCCTAAACCTGGTCTTGAGAGAAAAAGGCCCTGCTGTCAACGAAGTTCAAGAAATCCAGTCTAAAAACATACACAGTGGTACTGACCTATTCTGCAAGTAGTAAGCTCACGAGTGTCAATTTAAATGCGTTCTGATAATTTGCCTTTTTTTTTTTTTTTTTTTTTTTTTTTTTTACTTTAAGTGACAGGGTTTGAGGTGCATGTTGGAGGAAGTTGAGTGCTACTTGATAAGCTGCAGATTTAGGGAGGACAGCTATCTCATGTAGCTTATTTGTGTAATTAGGGACACCACAAAGTCAAACGTTTAAAGTTCATTTTAAAAAGGAAATGTTGCGTTCTTGTATTCTTAAAGTAAACTGTTCTAAATCTGTCAACTCCCTAAAGTAATTAAACTTGGGACTATCCTGGCTCGGTTCCATGGCACAAAAAGATAAATACTTGAAGAAGACCTAGTCAACCCAAGTCAGAATAATGTCTCAGGCACTGGAGAAACCACACATGGAAAGCTGGGAATAACTGTCTTACATCAGGTCACCAATTTTCAGGGGAGAGATTTATGGTCTGGTTGGCTGTCTTCCACATGCAAGTAGATGCCATGATAAATACCGAAACACGAAAACAGGGATATGGACTTGGTGCTCCAAATCCAGTAATGACATGTGTATGTGTGGAAACATGCAACAGCAGGCACAAATGTAGGAGGCCCTCTATGTGATGCAGGTGCTTGCATCTGCCAGAGAGGTGTAGATAGGCCTAAACTGGAAAAGCACCAGCCACCTGATTTAATGACAGCTTTAGATTTAGCCTTGGCAGACCAGGAGAATCAGCAGCAATAGTGGCTGAAATGGAGAACAAGGACTGCAAATGACTGTGGCCCTCACCTGCAAGTTCCATGGGCTGACCTGGAATAGTCTACTGAGGGAGCAAGTGTGTGAAAGGCTTCTGATCCTTGGCTGATCATGCTGCAAAATAGCTTCATGTCTCCCAGGATAACAGTGCCCCCTGATTGGCTTTCACAAGTCCATGGTCGCACTGCTCCTAGCAGGGAATGAAATGGATTGGACTAAAGAGAGGGTTGACCAGCAAGAAGGCAAAAAAGCACCTAGGAAAAAAAAAAAATAATCATCCTCCAAAACCTGCCTTGCTCATACCTACTGGCTGCTAGTTCTATGATTCATAGCACTAAACATACAAGGTTTATGTATCAATAGCTGTTACTCTGTGATACAGTTTGGTGTTCACACTATTACAAGTTTTGACCTTGCTCAAGAAGCATCGGAAGGGTCTACTGACATGCAATTAAATGTACGCCTGTCAAATGGTGCATTTGGCTAACAATATACTAAGGTAAAACAGTCCATATTACAACTGTGTTTTAAAACTAAAATACAAAGTGGGCAGCAAGTGCAACCAAGGGGGTGAGTGGCTGAAGGAACATTAGGAGACTGGAGTCTACTGCATCAGATAAGTGTCAGTAGTGTGGCCATGGGACTTATGGGGAGGACCTGTATGTAGCGAACACTGGGAGATGCACTAGAATGTGAGGTGAGGGAACACATAATTACGATATTAGGAATCGACTTGGGCATGTGCAGACAAACGACAGGAAGTTAGGAGGACTACCTGTGCCAAATCAGTCAGTGGGGCAGCAAGACAGAGTGTAGGAGGGATACAGGCTGAGCAAAGGGTATCGGGCTGAAAAGTATAGTACAGAACGGTATGTAGTAAATTGAATATGAAGAAAATATGGGTAGGGGGCAGGAAAGCAGAAGCCACTATAGGAACAGTGCAGAGATATCAACCACAAGAAAGAAGCAGAGCAAAGGCATGGGGCAGCAGCAGCAGAAGGAAATGAATTTAGCTAGTTATCTCCAGCGTGTTACCAATAATGTCTTTATACACCGGTTTGCTGTGCTTGCATAACAACCGGAACCTGCAATATTCTGAAGATGTGTTCAGTTTTCCAGCGCACTACTAACAGTGGCTTTATTCCAGCTGATTTCTGTGTTTGCATAGTGGCCGGATCCTGCATTTATCTGAATAAATGTTAGTTTTCCTTAGCAATGTCTTTAATACTGTAAATGTTTGTCTCATTTGTTAATGTGCCTTCACTTGCTACCATTATTGATTTTCCCCGCTCTTTACCTTCCTCACTATTCCTTGTCTTCTTTCTCATCCCTGCCCCCTCATCCCCCTCCTCTCAGTAGTATACTCTCATCGCTCTTTCTGTCCTGAACTCCCCCCCCCCCCTCCTCTTACAGTGTCTAACTCTATTCTCTCTTTCATTACAGCCATTCTCCTCAGGTGCCCTCTCAGTTACTAAACAGCAAAGAAAGTTCTCCTGCCATCTCTTAAAGGACGCCCTGAACTGCCCATTTTGTTATACTGTGACCTACCTGCCTTTTGGAAATTCAGTCAGCAACCTACTGTGTAGGTTGATTAAATAAACTTTGGAACTGTGACTATAACAGTTGTCTTCCTGTAAACTTGACCTCTCGTGTGTGTGCTTGCAGCCTTCCACAGCCATTTACCCCCCACTCCCCTCCTGTAAAGCTCCCTGTATCCCACAGGTATATTCCAATTTTTAGCAACCAGCTATTACCCCATTTCCGCCACTAGATGTCAGCACTCCCCAGAAATAGTATTTCACTTATCCTACTTTCTTTATTTACATAGCAAGAGCTAGTGATCTAAATCTACAGTTACCTAACCAGTCAGTCACTTTCTGTGCCTGCTATCCAGGCCGTTAGTTTTCCCCTAGCTCGACACTTACCTCTGTACAACAGGACCAGCCATTGTCCAAGGCTCTATTACAGATTGTTTTTCTTGCAGGATTTTCCTCTTCTTGGCTCTACCTGCTCCGTTCGCCCTACGAGCTCACTCTGCTCCCCTACCCTGCCCCCAATTCCCACATGCTCCCACTACTCCTACATTTATTCCATCCAGTAGTCTCCTCCCTTCATCCATTACTCCAATCACTGCCCTCCTCTCTCTACCCCTCCTCTTCTCACCTCCACCCCGCAATTAAAAGCCACTCCCCTTATAGTATACACTATACTACACTCCACACCCCCTTCGTCATTCTCTCTCATATCTCACCTACATTACATCTCCCTCTCTACTCTATCTTAAAAACTTATACCAACTCATTATGCATTCTGCACTACTAAAAACCCTTTGCATCCCCTCTATCGCCTTGTTTATTCTAATTCTACTACTCCATACTACCTCCTATTCCTCCACTCCTCTTCCCCCTTCTTTCCTGTCCCACTGCACCTCTCCCAGCCCCTATCTCACCCTTACAATACCTCACTTCCATACCATATCACCCTCATCAATAGAGCCCAACCATCTCTACAACTTCAAACCAAAGATCTTACCCACCTTAACAAAATACAACTTCCCTAAATCTCTGTCATATTATCCCCAACACTCAAAACAAAAACTAAATCATCTACTACCTTCTTTCTTCATCCACCTATTTCTAGCAGGTGATATACACCCAAACCCCAGACCTAGTACTACTAACAACCCCATCCCCAAAAAACAACCAAAACCATCAGCCTCAAAAGCCTGAAATTAGTTATTCTCAATGCCCAGAGTCTATGAAATAAAGCAACTATTTTCCATGCCTGGCTTAACCAGAACCTACCTGATACTGTAGCCGTCTCTGAGACTTGGTTAAAACCATACATCTTTTACTCAGAAATTCTACCCCCTGGTTTCCAAGCCCTTAGATATGACTGCTTGAACAGAAAAGGTGGAGGGGTAGCCTTGATATTCTCGAATATACTCCCCATTATTGCATACCCAAATCCCACTCCTCAGTTTAACAACGCCGAACTTGTAATAGGTGTGCTACAAATGAATAATCATAATCTGCATCATATCCCTCTATATTGCCCCAGGTAACAACACCACTACTTTAGAAGGAATCCTCCAATGGGCCTCAACTAATATTAACCTAGAGACCTACATTCTAGGTGACGTTAACATAGACTGGAAAAAATCAACAATCAGAATCCTGTCATATCTATCAATCTATTCAGTTTTACTCAATTTACTAACTCTATCACCAGACCCAATAAAATCAATCCTCCTGGATGCACTCTGGACTAGATCCTAGCTACCCACCATAACAGCATCTTCGATTCGGGCTTCCTTCCTGACTCTATTAGCGACCACCTGCCTGCTTTCATCCACTGAGCAACCCACTCCTCCCCTCACCAGTACCAATATATACATACTCATAGCCTTACAAACTTCAACCCTACAACCTTCTCTAACACCCTCAAACAAACTAACTGGAATAATCTAAAACTCTTCCTCTAGATAATGCCATAGATTACTTCAACACTACTTTCCTAAATGTACTTAATACCCAAGCCCCTCCACGAACCATAAGAGTCAAACCCAACTATGTGCCATGGCTAACTATAGAAACCAAAAAACTTATGCAACAACGAGATAAATGCTAAAACTTTCTCAGCACAATAAACATCCTGAAACCCATCTTAAATATAAGCAACTCCGTAACCTCACTAAAAGATATATAATCAAAGACAAACAATCTCACTATATAAAACTCCAAGCCCACCACTCCAAAAACCCCAAATAATTCTGGAACTCCAACTCAGTCCTTAACCCAGGCACCAAAAACAACCCTTGCCCTGACACCACTAAGACTGACCCAGAAATTGCCACTCTATTCAACTCCTTCTTTACTAACTCTATAGCTGAACTAAGTCCTTCCCAAATACCCCACCCACACAAGTTAGTCACTCTACCCCAGCCTCTAAACCCAACTCTCCCCCTACCTTTGAACTT